>NC_063342.1:10864957-10886158 GCF_021869965.1 Rhincodon typus
GTGTGTCTTTGCATGTGCATGTATGTGTGTGTGTATGCGTGTCTTTGCATGAATGTGTGTCTTTGCGTGTGTGTGTGTGTGTGTGCACGTGTGCGTGCGTGTGTCTTTGCATGTGCATGTATGTGTGTGTATGTGTGTCTTTGCATATGCGTGTATGTGTTTGTGTGTGTCTTGCATGTGTGTGTGTGTGTGTTTATGCCTGTGTCAGTGTCTGTGTGTTGGGGAAGTTGTGGTAATGGGTAGTGGAGAGATTTTCAAATTTGGACAACCCTCTGTGTGATGCAATGTCTCATGGCATCATCGTTGAGCCCTTCCATCAGAGGAACCTGCTTATTTCCCCTTACTATCTACCCCATCAAATGGTTTTCTCCAATCATCTTAAAAACTCCTGTTAAATCATTCAGAGATAGTAAGAACTGCCAATACTGGAGTCAGAGATAACACAGTGTGGAGCTGGAGGAATACACCGGACCAGGCAGCATCAGAGGAGCAGGAAAGTTGATGTTTCAGGTCGGGACCCTTCTTCAGAAATGGGGGAGGGGGAAGGGAGCTCTAAAATCAATACGGAGAGCAGGGGTGGGGCTGGGGAACGTAGGCGGGATGGTGATAGGTGAGTGCGGGTAGGCAACGGTGGGGATTGGTCAGTGAGCTGGGAGGAGCAGATAGGTGGGAGAGAAGATGGGCAGGCTGTGTCAGGTCAAGGAGGAGGGGATGAGAGGGAGGGTTAGTCATGGGATGAGGTCAGGGGTGGGGAGATTTTCAAACTAGTAAAGTCCACATTGAGACCATTAGGTTGTAGGCTCCCAAGGTGGAATATGAGGGGCTGCTCCTCCAGTTTGTGTGTGGCATTGTTGTGACACTGGAGGAGGCCCAGGATAGACATGTCATCCAGGGAGTGGGAGTTGAAGTGGTTCGCGACTGGAAGGTGTTGACGTTTGTCCCCCTCCCACTCCCTGGATGACATGTCCATCCTGGGTCTCCTCCACTGCCTACCTACACTCACCTGTGTTCCTCCAGCTCCACACTGTGTTATCTCTGTTAAATTATGCCTTAAAGTTCTCTCTTCAAGGAAATACAAGCCAGTCTCAGCAATCTTCCCTAATATTTGAATTCTCTTCATCCTGGTGTCATTCTCGTTGGATCAATCCAAGGTCAATATATCAAGATGCTCAGTTAATGAAATATAGAACTGTCACAGAGTGTTGTTTTCTTCTCTGACGTGAGAGAGATGGTGAGGGGGAGATTTAATGTCACAAATGAGCCCGAGAGAAACACATGGCTTCTCACCACCTCACCTCTGATCAAGAAGGTTTTTGAGTAACCTGCTTGATCCAGAACCTGTTAAGACCCTTACATTGTCAACTCATAACCTCACCTCACCATCACCCTGGTCACCGACCTCCCCTGGTGGATGAGAAATGTAAGTTGTTTCCTGATTGCAAAACCAAGCGGTGGACTGCCTGGTTGTTTGTTGAATTCCCAATTGCCCCAATTTGGGAGCAAGTGGAGACACAGTTGAGGGTGGCAAGAGAGTGCCTTAGAAATTCATCCTTTTGACCTTGCCTTCCACCCGCAATCCCATGACCCCATCCAGTGAGAATAGGTTATAAAAATATTGACCCTCTCATTGATGGATCCTCTGGATGTTAGAATTGAGGACTGAGCAGCTGCCCACTTCTGATTGGTCAATGGTTTCCAGTACCCTGAGTAGTCAGTGCTAAAGAATGTGATTCGCCAAAAAATTCATGCACACCCACCTGTCAGGTGATTGGACAAGTTTTATTCGATGATGAGAGTGATGTGTTAGTCAACACTTAACACGCACACCCACACTTTAGGAAGGAAAGCGAAAATTTTACCAAAAATGTTGTTGAACCAAAACTGTCATGCAGCTTTGACATTAATCTTTTGTAATCTATAGCCTATAAAACCATAAGCAACAGGAACAGGAGTAGGCCATTCGGCCCCTCAAGCCTGCGCAACAATTCAACAGGCTCACGACTGATCTAACAATGCTCGCCTCCACGTTCCTGTCCTTTCCCCATAACCCTTGATTCCCCAAATGATCAAGAATCTACCTATTTCATGTTAAAAGTAAGGCCTCACGATCGACATGATCTGTGGATATCGATCCTTCCATCAATCCAATGCATTTCCAATTGGGTATTCCATTTTTTTTAACCAAACAGTGATAGCTTTCATGCTATCTCACAATTCATCCTGTCCATCATATATCTGTCAATACAATAACTAATTTTGTATAGCTACACAAGCGGCTACATTGAAGCCAAAACCACGCAGACTGTATTATTTTAAAGTAATTAATATGCATGCTGATGACACGGAGTTCTGACTCACCACCATCTCTGTCAAACACTTCCACTGTTTTTGTGCTAACAGACTACTCATCCAACACCCAATCCTGAGAAGACAAAAGCCATTTTGTGGAATTTTTCCAACCACTGAACGATGCGAGTTATGGCAGGTCGGTTCGGTAGCTACGACAAGATTGGAAGAAACGAGATTTTGATGTCGAGATAAAATCAAAAATGTAGAAAATAGGAGCAGGAGTAGGCCACTCGGGTCTCTGAGCCTGCTCCAGCATTCAGTGTGATCATGGCTGATCATCCAATTTATACCCTATTCCAACTTTCTCCTCATATCCTTTTGTTTTCTTTATTCATTCATGGGATGAGGGTGTCGTTGGCTAGGCAGGAGATATTGCCCAGAGGGCAGTTAAGAGTCAATCACATTGCAGTGGGTTTGGAGTCACATGTAGGCCAAACCAGGTAAGGATATTAGTGAACCGGATGGGTTTTTCCAACAATTGACAATGGATTCATGGTCATTATTAGACCCATCCCATTAGTCTTAACATCTATATCCATCTCCATCTTGAGAACATTCAATGTTTTGGCCTCAACCACTTTCTGTGGCAGAGATTATCATAGGGTCACCACAGTCTGGGTGAAGATGTTTCTCCTCAGTGGCAACTCCATTTCCTTAGAGTGTGACCCATGGTTCTGAACTCCCTCAAAATCAGGAACATTTTTCCTGTGTTTACCCAATCTAGTCACAGAATCATTGGACCTTACAGACTGGAAATAAGCCATTCAGCCCATTGGGTATACACTGACCCTCTGAAGATAATTATGCCCATGCCTACTCCCCCACCCTATCCACACAACCCTGCATTTCCCATGGCTAATCTACCTAGCCTGCACATCTTAGGACTGTAGAAGGAAACCAAAGCACCCAAAGCAAACCCATGTAGATGTAAGAAGAACGTGCAAACTCCACACAATCACCCAAGACTAGAATCAAACCCATGTCCCCAGCACAGTGAGACAACAGTGCTAACCAGTGAGCCACCGTGCCACTCCTGTTAGAAGTTTATGGGTCCTAGAATATAGAACAGTACAGCACAGTACAGGCCCTTTGGCCCATGAGGTTGTGCCGACCTATTATCCTACCCTAAGATCAAACTACCCTGCATACCCTACATTTTACTACTATAAGAATAACAATAAGACCCATTTCATTCTTCTAAAATCCAACCAATCCAGTCTCGGAGATAAAACAGAGCAATATTTGCAAACAGAGCAGTGAGAGACCTATTTGCATGTGCGTGTCTAATCTCACCTCATTTGTATGCATTTTCATATTCTCCCATGTACCAGATAGATGTAAACGTTGGCTGACATGAAAGTCAGAGGGAGTATCTGCCAACTCCAGCTCTCCACTTACTCCTTGAGGCCTCCATCTTGGAAATCAGTTTCCTATATCTCAGGATACACCCCATAGCAGCTACTGACTAAACCTCACACCCCATCCACACAGATTGACATTGGACATGTACCAGGCATGTCCTCAATTCAAGGGACATCTCTGACCCATTTACAATACAGTTCTTGACTTCAAAGATGCATTTTGGAGGACACCAGCATTTTTTAAAAATCATTCTCCTGTTGTATATATGTATGTATATATACATATTTTCCACTACGAAGGAAAACTGGAAGTGAGGCAATCCATTTCAACGCACTCCAGAGTTTAAAAACCAGGCGGGAAAACACACTGACGCTTCTTCGGAGGCTGCACTGAGGATGTTACCAAGCACGGTAATGAAACGTCTGCGAAACAAGAAACCAGCTCGGTGAGCCAACCAACCTCAACATTTATTACCAGTCCCTAGTTGCTCTTGAGAAGGTGATGGTGAGCTGCTTCCTTGAAATGCTGCAGTCTATGTGCTGTAGGTAGACCCACAATGCCATTATGGAGGAAATTCCAAGATTTTGCTCCACCCAGAGTAAAGAAACAGCAATATATTGCCAAGTGAGGATGGTGAGTGGCTTGGAGGGGAACTTGTATGCAGTGATGTTCCCATACATCTGCTTCCCTTGTCCTCCTAGCTGGAAGTGATTGTGCATTTGGAACGTCCTGTCTGAGGATCTTTGGTGAATTTCTGCAGTGCATCTTGTAGATAGTACACGCTGCTGCTACTGAGCATCGGTGGTGGAGGGAGTGGATACTTGTGGATGTGGTGCCAATCAAGCGGGCTGCTTTGTCCTGGATGGTGTCAAGCTTCTTGAGTGTTGTTGGGGCTGCACTCATCCAGCCAAGTGGGAAGTATTCCATCACACTCCTGACTTGTGCCTTGTTGATGGTGGCAGGTTTTGCAGAGTCAGGAAGTGAGTTACTCACTGCAATAGTCCTTGCTTCTGACCTGCTCTTGTAGCCACTGTGTTTATGTGATGATTCCAGTTGAGTTTCTGGTCAATGGCAACCGCCAGGATGTTGATAGTGGGGAGTAGTAGAGAATGATCAAGAGTAGACTGATGGGGCAATAATTAGCTGGTTTGGATTTGTCCTGCTTTTTCTGTACAAGACATACCTGAACAACTTTCCGCACTGTCAGACAGATGGTAGTGTTGTGACTGTACTGGAACAGCTTGGCTAGGGAAGCGGCAAGTTCTGGAGCACAAGTCTTCCATACTGTTGCCAGAATGTTGTCAGCCTTTGCAGTATCCAGTGTCTCCAACCATTTCTTGATATCACGTGGAGTGAATCAAATTTGCTGGGAGTAACTGGAGGAGGCTGAGATAGATATTCCACTCAGCACTTCTGGCTGAAGATTGCTGCAAATGTTATTGCATTCTTTGCACTGATGTGCTGGGCTCTTCCATCATTGAGGATGGGGATATTTATGGAGCCTTCTCCTCCAGTGAGTTGCTTAATTGTCCACCACTATTCACGACTGACTGACTGAATGTTTAGATTTGATGTGTTGGTTGTGAACCCTGCCTATCACTGGCTGTTTATGCTGTTTAGCATGTAAGTACTGTTCAGAAATGGTTTCTGAAGAAGGGTCTAGGCCCGAAACGTCAGCTTTCCTGCTCTTCTGATGCTGCTTGGCCTGCTGTGTTCATCCAGCTCTACACCCTGTTATCTCAGATTCTCCAGCATCTGCAGTTCCTACTATCTCTACCCCTGAGCAATGATCAGTCAACTGGGGGGACATATCACTGTGTGGTTGCATCAGTGTTATAGCTACACCAAGTGCCATGAGTGTACGTGGCACACTGTCCATTCTTCATTCAGATGGTCCTCAGTCAAGTCAAGAGGACAACCTTCAGTTAGGGCATTGTCTGATATTGGTTTAAGGACATGGACACGCTCACTGGGAATTCATAGTCCACAGAACAGACAGCAGACCTTGCTAACATGTCCAGCTCAACCAGCCCAAGGATTCATAGTCACTGGGGGAGTGGCACAGATATCCTTCAAGGGTCTGGTCATTCATCGATCAGAGGTGTTTTTTCAAGTCAGTCAATAGGGTGAGCTAGAGTCAGTCCTGGGAGTCCTGCCAACTGAATGGCAAAGGGAGTTATCAAAGGCCACTGCTGTGAGACAGAAGCTTGGGAAGTCATTTATGGGGATTGGAAGAAGCATGCTGAGATGCAGACAGTTGAGTAATTGTGTAGGGGAGGGCAACTGAACATATAAGGAGGGAGGCGATGATCATGGGAGGATGAGTGGTTATCATTCTTTGTCATCACAGAACTGATGGTGGTGAATGAGTACATTTGGTTGACAATGCTGTATACCTGAGGCTGAGGAGGTAACGTGGGGTAGGAGCAGGTTGAGTGGGAGCATGGGAAACATGCGAGCCACTGGGGTCGACAGAGAGGGCAAGGATGAAGAGAATATGAAAATTTGAGGGGGTGGTCACTCAGTTTGAGACGTTGAGCCTGTGATACACTCCATTAAGCACAAACTCTGTTGTCTTCCATCTTCATCCAAATTGCACCTGTGCAACGGAAATGAAAATGGCTGCTCTCACAGCTGGAGTGGATGGAGAAAGCATTTCAGTCTTTAAGGGAGGGAGCTCAGTTTTGTGTGATGAATAACGCTTCAATTGGGTCTTCACAGATGCCCACACAACACAGGTAAAAGATAATTGTTGCAGATTACTCCAGACCCACAGCCATTTAACTGACTCTTCTCTGCCTTTTGAAATGACCTGGCAAGTCCCTGAGTTTGAGGGCAATTAGGGATCAACAACAAAGGCTGGACATGCCAGCAACACTCACGTCCCAAGAACAAATCCGCATTCAAACAATAAGAACTTGACCAGCCCTTCAAAATGTTTGCAAGCTCACCTTTAAGATTCAACATTTCTGGTTGTACCCTGCCAAGAGTTAATTAAGCACTAGATTGGATTTGAAAGTTGCATTGGATGACATACAATTTAGTTGTATTCAGCAGGTAAGTTAAAAGTTCAGCAGGTCATTCAATAAAAGTGAGGAAGTAATAATTCTAACAATCAACCGTAAACTTCAATTAGTGGCCACTTCAGCAGTGAAATGGAGCTGGGAGGAAATGTGACAGGTAGTCATTGGTCAAAATTTTTGTGCATTGGAAAGTATTCTAATGAGTACAAATTAGTTCAAATAAGGCTAATGTATCAGGCATGTTAGGCTGTCCTCGAACATGTCAAAAATATGGTCGCACTCTTGGATTTAAGTCAGAAGGTGTGGGCTCAAATGTTTACTCCTGAAGGTTGAAATAGAGACATAAATTAGGAGCAGGAGTAGGATGTTACACTTAGTTAAACTCTAAACAGAACAAAAAACAAAGAACTGGTGATGCAGGAAATCAGGAACAAAATCAGAAATTGCTGGAAAAACTCAATACGTCTGGCAGCATCTATGGTGACAAAGCAGAGTTAATATTTCGAGTCCAGTGACATTTCTTTAGAAAGATAACAATCTAGAAGCTTTCCTGTGTTACCATTCTGTAACAGTACGATGTTGTTGCTAGGTGCCAATCATTTGAGAGTAGATTGTATCCATTGAACCTTCTTACACTAATCATAGAATCCCAACAATATGGAAGCAGGCCATTTGGCCCATCAAGTCCACACAAACCCTTGAAAGAGCATCCCACTCAGATCCACCCCCCCTACCTGATCCTAGTAACCTTGCATTTACCAGGGCTAATCCACCTAAACAGCATATCTTTGAACTGTGGGAGGAAACTGAAGCATCCAGAGGAAATCCATGTAGACATCAGGAGAATATGCAAACTCCACACGGATAGTCACCCAAGGATGGAATCAAACCCAGTTCCCTGATGCTGTGAGGCAGCAGTGCTAACCACTTAGCCACTAAAGAGGCTTTATAGTAATCTGTGGCAGAGATTGGCCCAAGAATCAATCTCAACAGAAGAGTTTCTTATCTTAGAGAATAGGATGGAATTTAACATATCCAGGTAACATTTGGGCATATTAAATATTACTAATGAAAGAGATAATTCATCTGTCTCTATCAGGAGACCATGTCAAGCTCCAACAGCTATGTTGTCCAACTATGCAAAACGAAACAATGATTATGTAATGCATCAGGGTGGATGGACCTTCAGCTCAGGCCAAGGATTAACCTTTCATACACGTTTCCTTATACATCAAAGACCTTTCGGAAATTGGAGATTTGCTCAAATGGTATATGGGAAAACTAAAAAAGCCAGAAATGCTGACTTCACAACAGAGAATGTCAAAGACAGGTCTAATCAATATATTCAAAATCATAAAGAGTGAATGAGGAGCAATTGCATCCAGGGGTAGAAGGTTCCAGAAGGAGGCAAAGACCAAAGGTTGAAAGCAGTTGGAGAAAGCATCAGGGAGGAGATAGGGTTAATTTTTTTAATACAGTTAATTGTTTTGATCTGAGATGTGCCACTAGAAAGCCAATTTAAAAACAGGACAGGAAAATGTTTGAAAAGGCAAAAAAAATCAGGCCTGTGTAGAAAAGGCAGGGAAGCTAAATGAATTGGACAGCTCCTTCATTTGGGAAATGAGGGCTTAAATGACAGTCATTTATTTATTGATCAGTTCTGTTTCCAAAGCAGCAGACTTAAGCTTATTGCTGCTTTCAAAGGGGACAGCTAGATAAGTACACAAGAAGAAAAAAAAAATGGAAAGATATGGTGATTGGTTGAATTGCAGTCAGGTGGGTGGAAACTCCTGTCAAGCTTAAACACTGGCAGAGACCACTTGGACCGAATGGCCTCTTTCTGTGTTGTAAATTCAATATCATTTTCTGAATTATTAACTCCCACACCTGAATTCTTTACTTTAAAGAATCATATAACTTTACAGCGCAGAAGGAGACTATTCTGCCCATTATATATATTCCAGCTCTTTGTAAGTGGTTCGCCCCACCAACAGGGGGCAGCTATTTCCCTCGGAGTATCCATTAGATACCCTTGTGAACATTACTGTAGACTCTGCAATGAATTCAGAAAGTCCAAGCATGTGTCGGACTGGAAATTTCCAAATTTTTCCACTCTTTTTCAAATATTCAGTGTACCCAAATAATCATTATGTCTATTAGAGTATAGTGTCAAGACTGGATCACTGCAAAAAGTCTTGGTATGTCCATTCTGGGATAAGACAGAAAATAGCCAAGTCCTCCCATCCCAAGTGGAAAGTGGGCATGTGTGAAATACAGACAGAACACAGACTTTAGATATCTTTATTGTCAGTGGCACAGTGGTTAACACTGCTGTCTCACTGCACCAGGCACCTGGGTATGATTCCATTCTTGGGTGACTGTGTGGAGTTTGCATGTTCTTCCCATGTCTGCATGGGTTTCCCAGCGAGTGCCCCGGTTTCCTCCCACAGTTCAAAGAAATGCAGGTTAGGTGATTGGCCGCGGGAAATGCAGGGTTAGAGGGGTTGGGTGGGATGATCTTTGGAGGGTTGGTGAGGACTCAATGGGCCGAATAACCTGCTTCTACACTGTAGGGATTCTATGATTCTATTTTAGCATCATTCAAATACCTATCTCAGACCTAGATATTCCAATGTTAAATTGATGGTAACCCTTTTAAAATAGTTCCCATTTGTGACACAAATGAAATAACTAGTCATGGTCTCGATTCAGATGCAGAATAGCCATGGGCTGTAAAAAGGAAAGATGGAGTCCCGACCAAGTGTACAAGCTTTGGGTAAAGGGAGAAAGAGAGATAATTTGCAGTTATATCTTGCCTCTCAGAATCTCAGGGGACATGAGCTTTATAGCCCATCAACTGTATTTGAAGTGTTATCACTGAGCTAGTGTAGGGCATCCAGAGCAAAGGGCCATACATTTTGAATTAGAACTAAACCATTCATCGGTACTGTCAGGAAGCACTTCTTCAGACAAATATTGAGGCCAATTAATGCCTCTTCAGTTATATTTACATCACACAAATGTCAGACAATGACCATCTGCAACAAGAGAGAATCTAACTACTGTCCCTTGAAGTTCAGCAATGTCACCATCGCTAATTTCCCCATTGTCAGCATTCTGGGGGTTAACATTAACCTGAGATTGAACTGGCCTAACCATATAAATACAGTAGCTACACCAACAAGTCAGAGGCTTATACACTGTGGTAACTCAATTCCTGACTGTCCAAAGTCTATTCATCATTTACAAGGCACAAATCAGGAATGGACGGGTGCAGATCTAACTATACTCAAGGAGCTTGACACCATCCAGGACGCAGCAGCTGCTTGATTGGCACCATAACCACAAACATCCATTTTCCCCACCACCGATGCTCAGCAACAGCAGTATGTATTATCTGGAAGATGCCTTGCAGAAATTCACCAAGGCCCTTCACTCTCATCTAGAAGGAAAAGGGCAGCAGGTACCTGGAAACACCAGTACTTGCAAGGTCCCCCCCCCCCGCCGCAAGTCACTCACCATCCTGATCTGCAAATTTATCACATTTTCCTCAGTGTCGTAGTTAAAATCTTGGAATTCCCTCCATAATGACATTGTGGATCGGCTTACAGGACACGCGCTGCAGCAATTCAAGAAGGCAGCTCACCACCACTAATCATGCGCAGTTAAATTCTCCCCCTAGCCAGCGACCCCCACATCCCATCAGTCATTAAAAAATTTCAAAAGGTAATGGAAACTTGTCATCCCTCTCCCCCGAAGGCTATTACATTGAAAATGTTAAAACTGGGACCGACAGTTTCTGTTAAGGTTATTAAGAGCTACAAAATCTTTTTAGGAAGATGGAGTGAAGATATGTACCAACCATAAGACCTGAAAGAACTGCGGATGCTGTAAATCAGGAACAAAAACCGAAGTTGCTGGAAAAGCTCAGCAGAACTGGCAGCATCTGTGAAGTGAAAAACAGAGTTAACGTTTGGGGTCTGGTGACCCTTCCTCAACCATGTTCTAATAAAATGACAGAACAGGGTTGAGAGTATAAAGTGCCTGTCTTGTTCCAATGTCCCATCAGAGTCACTTGAGGGAAAAAGAAAGAAAATGACAGTGTTCTTTCCACCAGGTTTCTACAATATTCTTAACAAACCATGTTTTGCACAGAATCAGTAAATTGGATAGTACTTCCCAGCATCCAACGGATGTATTAGCCTTTCATGCAATTGAGTAGATTATCAGTCATAAGCACCAGAAACTAATGATAAAATAAAACATTGCTGACAATAAAATTAGAGTTATTTTTGTGGTTTGACCACACAAAGTGGTTATGTAAAGAAGTGGAATAGAATTAATTTCAGCGAATGCTGCAGTGGATTCCTGAGCTGAATGGCAATTTATCGAGTTGAAAGGGAATGGTCTGAGTATAATGGGCCCCATTAACTAATGTGTCGAGTTGGTGTCAAACAGACATACTTGAATTTTGAAACAAAGCTTTTTTTTGCCTATCATCTTATGCCAATTAAATCAGCCTTTCTGTGAGAAAGAAAACCCTCTGTAAGCTGCAATAATGTTGAAATATTCATCGTTAATGTGTTTTCATCACGCCTAAGTAAAATGGAGATCGGTTCTGATCTGAACGGCTTGTAGTTTGAGAGGCAGTAATTGAATTAGACCAGGGAGTGTATTTAACCAAGACTGAATGATCTGTTGGAAGGGAGCTAAGCCTCTTTCATTACATCAACACCAAATTGATTTAATATCGCACATTTAACACTGCAAAGCTTTTTTCAGGACTGACGCAGGAGATTGACAACTTTGCCAATTTAAGACTGAGATGTGCAGGAATTTCTCCCCTCAGCGGGTTGAGAGTCAGACAGCTGTGGAGGCAGAGTCCTTGCCTAGATAGATAGATTCTTGATCAGGAGAGGATATCAAGGGTTACAGGGAAAGAGCAGGAAAGAGGGTATGTAGAATGTTGGATCAGCCATGATCTTATTGCAGGTTCAAGGGACCAAATGACCTACTCCTATTTCCTATGATCTTATTATGGTCTCACTCTCTGTCCTGCAGTCTGACCCCATCCTTGAATGTCTTCCTTTCCTGACCACTTTGAACAATTTATTGGTCCTAGTTGTGTCTTTACATATTTACAAATCAGAGTCACTTGAGGGAAAAAGAAAGAAAATGACATAGATTGGTGTCACATTTCAGCAGATACCCTCTTCAGAAGGCTTTTGAAACATTTCGCTACAAACCCGGTCAAAGAGGGAGCTTCTAAAAGTGGACGTAGACCAGTTGTTATCAATGTGTGACCTGTGAAGGCCAGATCGTTTGCCGGCTGCTACGATTTACAAGGTGAGTCACTGCATGTGCAATGCCACAAGTAAAGCAGTATGATAGAAAAAGTGAAGATCCCCATACCCACTTCTGTTGTGATATCTGATAGCCATATTGGCTCCCATGGGCATGGCATGGGTCATCAGAAGTGCCAACAACAATAATACACTTTTGCAAACAATACCTGTCAACTTTGTTTAAGTACAGGTAGTACTAGCACTAGTTACTCAGAAGAGCATTATTGTAATGATTTCATAACAGAGTTTTTCAAATAATTGTTTTCTAGTTGCATTAATATTTAAAATGCCAAAGTGACTCCACTTTCGTTTCTGTCATGAATTAATTTAATACGATATTTAAATTTAAAAATTGTGGATGAATCTGTTGTATTCAATAACAGAAAAGCAGGAAACTATTTATAGCTTCCACTCATTCTGATGAGTTTTCTTACATCAGCAAGAACTGCTGTTGACACCAATCTGATCCGCACCAGGAATCCAGTGAACTGAGCCAAAGAACCCAAAAAGTTACAGCAACATGCACGTTACATGCACCTTACAATCTAGAGGTATGGGCAGTGCTAGTAGAGGCTCCAACACCTTCCCATCCCATAGCTGCCCAGGAATCTCTTGTACATTGATATGTGTTGGAAGTACGTACAAATTGTTACTCAGTCTGTTTGGCACATTTTGACACACCTTCTTCAGCCACCAAGTCCTGGACTGGGTTTTGAACACAGAGCTTCTTGCTGAGATGTAGGAACACTACTTTTGCCACAAGAATACCCTGAGCAACTTAAGAAAAACAATATTGTTTGGAACACGTTGTGCCTGAGAGGATTCTTCACCCTTTTGCTAAAACTGGTACAAACCTTGAATTCCTGGAAACAAAGAAGGTTGCTTCTTGGTAACCCTTGGTCTCCTTGAAGGGAATAGTGCACGTGTGGTATTCCAGTGCACTTAGAATGTGCCTCAAGCTCTCATGGTGGAACTGTCACTCATTCCGAAGCCTCACTTGATAACAACCACTTGGACACGACTTTGCAAAGCTAGTGATGCTTGTGCGATTATAGCTCAGCGTAGAGATTGTAACTTCCAGGGTCACCAAGAAACAAGAAGAAGTCATGTAATAATAGGGTGATTCATATAACACCATACTGTCATTGCACTGATGGGAATGCATCATCATGCTCTCCTGCATATATAAACAGGGTCAAATATGTAGCAAGGAGGGCAAGGCAATTAGCTTTATGTAATATCACAACAGGATATATCCAATTATATTTGCTCAAATCATACTTGAAATTGCGCTTGTATTTTCTCATTGCATAAATAGGCATCTCATATTGTTTTTTCAGGTGAATCAAGTTCGCCATTTCATAATAACAGCGACGTTTATACCATGACATCACAAGCATCATAACCTTGCTGTTATGCACAAAACAAATTCCATTGTTATTAAAAATATCCTGGAATCCTTTTCTGCTGGGGAATTGAATGTTGAAACTCTACCAACCGTTCTGTGAGAATTATAAATAAGTGAGCATATATTTGTACCAATTTACCTTTATCTTTTATCATTCTTAGAGCTGAGGAGACACAGAAAAGCGTGCACCAATTAAAGATTGATATTTGACAATTAAAAATAATTGAGAGTTGGAATGGTGTTTACCTTGTCATGATGATATGAAATGCATATATTTTTTTTTGAAAGAATGAATGGAAAAAAATAAAATCTCTGAATTCTGTTGTCTGATTTAATATCTGGGACTTTCTGGAAGTGAGTTGGCTTTACGAAAAAATACCAAAAACACCAAGTTAAAATGTTCACAGGCATCACAAATGACCAAGTTTCAATGCCTATTAAACAAAAGACAGGCAAGCTGAAGTTAACATTTTATCCAGACACTGAGTTCAGCCAGTAGACAACACATAGTAGCTGTTTATAAAGTGCTCATCTCGTGAGAATATTCATATATTCCACATGATGAAAACATCACCTGCAATTATAAAACTTGGGGGTAACAAGTGACAAGAGAGAAATGCACAAACCAGCTTGTACTTTAAGAAGTTGCTAATGGCAGAAGGGAGATGATAGACTTTTGACTGCAGAACTAAAATCAGCCGGAAAATGCTCTCTGTCTCTGTCTCTGAAGAAGAAATAGTGCTCGGTGACAAAGAACATGACAAAGAATAGCAAGATTTCAGAGGATAATTGCAATATTCACCACTGCTGAGGATACAGAACACAAACTAAATAACTTCAATGTTGAAAACTTGTGCCTCAATGATATCCAAAAGACTCCAACCTGTAACACAGAAACATAGAAAATAGGAGACAGACAATCATCCTCTCAAACCTGCTTTGCCATTCAATATGATCATGGATGATCAGCGAGCTCAATACACTAATCTTGCTTTTCCCTCATATCCCATGAGCCCTTTTAGCCACAAGAACTATATCTTGCTCCTTCTTGAAAATATGTAATGTTTTGGCCTCAACCACTTTCTATGGTTGTGAATTCCAAGGCTCACCATCTCTCTCAATGAAGAAATGTCTCCTTCATGTTAAAAGTTTATTCCTTAACCTTAAACTATGACCCCTGGTTTTGGACTCCCCCACCATCTAGGATATCCTTCCTGCGTTTACTCTGTCTAGTCCAGTTAGAATTTTATAGGTTTCTATATATTCTTTCAACTTCATTTCTGTCCTGCACGCAATGCATTTTTTTAACGTTGTACCTGTGTGACAGCACAACAGCTGTTTGTTTGATGTCATGACATCATTACTTTTGTAAGGTTAGCAGGTAATAAACTTACTCAATAAAACTTTCTATAGTGGACATTAGTTAAATATATTTTAATTGGAGGAAGGTTCGGCTGCATGCTAAAAATGTAAACCTTTATTGTAATCAATGAGAGAGGTTGAAAATAGGGTAGGTGATTCACTCAACTCATTTAATCGCAAATACCTGCACAAGTGTGCAGTCTGCACTTTGGTGGCAATCAGAAAAGTCGTCAGAATTTCCTGGCATTAGCCAATGATCACAGACTTTGATGATTCTGGGATATGGTTCAGACATTTGGCAGCACAGAAAAATTAAATATCTCTCGGGGTTTGCGGACCAGGATGAGGTTTGAATTTTGGGAGCAGTGAAAATGGAGATGGCCGCTCAATTTGGCAGAAGGCAAAGATGAAATTGAAGATATTGCACACTGATAGAATGGGAAGACAAGGCTTGGCTGAACAGTGGTTCGAACTCGAGGTTTTCATCCTTATTCTCTCATAGAATGTGAGCATCATTGGTTTTGGCAGCATTACTAGCCCCTTGGTAACTGCCGTTAAGGTAGTGGTAGTGAGTCATCATCTTGAACTGCTGCTGATCAAATGGTGTTGGTGTGTAATGTTGTAAGAAACAGGGTGCAGGATGGTGACAACGTGACTGCAGGAGAGCAGTGACATATTTCCAAGTTTGGACAGTGAGTGGCTTGGAGGGAAATTTGCAGATGATGGTGTTTCCATGCCCTTACTAGGGAAATGTCAAACAGATCATCCTTGTGCCTCACTTATTTCCCAACAATATTACTGACTTGGAGGAGGAACAGAGTGTCATGGATCCAAATTTGCTGCCAATGCAACAGAAAGTTTTTAATGTAGGAACTTGTGAGGTTTGATTACTTTGGTTGTGTTACGGATGGGTTGGTTAAATGAAATGAAATCCCCGATACTCACTTTATAAGTAACAAGTAACTATTTATTTATCTAACTCTAACAGTGAACAAATTAACAGAACTACTAACAAACTGAACAATTCCTCCTTTAACTACTATTCCCGAATATAACCAAATTCTAACAGATGTAAGTACCACTTATATAAACCAAGGTAATATGAAAAAAAATTTAAAATTTAGTCTCTCAAAAATTATAGCCAGGATAAGTCTTCTGGAATGTTCTTTTCCTTCTCTGCTGTTTTCCATTCAGGGATGCCTTTCTCCGTCGAATTCTTGTGTCAGAAATATTGGCAAAGAGTGCCTTAGCACCTTTATTTCGATGGTGCTTACTCTGAGATCTTAGAGATTTTTGTGACAGCCAATGATTTTCTCTTTCTTTCAAGCTGATGGCTGTTAAGAGTTTTTCTCTTAACAGGTGGCAGTTTGCTTTCACACTAATTTTCAAATGCCATCTTCTTTTATACACTTGATGATCTAGAACATAAGAATATAAGAACTAGGAGCAGGAGTAGACCATCTGGCCCCTCGAGCCTGCCCCGCCATTTAATAAGATCATGGCTGATCTTTTTGAGACTCAGCTCCACTCACCCGCCCACTCACCATAACCCTTAATTCCTTTACCGTTCAAAAATTTATCTAGCCTTGCCTTAAAAACATTCAGCAAGGTAGCTTCACCTGCTTCACTGGGCAGGGAATTCCACAGATTCACAACCCTTTGGGTGAAGAAGTTCCTCCTGACCTCAGTCCTACATCTGCTTCCCTTTATTTTGAGGCGATGCCCTCTAGTCCTAGTTTCACCTGCTAGCGGAAACAACCTCCCTGCCTCCACCTTATCCATTCCCTTCATAATTTTATATGTTTCTATAAGATCTCCCCTCATTCTTCTGACTTCCAATGAGTATAATCCCAGTCTACTCAGTCTCCCCTCATAATCCAACCCTCTCAACTCTGGAATCGACCAAGTGAATCTCCTCTGCACCCCCTCCAGTGCTAGTATATCTCTTCTCAAGTAAGGAGACCAAAACTGCACACAGTACTCCAGGTGTGGCCTCACCAGGTCCCTATACAGCTGCAGCATAGCCTCCCTGTTTTTAAACTCCATCCCTCGAGCAATGACAGACAAACTTCCATTTGCCTTTTTAATTACCTGCTGCACCTGCAATCCTACTTTTAGCGATTCATGCACAAGGACACCCAAGTCCTTCTGCACAGCAGCGTGCTGCAATTTTTTACCATTTAAAACATTGTCCATTTTGCTGTTATTCCTACCAAAATGGATGACCTCACACTTATCAACATTGTACTCCATCTGCCAAACCCTTGCCCACTCACTTAGACTATCTATATCCCTCTGCAGACTTTCAGCGTCTTCTGCACACTTTGCTCTACCACTCACCTTAGTGTCATCTGCAAATTTTGACACAGCACACTTAGTCCCCAACTCCAAATCATCTATGTAAATTGTAAACAAGTGCAGTCCCAACACTGATCCCTGAGGCACATCACTAGGCACTGATCGCCAACCAGAAAAACACCCATTTACCCCTACTCTTTGCTTTCTACTGGTCAACCAATCCTCTATCCATGCCAATACATTACCTGTAATACCGTGCAACTTTATCTTATGTAGCAGCCTTTGGTGTGGCATCTTGTCAAATGCCTTCTGGAAATCCAGATACACCACATCCACAGGTTTCCCATTGTCCACCATGCAAGTAATGTCCTCAAAGAATTCCACCAAATTAGTTAAACATGACCTACCCTTCATGAACCCATGCTGGGTGTTCCCAATGGGACAATTTATATCCAGATGTCTTGCTATTTCTTCCTTAATGATAGATTCAAGCATTTTCCCCACTGCTGAAGTTAAGCTAACTGGCCTATAGTTACCTGCTTTTTGTCTACTTCCTTTTTTAAACAGTGGTGTCACATTGGCTGTTTTCCAATCTGCGGGAACCACCCCAGAGTCCAGTGAATTTTGTTAAATAATTACTAGTGCATTTGCTATTTTCCCCATCACCTCTTTTAGTACCCTGGGATGCATTTCATCAGGGCCAGGAGACTTGTCTACCTTTAGCCCCATTAGCTTGCCCAGCACTGCCTCCTTAGTGATAATGATAGTTTCTAGGTCCTCACCTGCTACAACCTTCTTGCCATTAGTTTTCGGCATGTTATTTGTGTCTTCCACTGACACAAAATAACTGTTTAATGTCTCAGCTATTTCTTACTTAATTTCTTACTTTAGTATTGGTCTGAGATTGTCAAAACCATCAGATTTAAATTTAACTGGGCTTTGGTATCAGGGACCCGGTTTAAATTAATTGGCTAAAGTCAAAAACCTGTTGTCTTGGTAAAAATGTTGCTTTGCCTGCTAACTATAGCCTTTTGATAAAATGTTTCAATTTCAAGAACTCTAACATATCTTTTAAAGGGACCACACACTCCCGCCCCCATCACTTTACAAACAAATTCTAACTTCCTGCCTTCCAATCCACAAGTACTACATCAACTTTGCAACAGCTGGAAGAGTCAAAATGCAGACATTTATTTAAATAGAGATTCCAAACAAAAGGGCGAGACAGAGGGATTTGGTGTAAGTTTAAAAGTAGGGAAGCCTTGTTACAACTGTATATGGTATTGCTGAGGCTGCACCTAGAGTGTTGTGTATGGTTTCTGTCTTTGTATTTAAGAAAGGATGTATTGGCTACTGACATTAGAGACACGTCAAAATAGATTCACTGGGCCGAATGCTGGGATGCTGGGGTTGACCTATCAAGAATGGCTAAACAGTTTAAGCCTTTATCCATTCTAGTTTAGAAGAATGCTGTCGGTTTTATTGAAAATTCTAAGCGGCCTTTGAGAGGGTAAATCTTGAGAAGGCTGCTTCACTGGGGGACATATTTATAGAATAAGGAGACACTCATTTGAAAATGAGATGCAAAGGAATTGCTTCTCCCAGAGGGTAGTGTGTGTCTGGATCTCTCCACCCATAAGGCTGGACCACTGAAAGTATTTAAATAGATGTGGATAGATCATAGATTCCCTACAGTGTGGAAACAGGCCCTTTGGCCCAACAAGTCCACACCAACCCTTGGAGCATCCCACCCAGACCCACCTAAGCTACACATCCCTGAACACTATGGGCAATTTAGCATGGCCAATCCACCTAGCCTGCACATCTTTGGACTGTGGAAGAAAACCAGAGCACCCAGAGGAAACCCACACAGACGCAGGGAAAACGTGCAAACTCCACGCAGACAGTCATCTGAGGGTGGAACCGAACCTGGGTCCCTGGTGCTGTAAGGCAGCAGTGCTAACCACTGAGCCACCATGCAGCTAGATAGATTTGTCTTTTTAAATATCATTGAGTTTAGGGCTATGATTAGTAGGTTTGCATGAAGGAGGAGTTGAGGTCTGAGCAGAAAGCCATGATTTTGCTGAATGATAGGACAAGCCTATGGGGCCACATGGCCTACGCCTGCTTCTACTTCTTATGTTTAATTTACATGTTTGTGATAATTTTACATGGTTGGAGATAAAAGACTTACAGGCCCATTCACCAGCTTGGAAAGACAATGGAGCCAGACTCTGGATTTCACACGGAGCTATATTCCGACAGCTGCTTTTAAGCAGCAGAGTAGAGAGAAAGAAAAACAATGTGTGGCAACCAGGCCTGAAACTCTCTCTACCTGTCTGTTTCTTTCATCTGCTTAGCAAATAACACCCCTTGAAAAAGCAACTAGGAAAATAACCATTCATCAAGAGCTCAAATATCTACAGAGTCACTTACTGCTGCAGATATGAGACCACAGTTGTCTCAGGTTTAAATCTAATAACTCAAAGTCTAAGGATTTACAAACTGCATAGCTGCTGTCCTTGTCTATAGCACTCACTTTTAAAAAATATTATTACCTATGTGTGTATATGTGTTTGATGTCACATTTTTAAAAATAATATTTTTCTCTACATTTGTTGCTAATAAAATTGCTCTTTCTTTCACTCAAGAAAACCTTGGTAATTGGCTCTTTTAGTTTCTGCAAAAAAAATGTTTTAACTGAAGCATGATAGCTGAGGACAAAAGAAAAATAAACACAGTAGAACATGGCAGATAATGTCCTGGCAGATGACAAAAGGTGTCAAATGCTGAACCTAATCAATTTTAACTTTTCCACTAATTACTGATCTCTAAATATTAGCATGGGACTGAGGGAGAACTGTTGGAAGCATTATTTTTTCAATGAGACTTTAAAAAGAGGCTCAGTCTGGGTGAACGTTGAAGATTCCACAGTATTGTTTGAGAATAGCAGGGGCATTCTGACTGGTGTGCTGGTCAACTTTTATCCCTCAACCAATAGCAATTAGAAAATAAATTATCAGATTATTACATCATTTATCTCATTACTATTTGTGGGATCTTCCTTTGCACAAAATGAATGTTCAATTATAACAGGGATTGTCGTATATTTTACATCTCAGAACTACTTAGCTTTATGTGTGTGGGAATTTCGTTTATAATAGCTTTATCATAGGTTTTTAAATGTCTGTTTTGTGCTCTTCCCTTCCTGCCCTTATAATTCCTCGTGTATCAGTGTCAGGTTTTGTTTCATTATGTCCTTTGTGACGTGCTTGGAATATTTCACTGTTTCCAAGGTGCTATATAAAAACAGTTTGCTGTTGTTATCCGACAGGTGGGTGACTGTTCTGCCAGTTGAGATGATAGTAAAATCTGGTCTTTCTGATCTGAGATGCTCTGGTTTGGTTTATATGAAAGGCATAATACATAAACTCAAGTAAGTATTTTTCTTTCTGTACCTGGGATGAGAGTGACCCCAGGTTTTGTTAGCAATTTGGGCTTTATTGTTCCTGGCCCTCTGCACATAAAACAGGGCATCGATGCTAGAGATCCTTATGGCTTCAGACAACTTCCTAAATATATAGTGAGGATCCCTCTATAGAGCAAGGGATGAGAGAGAGAGGATCTGATAACTCTCAACACTACAGAGCTCTGTAAGCTTGATTTACTTTATTCTTTGACAACAAGGTGCAGGGCTGGATGAACACAGCAGGCCAAGCAGCATCATAGGAGCAGAGAGGCTGACGTTTCGGGCCTAGACCCTTCATCAGAAAAGGGGGAGGGGAAGGGGGTTCTGCCTAAACCCCACCTCTTCCTCTGTTACATTGATGACTGTATCGGCGCCGCTTCGTGCTCCCACGAGGAGCTCGAACAGTTCATCCACTTCACTAACACCTTCCACCCCAACCTTTACCTGGACCATCTCTAACACCTCTCTCCCCTTCCTGGACCTCTCTGTCTCCATATCGGGCAACCACCTAGAAACCGATATTCATTTCAAGCCCACTGACTCCCACAGCTACCTAGAATACTCCTCCTCCCACCCACCTTCCTG
>NC_063342.1:10906158-10908076 GCF_021869965.1 Rhincodon typus
TTGGGGCCTGGGATGGGGGTGAGGGAGGAGGTATGGGGGCAGGTGTAGCACTTCCTGCGGTTGCAGGGAAAAGTGCCGGGTGCGGTGGGGCTGGAGGGGAGTGTGGAGCGGACAAGGGAGTCACAGAGAGAGTGGTCCCTCTGGAAAGCAGATAAGGGTGGGGAGGGAAAAATGTCTTTGGTGGTGGGGTCGGATTGCAGATGGCAGAAGTGTCAGAGGATGATGCGTTGGATCCGGAGGTTGGTGGGGTGGTACGTGAGGACGAGGGGGATTCTGTTTTGGTTGTTATTGCGGGGAGGGGGTGTGAGGGATGAGTTGCGGGAAATGCGGGAGACACGGTCGAGGGCGTTCTCGACCACTGAGGGGCGGAAGTTGCGGTCCTTGAAAAACGAGGACATCTGAGATGTACGGGAGTGGAATGCCTCATCCTGGGAGCAGATGCGGCGGAGGCGAAGGAATTGGGAATAGGGGATGGCATTTTTGCGGGAAGGTGGGTGGGAGGAGGTGTATTCTAGGTAGCTGTGGGAGTTGGTGGGCTTGAAATGGATATCGGTTTCTAGGTGGTTGCCGGAGATGGAGACAGAGAGGTCCAGGAGGGAGAGAGAAGTATTAGAGATGGTCCAGGTGAACTTAAGGTTGGGGTGGGGACCGGGGAATTGGAAGTTGTGGAGGAGGTGGAGGGCATGGGTGGTGTCACGGACGTAGGTAGGGAGTTCCTGGACTAAGGGGCAGAAAATGGAGTCGAGATAGGTGGAGATAAGTTCGGTGGGGCAGGAGCAGGTGGAGACAATGGGTTGACCAGGGCAGTCAGGTTTGTGGATTTTGGGAAGGAGATAGAAGTGGGCGGTGCGGGGTTGGGGAACAATGAGGTTGGAGGCTGTGGGTTGGAGGTCACCTGAGATGATGAGGTTGTGGATGGTTTGGGAGATAATGGTTTGGTGGTCGGGGGTGGGGTCATGATCAAGGGGGCGATAGGAGGAGGTGTCGGAGAGTTGGCGCCTGCCCTCGGCGATGTAGAGGTCAGTGCGCCATACTACAACTGCGCCTCCCTTGTCCGCAGGTTTTATGGTGAGGTTGGGATTGGAGCGGAGGGAGCGGAGGGCTGCACATTCTGCGGGGGAGAGGGTGGAGTGGGTGAGAGGGGTGGAGAGGTTGAGGCGATTTCACTTCACCAACACCTTCCACCCCAACCTTAAGTTCACCTGGACCAATTCGAATACCGCTCTCTCCTTCCTGGACCTCTCTGTCTCCATCTCCGGCAACCACCTCGAAACCGATATCCATTTCAAGCCCACCGACTCCCACAGCTACCTAGAGTACACCTCCTCCCACCCACCTTCCTGCAAAAATGCCATCCCCTATTCCCGATTCCTTCACCTCCGCCGCATCTGCTCCCAGGATGAGGCATTCCACTCCCGTACATCTCAGATGTCCTCGTTTTTCAAGGATTGCAACATCCGCCCCTCAGTGGTCGAGAGCGCCGTCGACCATGTCTCCCGTATTTCCTGCAACTCATCCCTCACACCCCCTCCCCTCAATAACAACCAAAACAGAATCCCCCTCGTCCTCACGTACCACCCCACCAACCTCCGGATCCTCCGACACTTCCGCCATCTGCAATCCGACCCCACCACCAAAGACATTTTTCCTTGCCCACCCTTATCTGCTTTCCGGAGGGACCACTCTCTCCATGACTCCCTTGTCCGCTCCACACTCACCTCCAGCCCCTCAACACCTAGCACTTTTCCCTGCAACCGCAGGAAGTGCTACACCTGCCCCCATACCTCCTCCTTCACCCCCATCCCAGGCCCCAAGAAGACTTTCCACATCAAGCAGATGTTCACCTGCACATCTGCTAATGTGGTATACTGCATCCGCTGTTCCCGTTGTGGCCTCCTCTGCATCGGGGAAACCAAGC
>NC_063342.1:10908176-10924103 GCF_021869965.1 Rhincodon typus
CAGTGCCACAACGATGCCACCCGAAGGTTGCAGGAACAGCAACTCATATTCCGCTTGGGAACCCTGCAGCCCAATGGTATCAATGTGGACTTCACAAGCTTCAAAATCTCCCCTCCTCCTACCGCATCCCAAAACCAGCCCAGCTCGTCCCCGCCTCCTTAACTTGTCCTTCCTCCCACCTATCCCCTCCTCCCACCTCAGGCCCCACCCCCATCTCCTACCTACTAACCTCAGCCCGCCCCCTTGACCTGTCCGTCCTCCCTGGACTGACCTATCTCCTCTCTACCTCCGCACCTACACTCACCTTTACTGGCTCCATCCCCGCCTCTTTGACCTGTCTGTCTCCTCTCTACCTATCTTCTCCTTTATCCATCTTCTATCCGCCTGCCCCTCTCTCCTTATTTATTTCAGAACCCCCTTCCCGTCCCCCATTTCTGAAGAAGGGTCCAGGCCCGAAACGTCAGCCTTCCTGCTCCTCTGATGCTGCTTGGCCTGCTGTGTTCATCCAACCTTGTTATCTCAGATTCTCTAGCATCTGCAGTTCCTACTATCTCTGAAACTCATTTGCAGTTATATGACACTTTTCATTACCATTGGGCATTCCAAAGTCATTTTAAGCCAATGAAATTCTTGTGAAGTTAGTTTCAGTTGCGAAAAATAAGCCCTAGATTATGTCTTAATGAATTAGTGGTGATATATCAGAGAATCATAGAATCCCTACAGTGTGGAAACAGGCCATTCGGCCCAACAAGTCCAAACTGCCTCTCCGAAGAGCATCCCACCCAGACCCATTCCCCTACCCCTGATTTCCCCATGTCTAACCCACCTAACCTAAACATCCCTGGGCACTATGGGCAATTTAGCACAGCCAATCCACCTACCGTGCACATCTTTGTGACAGTGGGAGGAAACCGGAGCACCCGGAGGAAACCCACGCAGATACGGGGAGAATGTGCAAACACCACACAGACAGTCACCCGAGGGTGGAATCGAACCCGGGTCCCTGGCGCTGTGAGGCAATAAAAGGAAGGAACAGCAGAGTGATGTGTATATGCCTTGCCTTAAAAGGAATGTACATTTAAGAGCTCTGTGTACTGTGTGAATACAATGTTGTGACTCTGCCCACCAATTAGCCTTCTGTTGGTCTGTAACTGCACACACAAAGAAAGCAGTTGGTTTGCTGTAATATCTGCTTCACAACTTGCAATGTTTTTATTGTTTTAAATGAACTAACACACTGAATTAACCGTGATCAAGCGACCACGTACCCAAACTTAGATATTCTAAATTGACCCATCGTCGGAGAAATCGGGCCCGACATAAAATTGGCCAAACTAATTCAAACAGCAGATAGCAGCTATCAGCTACAGAGAGCCTAATGATGACCATGAAACCATTGTCAATTGTTGGAAAAACACATTTGGTTCACTAATGTTCCTCAACGAATGAAACTTTACAAGAATTTCATTGGCTTAAAACTGCTATGGAATGTCCAATGGTCATGAAAATTGTCATATAACCTCAAATGCATCTTTTTTACATATGAGCATAAAATCAAAGTATCCTTAGAGCACCAAAGGAGATTATTGGCTTATCACACCTGTGTCAGACTACACGTGACTCCAGACCCACAGCAATGTGGCTGACTCTTAACAATTGGAGATGGGTATGAAATGCTGGCTCAGCCAGCAACATCAACATCCTTTGATGAATAAAAAGAACAATGGAAACCAAACTCTGAGATGTTACAAAGGTTCAAGGGAACTAGTTACAACCAGCTCGAGGGTTGTGTATTGGATTCAATCAGATTTTCTGGCACCTTGATTTCCAGCCATTGGCTGGATATGCACTTCACACCTTCCTGGCTTAGCAGCAGTGAAAGGCATTGGTCCAATGCCATTGGATACTTTGAATCCAGCTCATGACCTTATTGACCAAAGGTCACAGAATATTCTAGAAGGTCCGTGGTAATGGGGGATAAAAATGCTCACCTGGAAGCCACCGGCTTAGCAAAGACTCGCAGCATGATTCATGATGGAAGTCCATGCGACAACCCAAGAAGACCCAGGAGAGGATCCACTCTGACCTGTGAGATCCACCTTCATGGAAGAGACCCTGGCCAATGTCAGAGAGTGAGAAGTCACACAACACGAGGTTATAGTCTAACAGGTTTATTTGAAATCACAAGCTTTTAGAGCCCAGTCCCTTTTGATCTCTCTGACCTTGATCTCTCTGCGTATAAACTCAGTGTCTGTGTGCTCTTCCCTCTCACTGCACCTGACAAAGGGGCTGTGCTCCGAAAGCTTGTGATTTCAAATAAATCTGTTGGACTGTAACCTGGTGTCGTGTGAATTCTGACTTTGTCTACCCCAGTACAACACCAGCACCTCTACACCATGACTACGTCAGAGAAGTAGGAGATTCTAATGGCCCAGTTCAAACATATGGATCATTGCAGGTATTATCCTTTCTCAGACAGATAGAGCGAGAGAGTAAATATTGGGGGAGTTCGGGAAGTTCTCACATGGTGCTTCTAATAAGGAATATTTTATTAATAAAATTGAATTGAACCACAAAGTGCATTCTGTGTCCCTTTGCTCATCTCAGTGACAAGAGTATTAGGGTAAAGTATTTTTAATGCATAATCTGGTCGAAGTATCCAAAGTGCAGAAAACATAATAAATCCAGGGGATTGGTCAGTGAAGTGGGAGGAGCGGATAGGTGGTAGAGAAGATGGACAGGTTGTGTCAGGTCAAGGAGGTGGGGATGAGAGGGAGACTTGGTCATGGGATGAGGCCGGGGGTGGGGAGATTTTGAAACTGGTCTTTAAGCATCTTTGGAGACAGAAACAGAGTTTTGAGTCTAGTATCAGATTCTTCAGAATTGGACCTTGGGACGTTTTATCACATTAGAAGTGCAACCTAAACACAGACAGTTATTGCTGGTGCAGCTCTATCTTCCGATGACCACAAAATGAACTTCTCAGGTAGTGCTAAACAGACAGCTGTCTCATAAAGTCATGGAGTCATGCAGCACCGAAACAGACTCTTCTGTCCAATCAGTCCATGTCAACCATAATCCCAAACTAAATTAGTTCTAACTGCCTGCACTTGGCCCATATCCCTCCAAAATTTTCTTATTCACATACTTATCCAGATGTTTTTTAAATGTTGTAACTCTGCCTGCATCCAGTACTTCCTCTGGAAGCTCATTCCACACAGGAACCACTTTCCGTGTAAAATTGACTTTCTTAGGTCTTTCTCCTCTCACCTTAAAAATATGCCCACTAGTCTTGAAATCTACCAACCTAGGGAAAAGACACCTGCCATTCATCTTATCTATACCCCTCAATATTTTTCAACCTCTATCAGGTCACCTCTCAACCTCCTATGCTCCAGTGAAAAAAGCCCTCGTCTATCCAGCCTTTCCTTATAACTCCAACTCTCCGTTCCCAGCAACATCCTGGGGTAAATCTCCTCTGACCCCTTTCCAGCTTAATAATATCCTTCCTGTAACAGGACGGCCAGAACTGCACACTGTACTCCAGAAGAGGTCTTACCAAGGTCCTTCAACATCAACATAACATCTGAACTCCTATACTCAAAGGTCTGAGCAATGAAGGCAAGCCTGCTAAATGTCTTCTTAATCACCTGACCTATATGTAATAAAACCTTCAAAGAATTATGTACCTGAACCTCTAGGTCTCTCTGTTCTACAACACTGCCCAAAGCTCTACTTTTAATTGTTTAAGTCTTGCCTTTGTTTGTTTTACCAAAATGCAATAACTCGCATTTATCTAAATTAAACTTCATTTGCCGCTCCTCATCCCATTGACTCAATTGATCAAGATCTCTTCTTTTCTTGGGTAACCTTCTTCACTGTCCACTATCCTGCCAATCTGGGCATCACCCACAAACTTATTAACCATGCTTCCTATATTCTCATCAAAATTATTTTTTATTTAAATGATAAACAAAACTCTTTCACTCAACTTCTGATTCAAGGTAATGCCCATGTGGTCGTAAATGTGACCGCCTCACACCCACTGAAATTGCGGAATGCAGTGGCTGGTATATGGCAGCAGGATTCCATTGGCAAAAGGGCTGAGGAATCAAATACACACTGTCTCAGAGGAAGCACAAGAGCTCCTGGTAGAGGAAGCCTACCCTAGAAAGGACTTTTCACAAAATCACAAAATTGTTACAGCACAGAAAGAGCCCATTTGGTCCATCGCTCCTGCACCAGCTCTTTAAATGAGCATTTACCCAGTGCCAATCACCCGCTTTCACCCTATATCCCTGCACACCATTTGTATCCAAATAACCACCCTCTGCCCTTTTGAATTCCTCGATTGAGCCTCCTTCCAACGTGCTTCCAGGTAGTGCATTCTATAACCTGTCGACTGGGTGAAAAAGATTGTTTTCTCTCACCACACCCTTGCTTCTATTGCACATCACTTTAAATCTATGTCCTATTTCCAAACTGAAACAACTTCTCCCTATTTACCCAATTTGCTCATGATTTTGAAAACCTCAATCAAATCTCCTTTCAGCCTTCTTTTCTCTAAGGACCCTTAAAGATCAGAAAAGCCACGTAGGTGTGAAACTGTGGGAGATGAGTGGGATACTAAACAAGTATTTTGCATCAGTGTTTACTGTGGAGAAGTATATGGAAAATAGAGAACGTGAAGAAATAAATAGCGATGTCCTGAAAAGTCTCTATATTACAGAGGAGGAGGTGCTGGGCGTCTTAAAATGCACAAAGATAAATAAATCCATGGGACCTGATCAGGTGTACTCTAGAACTCTGTGGGAAGCTAGTGAAGTGATTGCTGGGCCCCTTGCTGAGATATTTGTATCATTGATAGCCACAGGCAAGGTGCCAGAAGACTGGAGCTTGGCGAATGTGGTGCTACTATTTAAGAAAGGTGGTAAGGAAAAGCCAGGGAACTATACACCGGTGAGCCTGAAATCAGTGGTGGGCAAGTTGTTGGAGGGGATTCTGAGAGATAGGAATTACATGTGTTTGGAAAGGCAAGGACTGATTAGGGATTATCAACACGGCTTTGTGCATGGGAAATCGTGTCTCATGAAATTGATTCAGCTTTTTGAAGAAGTAATAAAGAGGATTGATGAGGCCTGAGGACAAAGTGGTGCATGTGATCTATGTGGGCTTCAGTAAGGCATTCAACAAGGTTCCTCATTGCAGACTGATTAGCAAGGTTAAATCACATGGAGTAGAGGGAGAACTAGACATTTGGAAATGTAACTGGCTCAAAGGTAGAAGACATAGGGTGGTGGCGGAGGGTTGCTTGTCAGACTGGAGGCCTGTGACTAGTGGTGTGCCACAAAGATTGGTACTGGGTCCATTGCTTTTCATCATTTCTGTAAATGATTTGGATGTGAACATAGAAGGTATAGTTAGTAATTTTGCAGATGAAACCAAAATTGGTGGTGTAGTGGACAGTGAAGACAGTTACCTCAGAGTACAACGGGATCTTTATCAGATGGGCCGAGGAGTAGCAGATGGAGTTTAATTTAAATAAATGTGAGGTGTTGCATTTTGGAAAGGCAAAGCAGGGCAGGACTTACACAATTAATGGTAAAGTCCTGAGGAGTTTTGCTGAACAAAGAGACCTTGGAGTGCAGGTTCATATTTCCTTGAAAATGAAATCATATGTAGATAGGATAGTGAAGAAGGCATTTGGTACGCTTGCCTTTATTGGTCAGTGCATTAAGTATAGGAGTTGGGAGGTCCTGTTGGTTCGGCCACTATTGGAATACTGCATGCAATTCTGGTCTCCCTGCTGTAGGAATGATGCTGTAAAGCTTGAAAGAGTTCAGAAAAGATTTACAAGGATGTCACCAAGGTCAGAGAGTTTGAGCTACAGGGAGAGGCTGACTAGACTGGGGCTATTTTCCCTGGAGTATTGGAGGCAGAGGGGTGATCTTGTTAAGGTTTATAAAATTGTGAGGAGCATTGATCGGCTAAATAAACAAGGTCTTTTCCCCAGGGTGGAGGAGTCCAAAACTAGAGGCCATAGGTTTAAGGTGAGAGGGAAAGATTTAAAAGGGACCTATGGAGCAACTTTTCCATGCAGAGGGTGGTGCGTGTATGGAATGAGGCATCTAGATGGGTATTTGACTAGGAAGAGTTTAGCGGGATATGGGCCAAATGCTGGCAAACGGGACTAGATTTATTTAGGAGATCTGGTCGGCGTGGATGAGTTGGACCGAAGGGTCTGTTTCCGTTCTGTATATCTTTATGACTGTATGATAATAGTCCCAAATTCTTCAATCCATCCTCATTCCTGAAGTTCCTCATTCCTGGAACCACTTTTGTAAATTCCTTCTGCACTCTCTCCAGGGCATTCACATCTTTCGTATAAAGTGGCGTCCACAGCTGTACACAATACTCCAGGTGAGGTTTAACAAGCGTTTTATACATGTGCAACATTACCTCTTTGCTCTTTCACTCTATGCCTCTGTAAATAAAACTAAGAATACTGTATTAATTAATTATTTCACAGGGTGTAGGTATCACTAGCTACATCAGCATTTATTGTCCATCCTGAACTGTTTTGGGAAGGTGATGATGAGCTATTTTCTTGAACCATTGGAAAAATATTGAAATATTGTCTGTTCTTTGCTCAAAGGTGGGTCTTTGGCTCATCCTCTACTGATGTATCACTCTGAATTGTTCATTCGGCAACAAGAGTGAATTGCTCCTGCTTTCAACTCTCAAGAAGGCAAGAAATGAGAATTGAACCCACACTATTAATGCTATTTTGAAGTAGATAATAGCAACCAAATGAGCAAACCAGTGCCCAATGCCATTCTACCCAAAAATATACAGTACTGACAGAACAATGATGTCTACCTTTCCACCTCCACCTTCATCAGATGGTGAGTATCCCTTTAAGATGTTCCTTCAAATAGCTCTTGATTTTGACATCAACACCATGTTCAGTTCCAAACAGCTGGCTGCTGTTAGGAGGACTCATTTGTTGGAGTACGAGCTATCCAAATGTCATAAAGTCTCTTCACTGAGACATGAACACTCACTGAAGTGGCAGTCAGTTGCTTAGAAAGCCTCTGGGCTACTATTCCTGAACTTCTTTATTGAGAGGACATATTGTGCAAAAGTGGAATTTCCGATTAGGAGCCTGGCTTGGTCAACTCTTTACCTCTTTGATGTCTAAAATATTCTGTGGAGCGATAATGTGTAAATGGAGTTGGAGTTGTCAATCGCTCATGATGATGCAAAGTTGCCCTGAGGACCAAATGATCATCCTTCTGCTCATAATATACCTATGTTCCTATATAATCAGTACAATGCACCTTGTATTTATAGACATTGCACATTCAGGCACAGATCCAGAAAGGAAACTAATTGCACAGGTTCCCAAATCATTCTGTAGTGTTTTTAACTCTTCGCGTTTAGCTTCTACTTTCCCGCTTGTTAAAAATCAAATGCCTCATTCAGTTGTTGGGAGAAATTGCTCCTCACATTGATGTGATCTGAACAGACAGATTGTATGAACTAACAATTCAATATGAAACAGGAAGCACAGCAAAAAATAAAATGCAATCTATAATACACACTAGAGCAACACTTCAATGCAGTTTGAAAGCTCTCTTATAGCTCAGAGAATAAAACAATGTTCATACTGTGTAATGAGTAAGATGAGGAAAACAAAAACATTCTGAGTCCCCGACACTCCAAAACCATCCAGGGGTGACTTGAATTCGATGGCTCTGCTGCCCTCTCCAGCGGTTAAATAAACATAGAGTTAGGGACTGGAGATTTTTTCGTCAAGCCATCAGCCGCAATCATTCCACAAAACAAAAATGACCTTTTTGGAACAAAACTGCTGACTTCAGAACAGCCCATCATAACCCAACATTATTGTACAGTAAACATTTTACTAGATGACCTTTGAATCCTCATTCATTTCCCCTAGCAGTATTATGATTTCTCTCTATGATTTAATCCTTTTTTTTCCTTGCTGAATTGCACTATATCACAGTCGGATGGCAATTTCACTTCTTTCTAAAATAAATCAATTTGACAGGAAAAATCTTTATTCCTTATAATCGCCATAGCGTCCCTGGTCAGTCAGTGGGGGCAGGCCTCAAGCTGTTGGATTCTGAAGTTCATGAAAAGCAATGAACTGGATGCCATTTCTCATCACCAAGTGATGCTCAGCCATCAACCTGGCACAACGTTCAACATCAGCTTGACCTGTAATCTGGTTGCCAACTCAGTGAATTTGTAATGCCCCAGAGAGCAAATACTTGTGACCTGGGTGAATTGAGCATTACACACTTTCACACCAGGTAAAGGAACATCAATGTTCTCAAAGAGTGAGGTTAGCTCTGCCATAAGCTATTCTAACTGGAAGGCAATCCTTGGATGGGTCACCAATCTGAATCATCAGGAGAGATCTGGGTGTCCTCGTGCTTGAACATAGAACATGATACAGTACAGGTCCTTTAGCCCACCATGTCTGTGTTGACCACGATGCCATTCTAAACTAATTCCTTCTGCCTATACAGTGAGGTGGGGGTGGGGGCATGGCACAGTGGCTCAGTGGTTAGCAATGCTGCCTCATAGCACCAGGGACCCAGGTTCAATTCCAACCTCAGGCAACTGTCTGTGTGGAGTTTGCACATTCTCCGCGTGTCTGCGTGGGTTTCCTCCTGGTGCTCCAGTTTCCTTCCACAGTCCAAAGATGTGCAGGCTAGGTGGATTGGACATGCAATATTGCCCCTAGTGTTCAGGGATGTGTAGTAGGTGGGTTATAGGGGATGGGTGCGAGTGGGATGCTCCAAGGGTCAGTGTGGACTTGTTGGGCCAAAGGGCCTGTTTCTACACTGTAGGGATTCTATGATGTCTATGATCCATATCCCTCTATTCCCAGCTTGTTCATATGTCTGTCTAAATGCCCTGTAACCATTGTTATCATGTCAGATTCTACCACCTTCCCTGGCAGCACATCCCAGGCACCTACCACCCTATGCATAAAAAACTTGCCTCACACATCTCCTTTAAACTTTCTCACCCTCACTTAAACCAATTCCCTCATATTTGACATTTCCACCTTGGGAAAAAGATCTCTGACTATCCACCGTATGCATGCCTCACCAAATTTTATATACATTTCTATCAGGTTACCCCTCAGCCTTTGATGCTCTAGCAAAAACAATCCAAGTTTGACCAACCTCTCCTTATAACATATGCATTTCAATCCAGACAACATCCTGGTAAACCTTTTGTGGAGCCTATCCAAAGTCTCCACATCCTTCCTACAGTGTGGCAACCAGAACTGTTCCCATGTGGCCAAACTAAGGTTTTATACAGCTGCGACATGTCATGCCGACTTTTAACTCAATGCCTTGACCGATGCAGGTAAGCATGCTGTATGCCTTCTTTATCACCTTATCCATTTGTGTTGCTAATTTCAGGGAGATATGGACTTGCACCTCAAGTTCTGTCTGTATATGTATGCTCCTAAGGGTCCTGCCATTTACCGTATACTTTCCTCTTGTACTTGACCTTCCAAAATGTATTTTTTTTAAAAAATTGACCAGCAATCGATTATAGCAGACCCAAACTTGCTATCTTCTGATAGCATCCTGATTAACACCTGTCAAAAGGTTAGTATGCAGATACAGCAAGTAACCAGGAAAGCTGATAGAATGGTATGGTTTTGTTTTGCAACAGAATTGGATGGAAGAATAGGAAGGCTATGCTTCAGTCATACAAGGGCATTAGTGAGACCATATCTGGGGTACTGTGTACAGAACTGCTCACTGTACTTACGGAAGGGTGTTAATGCATTGGAAGCAGTTCAGAGAGGGTTAACTGGACTGACACCTGGAATGAGTGGATTGCCTTATGAGGAAAGGCTAGACAGGTTGGACCTGTATCCTCTGGAGTTTAGAAGAGTCAGAGGTGACTTAATTGAAACATGTAAGATCCTGAGGGAACTTGACCAGATGGATATTGAAAAGATGTTTCCTCTTGTGGATGAATTTAGAACTGAAGGGTCATGGGTTAAACGTTAGGGGTCATCCATTTAAGACAAATATAAGGAAGCTTTTTATTTTCTCAGAGGATTGTGTGTCTTTGGAATTCCTTTCTTCAAAAGGCAGTGGATGGAGAACATTTAAATACTTTTAAGGCAGAGGGAAATATGTTCTTGATTACCAAGGTGATGAAAGATTATCGGGGATATGCAAGAGTGTAGAGTTGAGGTTAAAATCAGATTAGCCATGATCTTCTTGAGTGGCAGATCAGGCTCGAAGGGCTGAGTGGCCTCCTCTTGTTTGCATGCTCATATGTTAACCCTATGCTTTGCAGGTGATGTCTGATCAATATTTCCAGCAGTTTCCCTTTCCATTTGTAACTTCCAACATTGTGTACAATAAAATAAACAGCTTAGGAACTGGCTGTTAGGCCTCCTTAGTCTATGTATGCTCCACATGAACTTCCTCCCACCATTTACCATCTCACTCTATCTGCAGACTATACTTTGGTTTTCAGGATCTGTGCTGTGTAGACGCAGTAGGAATTTATTCCTCAACACCATGGAAGGCATGACACATAGGAAGCCACAACAGCTTACAGGAAGCTTATGACCTATCCGTCCACAAACATATTTGTTTTCCTGTCTGTCAATAGCATTATTGCTTCTGAATCAGAAGGTTGTATGTTGAAGTGCTGCTCCAAAGTACAGAAGTATTGGTTGAAATTTCAGTGTGGAGAAGTATTGAGGGCATGCTGGACCATCCGACTTGTCATGTGTTTGACTGAAGTCCTGTCTGCTCTCTCGGGTGGATATGAAAGATCCCAAAGGCACTAATCAAAGCATTACAAGGGAGCTGTCCCCAGTAACCTGGTAAATAGTCATTCCTCAATCAGCAACTCTGAAAAGCTAGATTATCTGGTCATTATCACTCAGGGGATCTTGCTCCTTCTGCCTTTTTTTAATTCATGTGGGCATTAATGGCTAGACCAGACTTAATTGCCCATCCTTACTTGTCCAGAAGGCAGTTAGAGTCAATCACGTTGCTGTGGATCTAGAGTCACATGTCAGCCAGACTAGGTAAGGATGGCAGTTTTCTTCCCTAAAGGGTATTAGTAAGCCAGATTGATCTTTCCCCCAACAATGGATTTGTCATCATCATTAGACTCCTAATTCTTGATTTTAACTGAATACAAATTTCATCATCTGCTGTAGCAAGATTTGAACCCCAGTCCCCAGAACACGACCTGGGTCTCTAGATTAGCAGGTTAGTGATAATACCACTAGGCTATCACCTACCCACTTTACAGCATTGATCATATTGCAAAAGTCATTCATTGTCTGAAAAGGATTTTGGGCTGTCCTCAGGTCTTTCTGTTCCTTTCTCTAAATACTTATCTATCATCTTCATCTTATAGTCAGTCTCTCTCTTTCTCTCTCTCTCTCTCTCCATTATCTATCTAGCTATGGTCTGGCTGAATAACTGTTGGCTTTGGGCTAATTGATGGACTTATTTAAAAAGCTGATTGAGGGGGAAATAATATTTAGATAGGAAGGAAGTTAAAATTAAGCTCAATCTCATTGAAACACTAAGATCCCTTTATCCTCTGCCACTTAACAGCCTGAAGAAAGAATTAAACACACAATATTTGCACCAGTATACTGACACAGAATATACAGGCAACACAGAAATAGAACATTTGGCCCAGCTAGATATAGCAACAGAGCTTTGTATTTCTAATCTTCATCATGGTTAGTTAAAGAGTTACAGTGAAACAGTGAAATTATACCATTGAAATGGCTGAGCTAATCAAAATTGTAAAACAGGACCCCAAGTTGAAATAGTAAAGATGGATCTAGTTATTTGATGTTCTACTGAGATACGTTACAATAGTGACTCAGAGTACTTCATTAGTCACAAAGTATTTTGAGCAGACAGGAGGTCATGATAAACACCACATAAATATACCTTTATTTTAGGCACAGAAAATAAATTGAACTTTTGAGTGATATTTATGGAAAAGGTCATTGAAATTCTTTCTCCACCACATAGACTGTAGTCCTTCAAGAATTTCCACCATTAACTTCTCAAGAGCAACCAGGGATGTGAAGTAAAGCTCAGGAATCTTTGGAGAACCAACACAAAAATAGCACTGGACCACTCACTTTCCAAGTCAAATTCTCTCACGTTCATTTTGCATAGAAATAACAATGTTTAAAAATCTACTGAGCAGAGAGCATAAATTATCCTGAATCTTGACTGAGAGCAATGTCATAAAGTCCTAGGGTTTTACAGCAATGAAAGAGGCCCTTCAGCCCATCATGTCTGTGCCAGTCATCAAACATTCTAGTCTCATTTGCCATCTCTTCGTCTGCAGCTTATTATCAATGCTTTGGCATGTCAAGTGATTATCTAAGTAATTTTTAAATGTTTTGTTGGTTCCCCACCTCTACTACCATTTCAGACAGTCCGTTCCAATACCCACCCATCTCTAGGTGAAAACATTCTTCCTTAAATCCTCTCTAAACCACCTGCCCTTTACCATATATCAATGTCCCCTATTAATGACCCCTCTACGAAGGGGAAAAGTTTCTCCCAATCTACCCTTTCTCGGCTGTCATAATTTTCTACACCTCAATCATGAATCCTTCAGCCTTCTCTGCTGTAAGGAAAGCAACCCCAGTCTATCTAGTCTCTCTTCATTGCTGAATCGCTCCAACCCAGGCTGGCAAATCTGTTCTGCACTATCCCTAGTGAAATCACAACCTTCCTACAGTTTAGTGACCAGAACTACACCCAGTATTCTAACTGTGCCCTAATGTTATCTACAACCCTGTCATAGTCTTGTTGCTCATGTATTCAGTGCCTTGACTAATAAAGGCAAGTATCCCATATGCCTTCTTAACCAACTTATGAACCTTTCTGAGGAAGGGTCACCGGACCCGAAACGTTAACGCTGTTTTTTTCCTTCACAGATGCTGCCAGACCTGCTGAGCTTTTCCAGAAACTTTGTTTTTGTTATGAACCTTTCCTGTTGTCTTCAAGGATCTATGGACACGCACATCAAGGTCCCTCTGAGCCTCTGTACTTCCTGGAGTCCTACTATTCATCATGCATTCCCTAGCTTTGTTAGGCCTCCTAAAATGTCTCACCTCACCCTTTTAAATTCTATTTACCACTGTTCAACCCATATGACACGCCTGTTGATATTGTCCTGCAGTCTAAGGCTTTCTTCCTATTTATTGTAGTACCAATTTTCATGTCACACACGCTCACTCGTGACGAGGAATGTTCCTGGTTCAACTGGTCCATGGGTGCTGAGTTTCTGTAAGAAATCTGTTGTGTCACGACAGAAGCTGGGGATTCCCTGTACAATGGGTTCAAGATGACCTTAACACAGCCAGAGAGGCTCTCACACAGGGTCCCATTGCCTGATATGATGGGACGTCCAGGTGTGTTGGCTTTGTGTATCTTTGGAAGGCAGTAGAAGTCCTCTATGCAGCAAATGGGAACACCACCCACCACATGCACAGCAGATACTTATGTGACTCAGCCAACATTGTCTGTCTCATATACTGCAGGCAAGGATGTCCAAAGGCATGGTATATTGATGAAACTATGTAGACACTATGGCAACAGATGACCGGACACTACATGACAATCACCAGACAGGAATGTGCCCTCCCAGTGGGGAAACACTTCAGTGGCCAAGGACATTCAGCCCCTGATCTTCGGGTAAACATCCTCCAAGGCGGACTTTGGGATACACAACAACGCAAAGTCGCCGAGCAGAGGTTGATAGCCAAGTTCCTTACGCATGAAGATGGCTTCAACCGAGATCTTGGGTTCATGTCATAATACAGGTGACAACACCACACTATACACTCTGCCACACACACACACATCACAGACTCACACACACACACACATACACACACACACACGTACACACGCACTCACACTCCCTCTCTCTTACACACACACACACCCTCTCTCGTACACACACTCTTTCACTTTCTCTCTCTCTCTCTCTCCCTCAAACACAAACACACACCCTCTTTATCTCCCCTCTCTCACACACAAACACACAGACAGAGGCACACACACACACACACACACACACACACACACACACACACACACACACACACACACACACACACACACCCTTGCCTGCAGCATATGAGATAGACAACGTTGGCCGAGTCACATGAGTATCTTGTGAGTGTGTGGCTGGGTCACACGAGTAACTTACTGATCAAACCTCCTACATTCAGATCTAAATTATTAATGTATACAACAAACAGCAAATGACCCAGCATTGAACCCGTGACATGTTCCTGGACACAACTTTAACTATCACCCTCTGCCTCCTGCCACTAGGCCAATCTTGTATCCAAATTGCCAAGTTGCTTGTATTCTATCAGCTCTTATCACTTGACCAGTGAGCAATGTGTGACCTTGCCAAAAACCTTGCTGAATTCCATGTAGAATACATCTTCTGGACCACCCTCATCTACACATCTAGTCACCTCCTCAAGAAACTTAACCAAACCTTTCAGACATGATCTCTGACAACGCTAACTATCCTTGATTAATCTTTGCCTCTCCAAGTGGAGATTAATTCTGTCCACAAGAACTTTACCCAATAGATTTCCTACCACAGCGTTAAAGTCACTGCACAAAAGCACGCTGGTTGATCCCCACCATCCTTCTTGAATAGGAGTACCGTATTTGCTGTCCTCCAATCCTCTGGCAACTCTGTCCAATGAGGATTTAAAATTAATACCAGGCCCTCTGTAATCTTCTTTCTTATCTTCCACAGCAGCTTGGGATACATCTCATCTGGGACTGGGAACTTATCCAAATTTAAGCCTTCCAAAATCATTCATACCTTTTCTCCTTCACAGGAGGAGGGTGTCGCTGGCTAAGCAGCATTTATTGCCTGTCCCTAATTGCCCTGAGGGCAGTTCAGAGTCAACCACATTGCTGTGGGTCTGGAGTCACATGTAGGCCAGACCAGGTAAGTTTCCTCCCCTAAAGGACATTTGTGAACCAGATGGGTTTTCCCCCCAACAATCAATTCATGGTCATCATTAGATTCTAAATTCCAGATATTTATTGAATTCAAATCCCACCACCTGTCATGGAAGGATTCGAACCTGGGTCCGCAGAACATTATTTGGGTCACTAGATTAACAGTCCAGCGATAATACCACTAGACCATCGCCTCCCCTGATACCACCTCTCTCTCTCAATTGTAATTTGCTCAAGTACATCACAGTCCTCTTCCCTGATTGCTACAACTACAGCATCATGCTTCTCTATCACGAACACAGATGTAAAATACTTGCCTGTCTCTACCCAGTGTTTGCCACCAAAGCTCCTCAAGACACAATCTTTTGCCTGGTTATCATCTTTCCCTAATACTCTTATAAAGTGCCTTTGGATTTCTCTTTATTTTAGCCACCAGTGTTTGTTTAGACACCTCTGCTTTGCCTTCCTAATTTCTTTGTTAAGTAACCCCCTCTACTTTTTGTACACTTCTAGAACTTCTGGTGCTCCGAGGCCTCTGTATCTAGCATAAGCTTTTTTTTTTCTGAACTTATCAATACTCTACATTTCTTGATATCCAGCATTCTTTAAAAATTTTGGTCCAATTTTTGAACCTTACCGGAACCCCAATACTGTCAGTATTTCCAATGTGGCTGTTCATCCACTTCACTAACACCTTCCACCCCAACCTTAAGTTTACCTGGACCATCTCTAACACCTCTCTCCCCTTCCTGGACCTCTCTGTCTCCATATCGGGCAACCACCTAGAAACCGATATTCATTTCAAGCCCACCGACTCCCACAGCTACCTAGAATACTCCTCCTCCCACCCACCTTCCTG
>NC_063342.1:10924503-10947276 GCF_021869965.1 Rhincodon typus
CAAGCCGCACCTCCATCTCCTACCGACCAACCTCATCCCGCCCCCTTGACCTGTCCGTCCTCCCTGGACTGACCTATCCCCTTCCTAACTCCCCACCTACACTCACCTTTACTGGCCCCATCCCCGCCTCTTCGACCTGTTTGTTTCCTCTCCACCTATCCTCTCCTCTATCCATCTTGTATCCGCCTCCCACTCTCTCCCTATTTATTTCGGAACCCCCTTCCCCTCCCCCTTTTCTGATGAAGGGTCTAGGCCCGAAACGTCAGCCTCTCTGCTCCTATGATGCTGCTTGGCCTGCTGTGTTCATCCAGCCCTGCACCTTGTTGTCCCAGTATTTCCAATGTAGTTTTTTTTCCTGCAATTAGCTGCTCCCAGTGCTGTTTTACCAGATTGATATCAACTTCCCTCCAATTCAGGCCTGGGAACAACTTGAGCTGACTAAATTGCTAGTTTTTCAAGCCTGCTTCCCAGTGAGAACCCACACTTCTGGGAAATGCAGTGGAGAGATAAGATATAAAAAATATAACTTGGCTTCTCTAAGCCACAGTACTTTCAGGACTATATCTTGGATTTCATAGAATCCCTACAGTGTGGAAGCAGGCCATTTGAACCATCGAGTCCACACTAACGCTCCAACGAGCATCCCGCCCAGACCCATCCCTGCATTTCCCATGGGTAATCCACCTAGTCTGCACGTCCCCAGACAGTATGGGCAATTTAGCATGGCCAATCCACCTAACCTGCATATCTTTGGACTGTGGGAGGAAACTTGAATGCTCAGAGGAAACCCCAGGCAGAGAGAGATAATGTGCAAACTCCACAAGGAGAGTCACCAAAGGATGGAATTGAATCCAGGTCCCTGCCACCTTTATCCTCCTATTACCTTTAATCCCAATTAGCACAGACGTTTAACAAGCAAATATCCAAATGTTTCTATGTGGATGTTTCACGAATTAAGGAGACACAGCAGGGTATTTATTTTCAGCTTTTGAACATTCACAAGAAATTCCCAGCTCCAATTTTACACACATGTTCAAAACAAATAGTGAGTGGTGACATTAAGAGAGCAGAAAGCCATTCCATACGAAGACTTCAACAAACTCATTACTACACAATGATTTCGTTTAGTGGCTCAGTTTAGCTCATTGTGATTGTTGTCATGCCCTCAGAGGTACAGAACTAAGCAGACAAGTCTCATTCCCTTTACTTCTGGTCTGGCGTTATGTCTGAGAATACTATCTAATTTAACACCATTTAAAATCCTTTCACTTTCACATCAGACATTCCTGTTGATGTCGGAGCCCACTAAGCCTGTGGCAAATTCTTCAAAACTGGTCAATGGTAATCTAAAGGCGACATCCATTACAGAAAGAGGGAATGATGTGTATAGCACACCTCAGCTCCTGACCTCATTACAGCCTTGGTACAAACTTGGACAGAATTGATGAATTCTGGAAGTGAGGTAAGAGAGCCTGCCCTTAACATCAAGGCTACATTCGACTGACTGTGGCATCAAGGAGCCCTAGCAAAATGGCAATCAGTGGGAATCAGGGGGCAAACTCTCCTTTGATTGGAGTCATACGTGACACGTAGGAAGATGGTTGTGGTTCTTGGAGGTCAGTTATTTCAGTTCCAGGACATCTCTGCAGGAGTTCCTCAGGGTAGTGTCCTAGGCCCAACCATCTTCTGCTGCTTCATCAATGACCTTCCCTCCATCATAACATCAAAAGGGGGTGATGTTCGCTGATGATTGCACAATGTTTAGCATCATTCACAACTCCTTAGATACTGAAGCAGTCTATGTTCAAATGCAAAAAGAGCTAGACTACGTACTGGCTTGGACTGATAGGTACAAAGTGCCATTCATGCCACAGAAATGCCAGGCAATGACCATCACCAATAACAGACAATCTAACCATTGCCTCTTGACATTGAATGGCATACCATTGTTGAATCCCTCACTATCAACATCCTGAGAATTATGTTTGATTAGAAAATCAACTGGATTTGTTGCAGGAACACAGTGGCTACAAAAGCAGGCAAGAGACTAGGAATTCTGCCATGACTAACTCACCTCCTGACTCCCAAAACCCTGTTCACCATCTACAAGACACATTCAGGAGTGTGATGGAATACTCTCCACTTGTCTGGATGGATACACCTCCAATAACACTCAAGAGGGCAATACTATCAAGGGCAAAGCTACCCGCTTGAATGGCATTACATCCACAAGCATCCACGCCCTCCGTCACTAATGCTCAGTAGCAGCAGTGTGTACTATCAGTAAGATGAACTGGAAAAATTTACCAAAGATCCTTAGACAGCACTTTCTAAACGTAAGTCCATTTCCAGCTCGAACGACAAGGGCAGCAGATACATGGGAACACCACTTGCCATTCTGACTTGGAAATATATCACCGTTCCTTCCCTGTCACTGGGTCAAAATGCTGGAATTCCCTCCCTAAGCACAGTATGGGTCAACCTGTAGCATGTGGATTGCAACAGTTCAAGTAGGAAGCTCACTATCAGCTTCTCAAGGGCAACCAGGGATGGGCAATAATTGCTGGCTCAGCCAGCGACGCCCACATCCCACAAAGAATAAAATAAAACCTTTCATGACCTCAGTAAATGCCAAATCTCTTGACAGCCAATGAAATATCTCTGAACTGTAGCTGCTGTTGTAATGCAGGAAATGCTTTTTTTTTATTTGGGCATCTGTGGCTAGGCCAGCATTTCTTCCCCATCCCTAGTTGTCTAGAGGGAAGTTAAGAGTCAAGTATATTACTGTGGGTATGGAGTCACATGTAGGCCAGACCAGGTAAGGATGGCAGTTTCCCTCCCTCATGGACATTAATGAACCAGCTAGATTTTACTGACAATCAACAATTGTTTCATGATTATCATTAGATGACCCTTAATTCCAGGTTCTTTATTAAATTCAAATTCTGCTATCTGGCATGGCAGGAGTTGAACCCTGGTCCCCAGACCATCAGCTGAGCTCCTAGATTGATTGTGTAATGATAATGCCGCCAGGCCTTGCCTCCCTAAGCAGATGCAATTTATACATAATCAGCTCCTACAAAACTCAAACTGCTAATCACCAGATAATCTGCTTTTTATTGGTATAGATGAATCATAAATGTTGGTCAGACACAAGGCAGAAATCCCTCTTCAAAGTAAAACAAAGGAAACTTTTATAGCCACCTAAGAGCGCAGAGGGCTCTTCATTTGACAGATAGCTCAACAGACACCCTCAGTGCACTTACAGAGTTTTGGGTTATTGATTACCAGATGTGACAGCAATGATAAACTTGTTAAATTTTCCTGTATTTCTTTCAATAAAAATTTCATGTATTAATTTATTAATGTAGTGTGAAGAAGTAAAGATTAGACAGTTTTCAAAACCAACAAGATGTTTTCACACATATGGGTAGTCGTGGTGTAATGGTTATGTTTCTGGGCTAGTATCGGGTCATTGTATGCTTAGTGCACACTCAGTGGTAGCTCTTTCAAATCCTTACATTCTGATACAATATCTTCTCTCGAGATTTTCCAATTATTAACATCAAGCATTGTTAATATAATTACAAGTACCACTATCCCATCTTCCTCCAAAGTCGCACAATTGGGTAGTTTGGAAGTTTTGCCATTCTGGCAGAATGCGGTCTCTTCAGACATTGAAGATTTGTCACTGACTGAGTTAAAACCTCTGACTCCCTTTTGACAGTGCTCAGCCTGCACATTCCTTTAAACTGCAGGACCTTGCCTACCTTCGATTTCCTTTGATGCGGATGTTTTTTTTCCCTGCTGGAGCAGGAAATTGCTTCATTGTAATAGCTGAAGGACCTTTAACCTCATGAACTCTCTTTATGGATTATAGCTATCCTGTTGAAGCAAATGCTTTAATTTTTGTAATATCCTGCACCTCCGGATGGACTTTTTAAATAATGTTGGCAGTTTCCTGGAGCCCCGAGCCAGACAATTTCTTCTTGATTGTGTTCTGAATCAATCACATCTTAGTAAAAGCTTCTATGGAGTTGCCTGCACCACATCCTCAATCAGCAAGCAGATTTTTAATTTCAACCTGCCAACTTATCTGTGTTGAAGTGTGTTGACTCTTTATTTCAACTTCTTCATTACATTGGATGCTTTCAATCATCAGCAATGATTGCATGATTAGTGAAACTAACATTCACTTCTTCAGTTTTATTGATCTCAGCCATTCATACTGATGACAGGACCTGGGAAAATGCAGGGGAAAAAAATTCTGTTTTTATTTTCATCTTCTTAATATCTGACATGAGGCTGGAGTGGGGCATCAATGTCTGTTCACCAAACCAGATTGCAGACTGAATTATATCAGTCAATTATTCATCAATGGTTTCAAATAGGTTATACTCATCACATGTTATCTCATCATTTGTGTTTCCTCACAAACTTTAGGAAGCTAATTCAACAAAGTTGAGGAAGGGTCACCAGACTCGAAACATTAACTCTGATTTTTTTCTTCACAGATGCTGCCAGACCTGCTGAGCTTTTCCAACAACTTCTGTTTTTGTTCCTGATTTACAGCATCTGCAGTCCTTTCGGATTTGCCCTATGAAATCTATGTGGTTATCCCTTGACTGGTTGTTCAGTCCCTGAAATATTGTTAACTTGTTGCTCCCTCACTGCTTGTGTGGTCTTTTCAAAGTTGAAGAATCTTCAAATTTCCATTGCAAAGCAAGCATCTACAGTTTATGCTTGGTTTGGTGTGTAAAGGAAAACCACTTGGTAATCTCATGAAAAAAGGGTCTTTTCTTAAACAGGATACTATTTGTTGTACAATAACAATCAGGTGTAGGCTGCAGAGACGGGATGCTACTATGACTATGGAGGAGACTTTGATCCTAGATCTAACCTCTTTGACATTCAAAACTATATCTCTGCCCAAGTCTGTGGAACATCGTTATTTTAGGAAGAGCTCAATGCGTGCCTCAGCTTTAACAACTTTCATATCCTCACACATTTGTACAGCATGGCCTACAAGTGACTCCAGGCCTGCAGCAATGTGGTTTGCCTTCTGAAGTGGCCCAGCAAGCCATTCAGTTCTATTAAGGATGGGGACCATCCTTGGCAGCATTTATACAATAGTGGAGGGGGTGGAGTGCTGGGGGAGAAAGGCTGCTGATAGTGATCAGAATGTGAGAATGGCAGAACAGTGGTGTGTCTAATTGCCAGAGAAAGAATAGATGGTCCCACTGGGGTGGGGGGAGGGGAGCGAGTACATGGCGACAGAGAATGCAACAAGTAAAGCTAAAAGAAAGGGATGAAATGGAAGTTGGTTCACAATTTCAAGGTGTTGAACTCAACATTCATTCCAAAAGGTTGTAAAGTGCCTAGTCTGAAGATGAGGTGTTACTCCTTCTGTTTGCGCTGTGATTCACTGGAGCACTGCAACACGCTGAGGACAGACATATGGGCATGCAAGCAGGACACTGTGTGTTAAAATGACCTGCCACAGAGAGTTGGGGGTCATGCCTGCACATGAATTGTAGGTGTTCTGCAAAGCAGTCACCCAGTCTGCATTTGGTTTCTCCAATGTAGAGTAGGCCACATTGGGTGCAGCGAATAAAATACACAAGATTGGAGGAGGTTCAGGTGAAATGCTGCTTCAGCTGGAAAAACTGTTTAGGCCCTTGGATGGTGTGTAGGGAGGAGGTGAAGGGGTAGGTGTTGCACCTTCTGCAGTTACATGGGAAGGTGCCGTGGGAAGGGGGGTGGTGTTGGTTGCCATTGAGGAATGGACTAGGGTGTCCCAAAAGGAATGGTGCCTGCAAAATGCAGACAGTGGGGAGTGAGGGGAAGATGTGTTTGGTGGTGGCGTTCTGCTGGAGTTGTCTGAAATGGCGGAGAATGATCCTTTGAATGCGGAGGCTGGTGGGATGAAAAATGAGGACAAAGGTCACCCAATCACGCTGTTGTGACTGATGGGAAGGGGCAAGGGCAAAAGCACGGGTGATTGGTTGGATGCGATTAAGGGCCCTGTCAACCACATTGTGGGTGGGAAACCATGTTTATGGAAGAAGGAAGCCATGTCAGTAATGTTGCTTTGGAAGGTGGCATCATTCGAATAGATATGACGTAGGCGAAGGATCTGGGAGAATGGAATAAAATCCTTACAGGATGTGGGGTGTGAAGAGCTGTAGTGAAGGGAGTCAGTGGCTTTGTAGTGCATGGCAGTAGACAGTTTATTCCCCGAAATATTTATGGGGAGGTGAAGGAAAGGAAAGGAAGTGTTGCAGATGAACCATGTGAAACCTTGTGAATTTTCTCTCCTTATCTTACCAAATCTAACTCATTAACTGCTTACCCTGCCCAAGGCATCCTACTCATACAATTCCAGCCCTTATTTATCACACACCATTCCCAGAAGAATTCACCACTGATGGGATACCTCAGAATTGACTGGTACCCTGGCGTCATCTTCAACCTTATCTGCACCCTCTCTAAAGTCTTTGCATTTTTTCCTCAATCGTACTGCTTAGAACTGAACACAACACTCCAGTTGAAGTCGAGGTTTAATTCCTTGTTGGAGTACACCAAGGCCCAATTCTCATTGTGCACCTGGACAAGCTGCCCTGCACAGTCCTAGACAATTGCCCAGAATATGGAGTGATTTGGAGCCTCATTTTGTGGGCAGAAGGCATGGTGCAGAGATGGCAGGTCTCCTTCCCCTTAGAACAAGCCGAGCAGGCCATGGAACCAATCCATGCCAGTCTGGTCCAATGAGACCATCTGGGTCAGGGCAGTCTCAGCTGTCTTGAGTAACGTCCAACAACTTAGCAAGAAGGTCACTGACCTTATATTTTTTGGACAGTATTGGTGTTCAGGGATACCTGCAAAAGGTAGAAGATGAAAATAAAGCTGCTTTAGATAATGGAGCAAGTGCAAACACAATGACTGAACGTCCTCCTCCTACACTACAATAATTCTGTGGATATGTGAGGAGACCTAGCCATCCCTATCTACAGCTCTCAGTACTGTGCATATCCTCTCGTTGGTTCGGTTTGGCATTACAAAACTCCTAACAATATTTCCAGCCATCTCAATGATCTTTTGGGAAGAAAGAAAGAACTTGCATTTATATAGTGTCTTTCAGGACCTTAGGATACCACCTGAAATTCAATCCAGATAAATGTGAGGTTATTAGGCAGAACAAACAGGGCAAGGTAATACATGATGAATGTCTTTATTGCCTAATCTTAGAATTTAAGGACAGGGAAGTAATTCTGGAACTGTATAAAGCATTGCTTAGGCCACAGCTATAATACTGTGTGCATTTCTGGAATCCACATTATAGGAGAGATCTAATATCACTGGAGATGGGATTTATCAGGATGTTGCCTGGCTAGCGAGTTTCAGTTATGAAGAGAGATTGGACAGGCTAGGGTTGTTTTTCTCAGAGCAGAGGCAATTAGAACATAGAACTGTACAGCACAGTACAGGCCCTTCAGCCCACGATGTTGTGCTGAACTTTTACCCTAATCCTAAGGTCTATCTAACCTCCACCCCTACCTTATACTATCATCCATATGCCTATCTAATAGCCGCTTAAATGCCCCTAATCAGGCTGACTCCACTACCCTCTCCAGCAATGCATTCCACGCTCCAACCACACTCTGAGTAAAGAACCTACCTCTGACATCTCCCCTATATCTAATTCCACTCACTTTAAAACTATGCCCCCTCATAACAGCTACCTCCACCCTAGGAAAAAGTCTCTGGCTGTCCACTGTATCTATACCTCTGATCATTTTGTACACCTCTATCAAGTCAGATTGAAAAGAGCATGTCTGAGATGCATAAAATTATGAGTGGCATCAATAGAGTAGACAGCAAGAAACTTTTCTCCTTGATGGAGGAATCAATGACCAGGAGATTTAAGGCAAGGGGCAGAAGATTTAGAGACACTGTGAGAAAACCGTTTCACCCAGTGGATGGTGGGAATCATGAACTCACTGCCTGTAAGGGTGATAGAGGCAGAAGCACTCATAACATTTAAGAAGTACTTAGATGTGCACTTGCAATGCCAATCTTCTATGTTGTAGATCTCTATGATTCTATGTTACCCAAAAGAGATTCACAACCAATTAACTTCTGTTGAGGTGTGTTGACTGTTGCCATGTAGGAAAAATTGTGTTATGTTCCACCTGGGAGTTAAATGCTGTGATGATGCTATGGTTTTAAAAGGTGTTTTGTCCTGGTTTCTTTCAGAGAGAAATTGAGGGACAGGTGCCAAGCAGTTTTGGAGAAGATAAACAACTTGTGAAGCTTTGGTTGAAACAATAGAAGCAGCCTGAATGGGTGTGGTCAAAATCCCACCCATAGAACCAGGGATTTCTAGTTTTAAGCAGCAGTCGGGGTCTTGAAGAAGTGGAAGCTATTTTTGCTTCTCTCAATTACAGCCAAAAGCTGAAGGTTCTCTTCCTAGGCTGCTGGATTGCATATGAGACAAATCTGATTTCTGAGTTTGCCTTTTGCCAAAGGTGTGTTTATGGGATGTTACTCTATTGGAACAGTTAATTAATAATAGTTACCCTACCTATTATTGAGAACTTTTCCAATAGAGTCAAGTTATTCCAAGTTCTTCTTTCTTCTGTTGCATTTTAACTATAGTGTTTGAATATGTTTTTATTTTGACCCATTGAATTGCATCTGGATCATAGCACTTCACATTTACCTTTAAAATAAGAAAATGTTAGTGTTTGGGTCACAGGGTGTATCCAAGCTGTTCTTTTCAGATTTGGTTAAATGTAGTTAAGAGAAGACTGAACAATAGCAATTTGCTTAAATATGAACATTTATTAGGTAATCATAAAAAATGGAAAAGAAAGAAAAAATAAAAGACTGAACAATGAACATCTATTAGGTAATAAAAATGATTGAAAAGGAAGGAAAAGAAAGCAATGAGCCGCACGCCCTCCTGCACATTGGGGACCCCTTGATCAACAGCTGTTCTGGAGGCTTAGGATTGTTCCTGGCACTGTTTGTGATCCCAGTCTAAGGTAAAGTCCAATAACTTGGAATGAAACTCTCTCTCTTATACAATGTGACCAACAGGCAGTACAGAAAAGCAACTTTGATTATGCTGTCTTTGGCACATACAGGAATGCTCACAGGGCTCATTCAAGTCCATGCAGCTGTCGAATATCATCAACAATTTTAGCTCTTCAGCCCATCCTATCGTGTTAGGGTCTAGGTTACCTTCTTAATGTATTTTGAGGGAATCTGGTCTGGTCCATAACAATAACGACCAAGAGAGAAGAAGCAACGATCACAGGGATCAATCATTTGTCTCGGACAGGTCATACTAGTTCTCATAGGGATGAGGATGCAACTTTTAATGTTAAATACTTACAGTCCATATTAACTGACATGTTAGAGATAGATTTGAGATTAATACCAATTAAAGACGGGTGTACTTCCAGTAAAGTGTCATGCTTCAAGTGATCCGAGGTAAGATGGACTATGAGATCTTTAAATTCTCAGGTTAAACGTTACAATGATTTCATGTGTGTGTCTCTTAAAGGCTCACTGATATACTGTCAGTGAGACATAACACAAAGATAAGTAGCAAAAGATCCAGAGGGAAAATAAGAGGAATATTCTTCACAGAATGAGTTGTTGTGATCTGTTGGTGAGATGGAAGCAGGTCCAATAATAACAGTCTAAAGAGAACTGGATAATTCTTTGACAATTAAATATTTTCAGGGTCATGGTGAAAGAGCATGATAGTGGAGTTCACTGCGTACCTCATCCAAAGATCAGAAGACGAGTCATATCAGACTCGAAATATTAACTGCCATTTTCTCTACAGATGCTGAATTTCTCTCGTATTTCTTGTGTTTGTTTAACCTGAAGGCATAGCCCTTCTGAGTTGGGGCATTTCAGGAAAGGTCAAAGGAGCTGTCTTCAACTTTGCCATCTGACTAGAGAGTGCAGGTTGGAACTAGAGCCAGAAATTGGAAAATGTTCAATTTCTCCGCATTAAGCTCTGTAACATTAAGCAGCACAAAATTCAATTTGTTCTTTTTCTCATTGCGAAAAGCAGTGCACATCTTTTTTGGAAATGCATTGCACTTAGAATGGGATAATTGTGCTCTGTGGAACTGTAGCTTTGAGTGAAAAATATGCACCATGTTCTTCCCAAGGGAATCAAAATGCAGTCATTAACTCAATGATAACCACTAATAACGAAAATTTGTAGTCCTTGTTGAATACGAAGTATACATTTTGGACATGATTCTGAAATCATGCTGGGTGACATTATTACAAAATACATTAATGCATTTGTAAGAAATTGCTTTGCCCACTACTTTAATGGATACATTAACCTATTATTCATGGTTTAATGGTTTAATTGAAAAAAATAACAGATGGAGAAATCTCCGCCTGGCAAATTAACTTGGTCCTCACTAGGATCAGGCAAATTAACCTAACTTCTCATTGCTCTACCTTAGTATACCTTATTGGTTGATTCAGTTAGAGTTATCTGACCCCCTTGAAGTTTCAATTATTAATTATAGCCTTCCATTTTATGTAATGATGACACTTCAACTAAAATCTCCCAGCTACAGGTACTGCTTGGTGCTGAGTTGTGCCCAGAGCAGAGCATTGTATCCCTTGCAACCCTGGAGACGGTATATTAATCAATCAAAATTCCTATTCATTATCTCTACCCAGTGGTTCCTGCTTCAAAAGCCAGTTGACTACAGGCAGTATCAAGTTTGGATTTGGCTGGGAATCTCCACAATCACTATTCAACCCATTGAGGTGGTGTTATTCATAGACCTTCAACACTTGCTGTTGACTCTAATTCCTTTCTGCTTCAGTGTTCAATCTTTTCAAATATTTCCCTGATAAATGTTGCTTTACAAATTATCTCATCGTATGGTTTGATGCTATTCCTGCTGAGCGTGGTTGCACAAGGACTCCCAAAATCCCAATGTTCTGCAAGTTTCTGCAACTGTTAGCTATTTAAATCATTCTCAGTTCCTCTTTTCTTCCTGCCAAAGTGCACAGCCTTGCATTTTTCCTCACTCTATTGCATCTCCCAAGTTTCCCGCAATCACTTAACGTATCTATATCACTCTGCTGACTCTTGGGATAATTTTCACTACTTGCCCTCCCATCTATATATCTCTCATTCCCAAGTCTGGTTAGAGTGCACTGAGTTTTCTCATTCATGTCAATTATATATTGTCAATTCTTGTGACCCCAGCACTGATCCCTGTAGCTCTCCACTAGTTACAGGTTGCCATTCTGAAAATGCTCCTGTTTTTACCCTAAGACTCTGTCTTCTGTTAATTAGCCAATCCTCCCATACTAATATACTATCCCCAAAGCCATGGACTCTTATCTTATGAAGCAGCCTTATGTGCAGAACTTTGTAGAACAACTTTTGGAAATCCAAGTACTGTTTCCTCTTTACTCATTCAGCTCGTTAACTCCTCAAAGAATTTTTATGCATTCGTCAGGCATGATTTCCCTATAAGGAAACCATGGTGACTCTGCCTCATTTTATTATGTATTTCTGAATGTTTTACTGTTACATCCTTTATAATAGACACTAATATTTTCACAATAACAGATGTTAGACTAACTGACCAATGGATGGCTAATTTTTGTCTCCTTCCCTTTTGGAATAAGTATGTGACACTTACAGTATTCCAATCCTCTGGGACTTTCCCAGAATTTAAGGATACTCGGAAGATTATTGTCAGTGCACTATTAGCTCTGCAGCGACTTCCTTTAATATCCTTGGATGAATTCCATCAGGTCCAAGGGATGTGTTGATCTTTAGCCCTATTAGTTTCCCCAGCACATATCTGTCATGATCATTATTGTGCTTATTTCCTCGCCCAAATTCGCTGCTTGATTATTTCAATTTTTTTTGGAACGCTCTTTGCACCCGATACCGATAAGACTAATGCATAATATTCATTTAATTCCTCTGCCATTTCCTGGCTCCACATTATTATTTCCCCTGCCTCATTCTCCAAGGGCCCTGGGTTCACTTTGGCCTCTTCTTTCCTTCTGACATATTAAAGTCCTTTCTATCCCTTCTTAGATTGCTACGTTCCTTCAGAACTTTTCTTAATTTTGTTCATTGTTTGCTGTTTTTAAAACTTTACCAATCCTCTGGCTTCCAACTATTTTTTGCCACATTGTATAGCTTTTGCTTTCAAATTTGCCTTAACTTTCTTGATTAACCATGGTTATGATATCCCATTTCTTGACCTTATAGTTACATTAGGTAAGAACTTTCTCTGTCTGTTGATGACCATGAATCGTCAATATTTTCTCCCATTCTAGAGTATTCTAACTCTGCCCACTCTGTGGTATTTATATTCAGAGAGATCATTGCCAAGTTCCTAGAATCTTATAAGCAAACAGTCCAAAAACATCCTTTAGCCCATCGAGTCAGCACCACAAAAAACTACTCTAAATCTCCACTAGTCCCGCTTTTAGGCACTAGGCCCATTGCCTTGAAAGTTATGATACTTCAAGTGCTCTTTAAATACGTTTTAAAGGTTGTAAGGTTTCCCACCTCAACGACCCTCCCAGGCAGTGCATTCCAGTCTGCCACCACGCTCTGGGTGAAAAAATATACTTTCTCAAATCAATCCCCTCTAAACCTCCTGCCTTTCATTTTAAAATTATGCCCCTTATTGAACTTTCAACTAAGGGAACAATCTGCTTTCTATTTATCCTGTCCATGCCCCTCATAAACTTACACAATCAGGTCCTCTATCAACATTTTCTGGTCGAAATAAAATAACCTGAGCTTATCCCGCTTCTCTTCATAGCTTAACCCTTCCATCCCGGGCAACATCCTGGAGAACCAAAAACAAAAATTGCTGGAAAAACTCAACAGGTCTAGCAGCATCTGTGGGAAGAAAGCAGAGCTAATGTCATGGGCACTCCTTACAGCACAATCACATCCTTCCTATTATGTGGTGACCAGAACTGCACACAGTACTCCAGCGGTGGCATAAACAAAATCCTATTCAGCTCCAACAGGACCTCCCTGCTCTTATAATCTATGACATGACTGATCAAGACTCATAAAGGCAAGTGTCTTGTGTGCTTTAATAACTAGCCTAATGTTCTGTGTGCTTGTGCACATGTATTTGCATGTCAGCGTACGTGTATTTGTGTGTCTTATGTATATGTATTTATGAGTCTGTACACACGTATTTGTATGTTTGTGTACTTGTATTTCTGTGTGCACATGTATTTGTAGGCCTGCAATGGCCTAGTGCTATTATTGCTGGACTGTTAATCCCAAGATCCAGCTAACATTCTGGGGACCCGGGTTCAAATCCCACTGTGGTAGATGGTGGAATTTGAATGCAATAAATGTCTGAAGTTAAGAATCTAATGATGACTGTGAATCCATTATTGATTGTCAGGGGAAAAACCCATCTGGTTCACTAATGTCCTTTAAGGAGGGAAACTACCATCCTTGCCTGGTCTGGTCTACATGTGACTCAAGACCCACAGCAATGTGGTTGATTCTTAACTGCCCTCTTGGCAATTAGGGTTGGGCAATAAATACTGGCCTAGCCAGCAATGCCCTTATCCTGTGAATGAATAAAGAAAAGATGTGTGTGTCTGTGTACATGTATTTTTTTAACTTGCATTTATTTGTGTATCTCTAACATGTATGTGTGTATCTGTACATGTATTTGTGTCTCTGTACATGTTTTTGTGTGTCTGTGTACATGTATTTACGTGCTTGTGTACATTTTTGTGTCCATGTACATGTATTTGTGAGAATGTGTACTTGTATTTGTGTGTTTGTGTGCATGCATTTGTGTATCTGTGCACATATATTTGTGCGTCTGTGTGCATGTTCTTTTTGTCTTTGTGCATGTATTTGTGTGTCTCTGTTCATGTATCTGTGTGTTTTTGTTTACGTATTTGTGTACCTGTGTATATGTATTTGTGCCTTGTACATGCTTTCCTGTGCCTGTGAACATGTATTTGTGTGTCTGTGTACATGTATCCATATATTTGTGTACACGTATCTGTGTTTGTATATATGTACTTGTGTGTCTATGTACTTGTATTTTGCGTGTCTGTGTACATGTATTTTGTGTATTTGTGCTTTGATACACTGTAAGCCTGTTGAACTTCCATAATTTCTGTGAAACTCTAAAGCAGACTCTTTCTATGTCAGTTTATGTTCCAGACGCTGAGTCAGAGCATGGTGCAACCATGAGTCTGTCGGAGCCCAATGCAAACAGAACACCTGGTGGTGGACTTGTCACTCTTAATAAACATGCTCATTTGGCACTGTCATCATCAGATACCGTGATTTATTACATTGCAACATCCTTCAGAATCGGATCATCTGAGGATCTTATCTTAAAAACTGTTTTGTAGTTACTTATCACAATGAGGACAGCAAATGGGAGATGTTTGCTGTCAATAATTTAATAATTTCACTAAGCCTTTATCACCCTCTAAAGCCCTGGAATATTGACAAAAATAAATGAACTCAAACCTGTTAGACGTCACTGTTTTTTCTTTCTTTCCCTCGCTGTTATATGAATTTGGAGTCTTGTTCCCAGATCAATAATATGGAAAAAAAAGGAGATTCGCATTTCCAAATCACTCGCCTTGTTAGCACTGCCACCTAGTGATCTTTCCTTGTTAATGTCCCCACTTTCATGATCCTAAAAGCTCAGTGGGGGGACGGTGGGGAAAAAGTGGAGTGCAAGTCTTGAAGTTTTTGTGTTCTGAGGAAGGGTCACCGGACCCAAAACGTTAACTCTGTTTTCTCCTCCACAGATGCTGCCAGACCTGCTGAACTTTTCCAGCAACTTTGTTTTTGTACAATTTTTGAAAGTTTGCCGACTTCTTTGTGGCTTCATCAAATTGTTGTCAGCATCATGTGAAGATTGGGATTGAGGCTTTTTTAAACTGCCACAAAGCAAGGTTGAAGAGTTGGCCTTGCTGCAGGATATGTGTTGATAACTGAAATTGACAGCACTGATTCCATGGGGCTGACACAGTTGGGGAACGTGCTTCCTCCCTGGAGATTCTGGGAGGGGGAGAAAGAGTCGGCAAGACTCAGGGGTTGCAGCAACACAATGTCCCGAAACTCCACTTTCACAAAACTTATTCGATAGAAATTTAGCAAAATGGATTGCAAAACGCTTGGGATTCTCTACCACAGAGACCTGTGGATGCTCCTTATGGAGGGGAAGCAATGCTGTAGTGGTAATGTTAGTAATCTGCGGACATGGGTTCAAAACCCACTGTAAGATGATGAAACTCGAAATCAATAAAATCTGGAATTAAAAGCTAGTGAGTACATGACCACTGTCAACTTTTTCTGAAAAACCCATCTGGTTCACTAATGCCCTTAGGGGAAGGAAATCTGCCATCCTTACCATAACTGATCTACATGTGACTCCAAACCCACTGCAATGTGGTTAACCACCCTCAGAAATGTACTAGCAAAGCACTCTGTTCTAAGGAAATAAATACCAAAAGATCTGTGGATTCTGGCTATCAGAAACTAAAACTCAAGTTCTGAGGAAGGGTCACTTGACGCTGCCAGACCCACTGCGCTTTTCCAGCAATTTCTGTTTTTGTGTCTGTTCTAGGGAATGGGTAATGTGTGGTAGGCTAGCCAGTAACATCATGGCATTCCTTGAACAAATTTGAAAATATCCTCAAGAAAGAGTGGAGAAGAAAGAGTGGGACAGTATGGTGGTTCAGTGGTTAGCACTACTGCCTCACAGTATTAGGGATCCAGGTTCAATTCCACCCTTGGGTGACTGTCTGTGTGGAGCTTGCATATTTTCCCTGTGTCTGTGCAGGTTTCCTCCCACAGTCCAATGATGTGCAGGTTAGGTGGATTGGCTATGCTAAATTGCCTGTAGTGTTTAGGGATGGGTCTGGGTGGGATGCTCTGAGGGTCAGTGTGGACTTGTTGGGCCAAAGGACCTGTTTCCACACTACAGGGATTCTGTGAAATGAAATTCTATTGAAAAAAGAATTGAGGTAGAAGATCAGTAATAATGCAATGATGAAACAGGTTAGAAGGGCCATATAGTACACTCCTGCTTCACCTTCTCATGACTCACATTCAAGTTTCAACTACAAATGGCAAGAAGACATTCCAATCTTGACACAACTTTCTTTTACTCACTCACTGATTGTAAGCACATTAGGCATGGCCCCTCCCTCATTGTCACTTCCTTCCCAGAAATATACTTCATCCATTAAAATTTAGAATCGTAAAATTGCAATAAAGTTCACTTGTCTCTATCGAGCATGTTTCACTCTCAACTGTAGCACTTTTGATATTTACAATGTACGCTTCATCTCAGATATACATCTCAGAAATTTTTGATTTGGAAATCACAAAAACTGCTGGATTTTTTTAAACTCAAATACATATTTATTCATGAAAATCTTAATATACGTATATAGTCACTCGTGCAGTTCAATTCTGTATAATCTTTACCTGTGGAGAACAAACAAACCCAAGGCATTTCTTACTTATACAAGACAATACTTACATACATTTGAGGCATGGGGAGGGGCTGATAACTGAACAGACCCCCTATAGTACTTTGGCCAAAAGACCCTAGATGGTGTGTTTTTTATTCCAACAATATATTGTCTTTGTCTTTGTATTTGTGTATATATATAATATAGTCACAGACACAGTTCAGTTCTGTACAGTAGCATATGAAGGAACAAAGAAACATTGGAGTTTGACTCCATCCAAAAAACAAACCAAAGGCATCTCTTACTTGTGCAAGGTTATATTTATATATATATATGAGGTACCAGTAGAGTCCAATAACTGAACAGACCCGCTTTTAACTTTGACAGAAAGTCCTCAGACAGTGGTCTTTCCCCATTGCACCTTAGCAGCAGTTATCCCAACTTTAGTGCATCCCTCAGAATGTCGTCCTGGACCTTGGAACGTGCCAGTTTGCAACACTCAGTTAGGATCAACTCCTTGCTCTTGAAGACCAACACGTTTCAGGCAGACCAAGGAGCATCTTTCATCGAGTTGATGGTCCTCCAGGTGCAGTCGATGTTTGTCTCGGTCTACATCCCAGGGAACACACCATATGGCACAACAGTCCTGCATCACGGAGCTGCTTGGGACAAACCCTTCACAAAAACCATTGCATCTTCCTTCAGAGATAGTAGGAACTGCAGATGCTGAAGAATCTGAGTTAACAAGGTGTAGAGCTGGATGAACACAGCAGGCCAAGCAGCATCAGAGGAGCAGGAAAGCTGATGTTTTGAGTCTAGACCCTTCTTCAAAAAAGGTCAGGCAGCTCGATCGTCACAACATGCAAGCACCTATGTAGTGCACAGTGCTACAGGGGAAGAGGTCATACACTGCTAATAATGGGCAGTCCTTGCCTGACTACATATAGTCATTCACATGTACGAGATGAGAGGAAGCTGTCTAGACCCGAATCGTCAGCTTTCCTGCTCCTCTGGTACTGCTTGGCCTGCTGTGTTCATCCAGCTCTGCATCTTTCTCCAGGCTTGTTTTGCACAGACACATTCCAGAAGATGTATGACAGTGTCAAACCACTCTATCCCCGACAGCTGCTATGAGGGCAGCATGCAGTGGTGCAGACAGACCCTAGATGGTGGTCTTACATTGCTTTAACCCAAGGAGTTGGTAGTTCAACTGAGTGCTTTCTCAGCCACTTCAGAGGGCAGTTAAGAGTCATCATATTACAGCCAGACAGACAACATATATAGGCCAGAGTAGTGGGTGATCACTGTTACTGAGATAAAACTTTTTATTTCCAGACTTTATTTAATTAACTGTTTAAAATACCCCAGTTTCCAGGATGAGATTAGAACCCCAGTCCTCAGCATTAGCACAGACCACTGGATGACTAGTACAGACATAGAACACAGAACCTTCGACCCACGATGTTGTGCCAACCTAAAAAGCTGTCAGCTGCGCTTGAGCTAGGGAGGATTCAAGCCTGCAACCTTCAGATCTCAAGTCAAACCATTATCCATTACACCACTCACCCCATGCCCAATGCTGTAACAATGTAACAATGCTGGCAATCCCAGTCAGAAGCAGCTTCCTCTTATCTCGCACATGTGAATGACTCTATGTAGTCAGGCAAGGACTGCCCATTATGATCAGTGTATGACCTCTTCACCCGTTGCACTGTGCACTACATAGGTGCTTGCATGTTGTGAGGATCGAGCTGCCTGACCTTTAACCTCCCCTTTGATATTGCATGCACTTTTATTCTTTGTGCCAAATGCACCAGCCCCACTGATTGACGGTAATCTGCAGGCAGAAGTAATTTATAGAGCATAATCTCTAACCTTTCTGTTCACCCTGCCACTAGCTATCAATCATTTGCTTATATTCCTATCATGGACATCACTCAAAGGGACTTTGTGGAAGTCTGATAGCTTCCAGCGCAGTTAGTAATGCCGCTCTGCGTTCTCAGCACCATTCACTGATGTTCTGCATTGGGTGTGAATAACAAGAAGCCCAGCAGGCCTCAACAAAAACATCGGCAATTTCTATTTCTCTCGAAATACTATCAGTAGCACCGAGTGGGCAAGGGTCAGTCTTAGTACAAGTACTGGGAAATGACAGACAGCCAGCACAGATTGTCCATTTGATGGCACTTGTAAGTCCCAAACCATCACCTTAAACTGAGAAAACTATTTCAGGAAATATTCGTGCCTTCGTTACCTCCAGACCTAACCACTTGAACACAGCTTTTGGTCCCTGGTGTCGGTTAGCTCCATCGGTGGATGGCTGATTTGCAAAGCAGACTCATGTCATCAGTGTGGGTTCAATTCATGCACCAGCTGATGTTACTGTGAAGGATTCTCTGTCTCAGCCTTTCCCTTCACCTGAGACACGGTGATCCTCAGGATTAACCACCACCAGTCATCACTCTCTAATAGGAGAGTAGCCTTGTGGTCTGGTCAGTCTGGTGAATCTACCTTTACTTTTAGAGTCATGCAGCACAGAAACACACCCTTTGGTCCAACTGATTCGTGCCCAGCAGACATCCCAATCTGATCTAGAGCCATTTACCAGCATTTGACCCATATCCCTCTAAACCCTTCCTATGCATATACCCACCCAGATGCCTTTTAAATGTTGTAATTGTACCAGCCTCCACCACTTCCTCTGGCAGCTCGTTCCATCCACACACTACCCTCGCGTGAAAAATGTACCTCTCAGGTCCTTTTTAAATCTCTCCCCTGTCACTTTAAACCTATACCCTCTAGTTTTGAAACACATACCCTGGGAAAAAGATCTTGGTTATTTACTCTTTCCATGCCCCTCATGATTTTATAAACTTCTTTAAGCTCACTCCTCAGCCTCTGATGCTCCAGGGAAAAAAAACCCTAGCCTATTTAGCCCCACCCTACAACTCAAACCCTCCATTCCTGGTAACATCCTTGTAAATCTTTTCTGCACCCTCTCAGGTTTAACAACATCCTTCCTATAGAAGTGTGAACAGAATTGTACACAATATTCTAAAAGTGGCCTCACCAATGTCCCGTACAGACACAACATGATGTCCCAACTCCTTTACTCAGTGTTCTGACCAATGAAGGCAAGTATGCCAGATGCTTTCTCCACTACTGTGTCTACCTGCAACTCCACTTTCAAGCAAGTATGCACCTAGGTCTCTGTGTTCAGCAACATTCTCCAGGGCCCTACCATTAACTGTATAAGTCCTGTCCTGGTTTGCCTTACCAAAATGTAGCACTTCACATTTATCTCACTCAAACACTATCTGCCATTCCTTGGCCCATTGGCACATCTGATCAAGGTCCCATTGTACTCTGAGATAATCTTCTTCATAGTCCACTACACTACCATGGTATCTGCAAACTTACTATCCATTCCTCCTATATTCACATCCAAATCATTTATATAAATGACAAAAAGCAGTGGACCCATCACCAATCCTTGTGGTACACCACTGGTCACATGCCTCCAGTCTGAAAAACAACCCTCTACCACCACCCTCTGTCTCCTACCTTCTAGCCAATTTTGTATCCAATTGGCTATCTCCCCCAGACCCCCCATGTGATCTAACCTTGCTAACCAGTCTACTATGTGGAACCTTGTCGAACACTTTGCTGAAGTCTGTATAGACAACGTCTATCACTCTGCCTTCATCAATTTTCTTTGTCAAATCTTCAAAAATCTCAATCAATTTAGTGAGACACAATTTCCCATGCACAAAGCCATTACTTACTCTCTATAAAATTGAAATGATCCAAAACTCTGCTTCCTATGTTCTGACATACACCAAGTCCCATTTACCCATCAGCCCTGTGCTTGCTGACCTACATTCACTCTCATTTTCAAGTTCCTTAATAGCCTCACCACAAGTTTTTCCTGTAATCTCCAAACCATCAGAGAGTTCGGTGTCTCTCTCATTGTAGACTCTCTAGCATCTTTTTGTCTCACATGCAATTCTTGCACCAGGAAGAGAACCCCAGCTTTTAGCTCTAACAGAGAGAGGAATAAGAGCTTCCACATCCAGCTTCAATACCCCAGCAACTGCTGAAAGCTTAAACTAAAAATCCTGGTTCTGCAAGAGCTTGACCCCACCCATTCAGGCTGCTTCTATTGTTCTAAATATAAAAAACAATGCACGGCCTCACAAGCTGTTTACATTAATGGTTTTTGAGCAGACTGCTCGACATCTCTGTCTCAACTTCCCTTCTTAAAAAAACATGAAAAAATACATCTCTTAAAGCCATAGTATCGTCATAACCTCATCAATGGAAAACTTAATTCTTTGATCAATTTTATAGTTCTCTGCTTCAATTGATCTTTAGATGTCTCAATGTTTAATTTCGTTTTAAAGCTATTTCTCATCTAGCACACTAATGGTGTTCCTAAAAAAACAGCAGGTGCTGATGGAAACATGCTAAATGGAAGTATTTTCCCACAAGAAAGCACAGATATGCTGAGTTCCAAAGAAGAGCCATTTTCAGACTTGAAACGTTAACTCTGTTTCTCTCTCCCCAGATGCTGCCAAAGCTGTTGAGTTTCTCCAAAACATTCTGTTGTTATTTCAGATCTCCAGCATTGCAGCATTTTGCTTTTTATGTAGGTTATATTCCTGACCTTTTAACATTCAAAATCTACTGGCTGCCTTCAACCTAATTGGTCTAAAATTACATTCTCTACTAACCTACTGCTCTTTCTACCTGATGCCCACTTGCTGCTTTGTGTGTACCATTTGTTACCTTTCCAGAGCCCTTCACTCTTTCCCAGACTCCACACCATCTTTTGCTTGCTCCCATCACTCAACCCCTCATTCCTGTCGCCTTTCTTCTGGGAGCTTGTGAAGGGTCAATGGAGAAACACCAAGAAGGTCATCAAGGCAGGAGTAGTAAGGGAGATGGGAGAGGGAAGCAGTGGATGATTCATGAAGTGAAAGGTGTGAATAGGTCAGGATAGTCCATGAAAAAAGCACTGACAGGTTTAAGAAGAACTACTGAGCGAGTGCAATCACAGGAAGGTTATTGGTAAAAAGTGCAGTAACAATGCTGAAACAGTATTAAGTTCTGCCTATTTGTCTAAGTTCCACTATTTACAAACCACATTGAAATAAAATGTGCTATAAACAATACGCTTTAAACTGGAAAACCTGCATAATACTCCTGCAAAGAACCTTGGATAGTTTAATTGCTTTAAGGACAGTAAATAAATGTAAAGTATCATGTAAAAGATGTTGTATCAGCACACTGGGAAGGCCATATAGATCATTATATTTCATTCTTCCAATTAGACTCATTTTTAAAAATTTATCAGTTTGTGTGGAGTGGGCATAGTTGGTGAGGGCAGCATTTACTACTATCTTTAATTGCCCTTGAGAAGGTCATGCTGAGCTACCTCCTTGAACTGCTGCAGTCCTTCAGGTACAGGGTAACACATAGTGCCAATGGAGAGGGAGTTCAAGGATATTTCCAAATTAGGATGCTGTGTGGCTTGGAGAGGATTTTGAAGGTGGTATTCCCATGTATCTGATGCTCTTGTTAATCTGGGTGGTATAGGTTATAGGATAATGCTGTCAGAGGAGCCTTGGTCAGTTACTGCAGTGCATATTGTAGACAGTACACACTGCTGCGACTGAGCATTGGTGGTGGACAGAGTAGATGTTTGTGAATGTGGTACCAATCAAGTGGGCTGTTTTTCCTGGAAGGTGTCAAGCTTCTTGAGTATTGTTGCAGCTGCACCCATCCAGGGAAGTGGAGAGTATTCCATCACACTCCTGACTTGTGCCTTGTGGATGGTGGACATGTTTCGGGGAGTCAGGAGGTGAGTTACTTGCTGCAGTATTCCCAGTCTCTAACCTGCTGTACATGTTACTTTTCTGCACTCTCTCCATTTAACCCTGTAATTTTTTCCCCCTTAAGTAATAAGGAATCCCCTTAGTAAAGCAGCTTCTGCTACATTTTCATAATACCTGACTGTACAGAAAAGTTCCCTCCTTCACTTTGACATCTTTGGCCAGTTACTTTCAACCTGTCTCTCCTAGTTTTTGACCTGCATGCTTCTGGAGACAGTTACAGTTTATTTATTATATTATAAACCTAAATGGTTTTGAGTGTCTCTCCTACTCAGAATTGTCGGGTGGAGCTCTAGAGCATTTTGACAGGAATTCTACCTGGAAGGAGAGTGTGTGGGCAAGGGATTTTGGGAACAAAAACAAA
>NC_063342.1:10947676-10984101 GCF_021869965.1 Rhincodon typus
GAGGAAGGGTCACCGGACCCGAAACGTTAACTCTGTTTTTTCCTTCACAGATGCTGCCAGACCTGCTGAGCTTTTCCAGCAATTTTGTTTTTGTTCCTGATTTACAGCATCTGCAGTTCTTTCGGTTTTTATTAAGGGATTTTGGGATATTAATTTGTAATGTGTTGAGGCTCAGGTGAGAGAAAATGTCATCAGCACTGTTAAAAGAAGAGGATTCCAAGGAACGTATACTTCAGTCATTCCCTACTGGAGCATGTCCAAGATCCCTAGTGAGACAATAGATGAACACAAATTCAAGTATTCACAGAATAATGTCCTGTATAACTGAAACAGACAGTCCTTATTTTTATGTCCAATACCTCTTGCAATATATAATAATCTTCTTGTTTACAGGCTATACCTGCATATTAAACTTACATTCTTCCTGCTAAAATGAACAACTTCACACTTTCCCATGTTGTATTCCATTTGACATATTTTTGCTTAGTAACTCAATCTATCTGTACTCAACTTCAACTTCTTGTATCTTATTTTACAATTTACTTTCCCACCCATCAGTACCTGTGTATTTGGACCCATGCATTTGGCTAAGTCCTAAGTCATTGATGTAAATTGTAAAGAGTTGATATCCCAGCACAGACTGCTGGGCTGTCCACCTTTCACACCTTACCAATCAGACAAAGAATCATTTAGGCACATTGTCTGTTTTCTGTCAGTCAGCCAACCTTCTGCCCGTGCTTATATGTCACCCCCTACACCATGAGCTTTCATTTTCCACAATAACCTTTGATGTGGCACCTTATCTGATGTCTTCTGGAGACCCAAGTACAGTACCATTTACAGATTAACCCTTTATAAGACCATAAGACCATAAGACATAGGAACAGAAATTAGGCCATTCGGCCCATCGAGTCTGCCCTGCCGTTCAATCATGGTTGATAAGTTCCTCAACCCCATTCGCCTGCTTTCTCCCCGTAACCCTTGATCTCCTTGATAATCAAGAACCTATCTAACTCTGTCTTAAATGTACTCAATGACCTGGCCTCCACAGCCTTCTGTGGCAGTGAATTCCATAATTACACCACTCTCTGGCTGAAGAAGTTTCTCCTTATCTCCATTCTAACAGGTCTTCCCTTTACTCTAAGGCTGTGCCCTCGGGTCCTAGACTCTCCTACCAATGGAAGCATCTTCCCAACATCCACTTTGTCCAGGCCATTCAGTATTCTGTAAGTTTCAATTAGATCCCCTCTCATCCTTCTAAACTCCAATGAGTATAGCCTCAGACTCCTCAAACGTTTCTCATATGTTAAGCTTTCCATCCCTGCGACCATTCTTGTGAACCTCCTCTGACCCCGCTCCAGGGCCAGTACATCCTTCTTGAGATATGGGGCCCAAAACTGCGCACAATACTCACAATTATTCACAGCACCTATTCCTCATTGATATAAGTAACCAATAAATTAGCTTAACATGACTTCCCTTCAACAAAACTTTGCCTGATTCATCCTGATTATCTTAAGTTTTTCTAAATGCACAGATATAATCTGCTTACTGATCAATTCTGATACCATCCGCACAATATAGTCAAGCTAACTGACCCAGTGATCTACGTTCCATTGTCCACCATTTTTCCACAAAATCATTACTGAATCTAGTTTTCAATTCCACACTTTTATTAATAGAAATTAAACTGCAACAGTTGACACAGTGGTATTTAAGTCACATCCCAGAATAATAGCCTTGACTGGTTAAGCCACTTTTGGAATATTGCGTGCAATTCTGGTCTCTCCCTGCTGTAGGAAGGATGTTGTGAAACTTGAAAGGCTTCAGAAAAGACTGAAAAGGATGTTGCCAGGGTTGGAGGGGTTCAGCTTTAGGGAGAGGCTGAATAGGCTGGGGCTATTTTCCCTGAAGTGTCGGAGGCTGAGGGGTGACATTATAGAGGTTTATAAAATCATGAGGGGCATGAATAGAGTGAACAGCCAAGGTCTTTTCCATATGGTCGGGGAATCTAAGACTAGAGGGCATAGGTTTAAGGTGAGAGGGGAAGATTTAAAAGGGGCCTAAGGGGCAACTTTTTCACACAGAGTGTGGTGCGCATATGGAATGAGCTGCCAGGGGAACTGGTACAATGATAACATTTAAAAGGCATCCAGATGGGTATATGAATAGGAAGGTTTTATAGGAATACAGGCTAAATGCTGGCAAATGGGACTAGATTAATTTAGGATATCTGGTCGGCATGGACAAGTTGGATCGGAGAGTCTGTTTCCACACTGTACGGTTCTGTGACTCTATGACTATCTGAATCACTAAGCCAATGATATTACAGCTTTACCACTGCCTCCTCAAAAGTGGGCCATGGACAATTGTTTCTGACATTACAAACAAATCTCACCGTAAAAGAACATAGCTGGATAGCACTATATTCAAATTGGAAGGTATCCCGAGGTCACAGGATTTGTCACTGGATTATTCTTACACCAAATTTGACCCCCGGAAGTTATGACTGGGCTGAGCCACTGAGGGAAGTTTGAAAGAAAATCTTGAAGTGGGATAGAGAAGTTTAGAGTTGGAGAGGCAGCTCTAGAGGTTAGGACCATGGCATCTGGAGGCAAGAAACTCAAGGGTATGCAGGGGGTCTGATCAGATTGAATCAGATGAAATCTCCATTCCAAGCATAAATATGTCATCAATAACTCCAGTAAGAAGTATAAGTGAGGCTTCCTTTCCCAGAGAGACGTGGCAATACAGAACCCAACGCCACAGGGAGCAGTTGGAATGAAAACTGAAAGAACTGCAGATGCTAAAAATCAGAGACAAAAACAGAAATTGCTGGAAAAGCTCAGCAAAACTCTGATGTCTCCACAGATGCCGCTAGACCTGCTGAGCTTTTCCAGCAATCTGAGTTGAAACAAACAGCATTGATGAATTTAGGAGAAGCTGGATAACTATAAATGAGGGAAAAAGAAACAGATGGTTCTGCAGTTGTGAGATGAGGAAAGGTTGGAGGATGCTCAGTTAGAGCATAAATACAAGGAGAAGCTAGCATTTCATTTTTGCAGACATTAAACAGTCCTGTGTAATTTTGAATGCCTTTTTAAGTAATATTTTAGACTGTGTGGCAACAGTCACATCACAAACAGCAAGAAAAGAAATTCAATGAATTTGTTGCATGGTGGGGCACTGGGGGATGCAGTGGTAATATCACTGGGCTAGTAATCCAGAATCACAGGCTAATGATTTGGGGATGTGAGTTAAATTCCAGCATTAGGGATAGCAAAATTTGAATGCAATTTTTCAAAAAAATTTGAATTAGAAAGCTACACTAATGGTGACCATGTAACCACTGTTGGTTATTGTTAAAAACCCATCTGGTTCACCAATGTCCTTTAGGGAAGGAAACTGCCATCCTTACCTGGTCTGGCCTACACGTGACTCAGAAATGTAGTTGACTCTTAACTGCTCTCTGGGCAATCAGGAACAGACAATAAATGATGGTCTCACCAGCGGTTTCCACATCCTATGATTTTTTTTTTAAATCATGTCCCCTAGCCATGAACTCAATTGAGGCATTACAAGAAAAAAATGGGAGAAATAATCTTTAAAGAACCAAATACAAACTAGTGATCTAAAAATAATTGATTCTAATGGATTTAACTCAAAACGTCCCACTGACCTTCAAGAAAAACGAAAACATGTCTCTAACTCTACCAGTTCCCATAAGGCCAGATACAATTGATGGTTCCCTGCCCCATTCTCCTGCAAAAATCATATATAATGATCAACACTAGGCTGTTAGAAAGATAATGACATGCCTCTTGAACAAGAAACAGGAGCTTGCCTCCGACTGCCACAAAAATCAGGGACAGAAGAGGGACTAGCTGAATTAGGTGGACTGCAGTTTTCTCCCATGTTGATCCCAATGTTGTTCTTTTGAGTTTAAATCCACTCTGATTTTCACAGCATGTTGCAACATCTGCTCATATGTCGCTACACATTTCCAGCTAATTAAGCACTGATGTGCTTAAATGGTAAATACACAATTATTACCACATTTAGTGTCACATGTTAATGATATTAATACACAGACTACATGATGTGGTGATTTGCTGCACAGGAGATGGAAGTGAAAGTGGTGCAGTAGCTGCCATTGATAGGTTTATCATTGCACACTTTCAGTGCAGGGATGGCAGTAGGCTCACAGCTCACCTACCACTGTATTGCCCTAATTTGTCTGTTTCTCAGTCACTCCTGACAAGATTTCTATCTTGGCCTGTTGCCTGTCAAGTTGTGTGGCATTGATATAATGCAGCATTGAGTTCGGGGGGCTGTAATCAATGAGCGGAAGAGATTACAGTATTTAGAGCAGCAGGAAATCTACAGGAGAGAAACTGACAATTTATCCCAACTCATCCATGTCAATCTTCCTCAAGTGTGCAACTAGCTTCCCCTTAAGAAGTGTCTTAATTATTCACTGCTCCCTGGGCAAGGAAATTGTTTCATGAATTCAGCACTGGGTCTTCCAGAGATAGGAATATTAGGACAGGCATAAAGTATTCAGTCCACAGTGAATCATTTCACATGAATACAGCTGATCTGTTTTTTTAATTACATTAACCCAGCTATTTTTATTCACTTATGGAGCATGGGAGTCGCTGGCTGGGCCAGCATTTAACACCCGTCTTTAATTGTCCTTCAGAAGGTGGTGGTGAGCTGCAGTCCGTGTGGTGTAGGTAGACCCACAATGCCATTGGGGATGGAATTCCAGGACTGTGACCCAGCAACAGTGAAGGAATGCCGATATATTTCTGAGTCAGGACAGTGAGTGACTTGGAGAGGAACTTGAAAGTGGTGGTATTCCCACGTAATTGCACCCCTTGTCCTTCTAAATAGAAGTAGTCATGGGTTTGGAAGGGGCTGTCTAAGAATCTTTGGTTGATTTCTTAAAAAGCTCCATCTGCAGCTTGGATCTATAACCTTTACATATCCTTTCATAACAGAAAGCTATCAGTTTGAAATTTTTCAATTGATGCCCAGGACTCATAAAATGGTTGCTTTGACAATAATTATTGCCATAATTTTTAACTGTATAATAGTTTCTAATTCACAAGGAGCAGGGAAAATGCATAACCATTGGCATAGTTTTACAGTTTTGATACAATTTGTTTGTTAATTTACTGGTCAATGAATTCAGTAGGCACATTCAAGGACTTAATGAATGTCAATGTCACCCTGCTGTCTTTGAAAGATCAAGATCGTTTGGAAATGCATGATACAGCATAACTAATGAGAGAAAGATCACTACTTATTGAGCTGCAGACACCACTATAGGTAATATAGATGCAAAAGCAAATTAAATTGAGGATGTGGGAGTGAGATCTCACACTCTCTGAGAATCAACTAAAAACAGACACCAAACGTTGAAACAGTGAGTTTTAAAACTCATTTGTGGCATGTGGATGTCACTGGCTGGTCAGCATTTATTGCCTGCCCCTAGTTGCCCTTAAGAAGGTGTGGTTGAGCTGCCTCCTTGAATCTGATACAAGTCTTCCCCATCTTCATCTTCTAAATATCAACAGTACCCACCATAGCCTCTAAGAACGTTCATGATTGGCTCATATATATAGATATGTATGTATATATAGGCAGATAATATTCTCCTCACAACTTGCCTGATTGTCCACCCAAAGACTGTGTTATATCCTCAGATTGGATGGACCTAATGCATCTTCGAAATTAATACTTCAGAACCATTGTCTTATACAACTATAGTATAAGCAGAATCAACATTGTTTTTGAAAGAGAAATCACACCTGCCAAACTTATTTTTTGAGGATGTAACAAACAGAATGGGTAACGGGGAGCCAGTAAATGCAATGCATTCAGATCACCAAAAGGTATTTAACAAGGTGCCTCATAAATGGTTATTGCACAAGATGAGAGCTCATAGTGCTTGAAGTGTTATATTAGCATTGATACAGGATTGGTTAACGGGATACATGGAGCAAAGATAAGTCATTTTCAGTTGGGAAACTTTTATTAGTGAAGTTTGATGGGATCAGTGCAGGGTCCTTCACTTTTTGCAGCCTATATCAATACTCTGATGAAGAGACAGACAATATTGTAGCCAAATTTGTTGGTGATACAAAGATAGATAGGGAGGCAAGATGTGAGGAGAATATAAAAAGTAGGGAAATGAATATGGATAAGGTAAGTGAGTGGGTAAAATATTGGTAGTTGTAGAATAGTACTGAAAAATGTGAGCAAGACTTTCTCTTTGTATTCGAAGAAGAATATACATCTTAATAACGTCACTCCCATCCTTAGGATGTCTCAGTGTACACCACAAATTTTTATACTTCTTATCAATGTTGAAATGCCCACAGTTTGTTCACAGCTTGGTTCTTAAAATGAGAGAGACGATCACTCCATTTGTTTTGAATGGTGCAAGTATTGCAATAAATATTCTGAAGGACGAAGGGAGGGTTCCCTTGCCCTTCAAACAGTAACATGGGATTTTCATCAGAGAATAGACGAGCTCCAGCCAGCAACACTTTCTATCTGCTGAAGAAAAATAATGTGGATGTTGTAGTTAATTTCCTACACAGACAAGAGGATGACTCACATATGCAGATAACTGCATGCTTTTTCAATGTCAGAAGGAGTCTATCTTAAGCTGGCTAAACAGATCTCTGCCTGATCCTCTGGTGGGCTGTGCCTGGTTCTGGTCCATGTCTGTCCAATACAGACAGAAAAACATCAACCTGCCCTTATCACCATGATCACGTATGCATATATATTTTGCATTTCGTTGTTATACAAGAAGCAGAAATCTTCCATATGAGGTCTGCAGGGATCTGTTCATGATCTCCAGTCTGCTCCCAAGACTGACACAAGCTGTAGAGTGCACAGGGTTCCTCTCCAGTCATTTCCATAGATGTGGACCCTTACAGCATGTAAATTTTATGCCTGCTAAAATATACCTTACAAAACCAGCTTACAAGGTTTCGTCTGACTCTCGTTATAACTCCTTTTTATAAAATGTTATTTAATTCCCCCGAGAGTGGGCCACAAAACGTATACCTGAATCCTTGATAATGTGTCCTCTCTGTGCTCAGGTTTAAGCCACCACTAAATGTTCATTACATTTCTTTTTTAACCAAAAGGTCCCTTGCCTAACAGTCCCTGGAGTTGATGTTAAATAGGACAATGTTTTATTCTCCAGCTATTTGATTAGCACTGAATTAAATCCCTACATCCAAAAAAAAGACAACCACGACAGTTTCCCTGTCACACTCTTCAATATTTATTGCAGGCATCGTAGAAATTAATCAGGCGTGACTAGACATATAGAGAGTCAAAGGAGCATGGCCCCTTGCTTTATCACCAAGCATACCGCGATTAGCTTTTAATGATCACTCAGTCTATCATCAGGAATATCAACTGATCAATGATGTCTCTGTGATCATTATGAGTTGACAGTAGAACTTCCCCCGTCTGTGCATGTGATTTGCTTCCTGAAATTTGTTCCTTAATTCTTATTTCTTCCCCTCCTGTCCTTAACTGCTACAAATCTCACAGCAGCATTTCGCTGTCGTTGATCCAAATGGTGCTTGCTAGCTGCACTGCCAGTTATGTTCGTGTACTGATTTAAATGGATGTCCCTCAGCATTAGTAACTTAAGGAGAGTAACAAGATTCATTGAAGGAGGCCATTCAGCCCCAATATGATTGCGGAAGAAAAATGAAAGAGCTATCCGATCTTTCACCATTGTTTTTCCTTCAAGTAACTTAGTAATTCCTTTTTTGTATTTTATTATTGAATCTACTTCTACTATCCTTTCAGACAGCGCATTCCAGAACATAACAATGTATTACAGAAACAAGATTCTGCTCGTCTTGCCTCTGGTTCTTTTTCCAGTCACCTTAAATCTGTTTATCATCATGTTACTGGCCTGTCTGTCACTATAAATGATTTCATTTTATCTATCTTATCAGAACCCTTTCTGATTTTAAACTGTTATGTGAAACCTTCCCATAACCTCCTCTGCTCTTCGGAAGATAAGCTTCACCAGTCTTGCCAAATAACTGAAATCCCACATCACTGGAAGTTCTCTTGTAAACCTGTTTGACTTCCTCCCAATTATAGACCTGCATGCAGAATTGGATGCACTCTTTCTTTTTCTATGTTGACGTCTCTGGCAAAGCCAGCATTCAATGCTCATCTCTAATTGCTGGGCCGTTTCAGAGGGAAGATAGAAGTCAACCACATTGCTATTGGCCTGGAGTCACATATAGGCTAGACCAGTTAAGGATGGCATTTTTCCTTCTTTGAAGACATCAGTGAGCCAGATGTGTTTTTACAACAATTGATGACAGTTTCATTGTTGAGCTTAGCTTTTAATTTCAGATTTATTCATTAAATATTAAATGCCGCCAGCAACGGTAATGGGATTTGGAGTAGTGTCCCTCAAGCATTAGCCTAGGCATTTGAATTGCTAGCCCTAACTGAGGCCTAAACAGCAAATGTCCTTACTTCTGTACTTCTAATAATAATTCTAAGCTTTCTCAAACTCTTCTGCCAACTTTCTTGAAACAAAGATTGAAGAACCACTTCTTCTTACTGCTTGGACTAACATATCTTTGTGATTGAATGAAGATGGGGAGGAAAGGGGGGGCACAGTAGCCGTTCTTCAAATTAATTTTGCCACCATGAATCAGTGTACCTCCAGGGTAAACTCAAATGTCCTTACAAATAGCTCAAAGTGTGTCCGGCAGTCATAACTGCAGTTGTTACCAAAAAAAAAGTAGTTCCAAACCTGAAACCAAATCTGAGCCTCCATTAGCAATGGACGGAGTTGCTTATTTACTAACTCAAGCTGTCAGAGTGAAGATCTGAAGCATTTTGTACCTCTGACATGCTGAACTCCATGCATTTCAGTTGAAGCACACGTTAAAGTATTCTGCAAGGTTGCTGCTTCTGCTTACAAGGTGCACATCAGCGCTCTAAGCAATGCTCTGTGAGGTCAAGATACATATAACCACATGTGTTTCTGCTGCTAGGAAAAGAAAACAGTTTTTTTTAAAAGAAAAAGCAGTGATACTTGAAAATGAATCTACTGGGTATACTGGAGCTCCATAAGACTCCATTAGTCTATTCATCCCATTAAGTCTGGTCCACCATTCGATCATGGCTGATATGTTTCTGAACCCCACTCTCCTGCCTTCTCCCCATAACCCTTGATCCACTGACTGATCAAGAACATATTCCTCTCTGTCTTAAAGACACTCAATAACTTGGCCTCCACAGCATTCTGTGGCAATGAGTTCCACAGATTAACCACCCTCTGGCTGAAGAAATTCCTCCTCATCTCGAGTTTGAATTATACAAAATGAGTCAGAACAGCGTGTGCCATTCACAAGTTTTACTGGATTTTCCTTCTTTGTTGTGAAAAGGCAGGTAGCATGATGAAAGAGAGGGCAGCAAGAATCCACAAGCAGCCACAAGATTAATGACCAATTAATCTGTTTCTGTGGTGCTTTGGTGGAGGGATCAATATTGGGTAAGATGCCAGAGAGAATTGCCCTGCCCATCTTTGAATAATGGCACAGTCTTTTTTTACATACAGCCAAGAAGGCAAAAAAATCATTCAAAAATTCAATGTCAGACAGTCCTATAATCCCTCAGTGCTGAGTTGGACTGTAAAGACTGGTAATACACTCAGGTCTCTAATGGGGACCTGAACCAATCTTCATTGTTCTGAACAGACAATTTTCTGATTAAAGTCCATTAGATTGGAAACATTCAAGTGCACAGATGCAAGAGAGCAATTATAAAGATTATATTACTCATTAACACTTACTAAAATAGCATATTAACATGAGTAGATCTAATGTGCCGTTGGGTGTATGAATTTTTTGATGCTGGCAAATTATCCTGTTGTTGGGCAATTGATGTCATGCTTACAGAGAGCAGTTTGGTCAAATTTAACATCTAAATCCTTAAATCACTTTGCTCAGAAAGACTGGCATTTATATAGCACCCTTCATGACCTCATAATACCCCAACGTGCTTTACAGTCAATTAAGTACTTTTGAGCTCTGAGCGGTGTTACAATGTAGGAAACAAGTAGCTAATATTCTGAGAGAGAACTGGAGGAAGTTGTAGCTGAGATCAAAATTACGTTATCCACAACAGGAATAAAGCTGAAAGGGCCTATTTAGACCACTCCTACTCCTATTTCTATGTCCTTAAATCCCTGTAGCAAGGGCCCAAAAACAACAGTGTGATAAATAACCAGATCATCTGTTTGAGTGATATTGGCTGCAAGGTACATGCTAGACACTGGGAAGAAGTCCTTTGCTTTTCTTTATATAATGCGACAGTAATAACATTATTCATAATCTAGAGGCCCAGACTAATGCTTTTGGAACAGAGGTTCAAATCCCGGTAGAGCAAGGATGGTGTAATTTAACTTCAGTTCATTAAGTCTAGAATTGAAGGCTGGTCTCATGGTAGTGGTCATAAGGCTATCCTCGATTGTTGTAAAAGCCCCTGTTTCACTAACAACTTTGAGGGAAGGAAATCTGCCATCTTTACCTTGACTGAGCTGTCCCAGAAAATACAACTAGTAAAAATGGTCAATGAGACATACTGCATCCTGTGCACTTCAAAATGGGAGCCCTGTGTCTTCATTTCTACATACTAACCCTTTTGTTTTTCTCTCTGGGGCATGTAACTTTGATCCACTGTAATGTGATTGATTCTTACCTTCCCTCTGAAATGGCCTATTAGACAATTATGTGTTGGCAACTATGGACGGTCAATACATGCTGACCATGCAGTAAATATGGCACCCACATCCCATAACAGAGGCCAGAGAGGGCTTCAGTTTAACAGTTTATGTTAACAACAACATCTCTGACAGGGTAGCTCTCCTTCAAAGCTACAGTGGGCCCATCAGCTTGGATTGTGCACTCAGGTCTCTGGAGGAAAAATGGGGCAGCACAGTGGCTCAGTGGTTAGCACTGCTGCCTCACAGCGCCAGGGACCCGGGTTTGATTCCAACCTCGGGCGACTGTTGGTGTGGAGTTTGCACATTCTCCCTGTGTCTGCGAGGGTTTCCTCTGGGTGCTCCGGTTTCCTCCCATGGTCCAAAGATGTGCAGGGTAGGTGGATTGGCCATGCTAAATTACCCATAGTGTCCAGGGACGTTTAGGTTGGGTGGGTTAGATATGGCGAAATACAGGGGTAGGGGAATGGGTGTGGGTGGGATGCTGTTCAGAGGGGCGGTGTGGACTTGTTGGGCCGAATGGCCTGTTTCCATACTGTAGGGATTCTAATGGGAGTTGTGTACAGGTCTCCTAGCAGTAGTCAGGATGTGGGGAAGAAAATAAATCAGGAGATAGAAAAGGCATGTAAGAAAGGCACTGTTTCAATAATCATGGGGAACTTCAATATACAGGTTTACTGGGGAAAATCAGGTTGGTAGCTAATCTCAAGAAAAGGAATTCATGGAATGTCAACAAGATGGTACTATGTACCATCCATCTTTGAGAGCGAGCCCATTTTTTTGTACTTGTCCTCCCACTTCCTATATTGGGTGGGTCTGGTTCTCTCCTCAAGAAAAGGAATTTGCAGAATGTTTACAAGGTGGGTTTTCTTGGAGCTGCTTTTGGTAGAGCCCACAAAGGAACAGGCGATTCTGGATTTGGTGATGTGTAACGAGGATTAGGGAGATGAAGGTGAGGGAACCCCTTGGTAGCAGTGGCCATAATATGATAGAATTCACCCTGCAGTTTAAGAGGGAGAAACAGGAATCAGATATAATGGTATTACAATTGAGTAAAAGGGATCATTCATGAGGCACATCGGAAATACATCACAAGGAAGAAGAAACACGCCAAGGGGAGGCTGAGGTAAGCATGGCTGACAAGGGAAGCGAGGGACAGGATAAAAGCAAAAAGAAAAATCACACAATATGGTGAATATTTGTGGGAAGCCAGAGAATTGGGATGCCTTGAAACCAGCAGACGATAACTAAAAGAAGCAATAAGGGGGTAGAAGATGAAATATGAGAGTAAATGAGCTAGTAATATAAAATAAGATTGCATCAGTATTTTTAGATATCTAAAAAGTACGAGAAAGGCATTGGACCACTGGAAAATGATGCTGGAGATGCAGTAATAGGGAACAAATAAATGACGGAGGAAATGAATTCGTACTTTGCATCAGTTTTCACAATGGAAGGATACCAGAACTTTAAGATAGTCAGAGGGCAAAGGTGAGTGTAGTGGTCATCACTGAGGAGAAGATGCTGGGGAAGCTAAAATGTCTGAAGATGGATAAGTCACCTGGACCAGATGGACTACACTCCAGAGTGCTGAAGGAGATGGCTGATGAGATTGCACAGGCATTGGTGGTGATCTTTCAGGAATCACTGGAGTCAGGAATGGTCCCAGTGGACTGGAAAATGGCTAATATAACACCTCTGTTTAAGAAGGGAGGGAGGCAAAAGGCAGTAAACTATAGGCCAGTTAGCTTGACCTCTGTCATGGGTAAGATTTTGGAGTCCAATTTTAAGGATGAGATTTCAGAGTACCTAGAAGTGACTAGTAAAATAGGGCAGAGTCGGCACAGCTTCATCAAAGGGAGGTCATACTTGACAAATCAATTAGAATTCTTTGAGGAGATAACAAGCAAGTTAGACAAAGGAGAGCTGGCGAACATGATGTATTTCGATTACCAGAATGTCTTTGACAAAGTGTCGCACAGGAGGCTGCTAAATAAGACAAAGAGCCCCGTGGTGTTAGGTGCAAGGTACTGGCATGGATACAGAATTGGCTGACTGGCAGAAGGTACAGAGTAGGGATAAAAGGTTTTTTTCAGGATGGCAGCCAGTGACTAGTGGAGTTCCACAGGGGTCAGTGTTGGGACCAGAGCTATTCATGACTAACCTGGATGAAGGAACCATTGTTGCTAAGTTTGCAGATGACACAAAGATTGGTGGAGAGGCAAGTAGCTTGGAAGAACAGGGAGGGTCCAGAGGGATTTGGACAGGCTAGGAGAGTGGGCAAAGAAGTGGCAGATGGAGTAAAATGTGGAAAGTGCGAGGCTATGCACTTTGATAGGAAGAGTAGAGGCATAGATTACTTGCTAAATGAGGAAAGGCTTCAGAAATCTTAAGCACAAAGGGACTAGCCAGGATTCTATTAAAGTTAACATGCAGATTCAGTTGGCAGTTTGAAAGGCAAATGCAATGTTAGCATTCATTTCATGAGGGCTAAAGTACAAGAGCAGGGTAAAGCTAAGGCTGTATAAGGGTCTCGTAAGATTGCATTTGGAAAATTACGAGCAGTTTTGGGCCCCATAATTAAAGATGGTTAGTTAGCATTGGCGGGTGTTCAGAAGAGATTTACAAAAATGATCCTAGCGAGGAAGAGCTTGTCGTATAAGGAATAGTTGAGGACTCTGTGTCTGTACTCAATGGAGTTTAGAAGGATGAGGAGACATCTGATGGAACCTGACAGAATACTGAGAGGCCTGAATAGACTGAATTTGGAGAAGATGTTTCCATGAGTAGGAGAGACCAGGACCTGGGGGCACAGCCACAGAGCGAAAGGGTGAGCCTTTAGAATGAGATAAGGAGAAATTTCTTTAGACAGAGGGTGGTGACTATGTGGAACATATTGCCGAAGAGGATTGTGGAAGCCAAGTCATTGAGTGTATTTAAGACAGAGATAGATAGGGTCTTGATTGGTAAGGGGTCAAGGGTTACAGGGAGAAGGCAGGAGAATGGGGTTGAGAAACATATTAGCCATGGTCAAACAGTGGAGCAGACTCAACAGGCTGGGCATGCTATCCCAGTGTGTTGCAACTGATCCTCCTTTGTCTGAAATTCGCTACCTCAGCTAAGCCAGATGAAAATTTCAATTTAAAATGTCTCTGTCAACTATATCATAATAAGTCTTGACAGTTTTTACCATGTCTGTACTCTTCGTCCCTGTATTTATTCCATTGTTTTTCGGCAAGCATCATAAAATAAGAGAGTCCTGTGTTTGTTCCTTTGATTTTATAAAGTGTTCTAGTTCCTCTGGGACCCTTGAGTCCTAATCTGTGATCTACTGTTGAAAAGGTATCCTGCCTTGTGTCTGATTGATGACAGGATTAATTAACACCTCCATCTTTATTAGCACCATATTTCTTTACAACTGTATTGTAAAGTAATCATGTTAGATGTGTTTTAACACATAGTATGTTACTTGAAGTTACTAAAAGCCCTCTGAGGTTTCACCAAAACGAATGCTAATATGTCTTGTAGAGATAATAGCATCACTTTAATAAGTTAAAATAGAAGCAGCAATGATTGCCCGTGTAATATTACCAAACTGGCAGGAAGGCTACACATTCACTTCTTCTAATAGATGTTTTCACCATGATATCATCTACTGAGGGATCGAGGAATAGGTTCCTGATAAGAATAAAACTAAAATGGATTTCATTTTTGTTCATTCAAGGTACCGAGAGCAACAATATGGGGTAAACAGGTATGTTTGTGATCCTTTCCTTTAATACTGCCACTGAAAACAGATCCCCTGAGGAAGCAATTTGACCCCCTTGAGCCTGCCCCTCTGTCCAATATGATCATCAAACACAATGCCCTGATCCCGCCCTCCCCCTCCATGTCAAAGAACAAAGAAAATTACAGCACAGGAACAGGCCCTTCGGCCCTCCAAGTCTGCACCAACATGCTGCCCGTCACAACTAAAACCCCCTACAATTCCGGGGACCGTCTCCCTCTATTCCCCTTGATCCCTTTAGGTACAAGAGCTATATCTAATTCCTCCTTGAAAACACACATTGTTTGCCTCTTCCACTTTCTGTGGAAGTGAATTGTGTGGCAAATAGGACTACATTAATTTAGGATGTCTGGTCAGCGTAAACGAATTGAACTGAGGGGTCTGTTTCCGTGCTGTACGTCTCTATAACTCTATGACTCTAAGTAAGTTGTACAAAGTTAGGACAAATTACATTTTTTTGTTCCAATCACGTCTTCTCGATTTCATAAGTGGCTATGGGACGCACCTTACTCCGTAGCCGCCAAAGCATTCCCTGAGGACACAATACCAAGGAGGAAGCACACTGAAGTAGGCCCCACTACCATAGACTGGACCTAGAATGTCACTTTTGCCAAAGCCGCTTCATCGCTGACAACATTCCAGCAGCAGCCATAGACAGAAGACTGGCCCAACTCTCAAAGACTGAAACCCACCTCAACTCCCGGGAACTGATTGACGTCTAAATGAATTCCCGAGGAACGAGAGATCATTCACTCCGTTGTTGCTGCAGACACCACCAAACATCAGAGGGAAAATTGGAGTATTCTGTCAATCAGTAATTCATACTGTGTAGCTGATGAAAAGACTTTTGAAATTTAGAAGGAGAGCCATTCATTGCAGTAAACACTGACCTGTTCCAATAGCTACAGCATTTCAGTAGCAGATCCAGTTTAGTTTAATCGTGAGAGATTATAGCATGGAAGTGCAATTTGTTTTCAATTCTTTTACATGTAATGATTTCTTTACAGCCAGGCAGCTTGTGGATACTTGCTATTGAGGTCCAACCATAAATAACAAGTCAGACTGAAATTGTCCATCAGAAATAGTCACTCATTCAAAGGAGGAAGGGGAAAGCTAGAAAGATAAATGTTTCAGTAAAGTGACCATGGTCCCACCCTCTCATTAGAGAGAAATGACCGTGTTGAATTTAACCTGAGGGTCAACAAGGTTGAGTAGGCAGCACCTTTGTAGTGAATTTAGGTAGTAAAGGAATTGAACTTGCACTGTTCCTAACAGCCTACATTGCAGGCCAGCTATCCAGCCAACTGAACTAACCAACCCCAGCATAATTGCGCACACCAGAGGAATGCTACATAATTGGTGCAAATTCAAATGGAAGCCATGTGAGTCAAGGTCATGGTTCAATAACTTGAACTTGCTGCTAAGTGTGTGCCTTAAACCCTGAAAACTCATTGCTAGAGCTAAAATCATAGAATCCCTACAGTGTGGAAACAAGCCCTTTGGTCTAACAAGTCCACACTGACACTCCGAGCATCCCACGCAGACTCATTCCCCTGTAACCCACCGAATCTGCACATCCCTGGACTCTGCGGGCAACTTAGCATGGCCAATCCACCTAGCCTGCACATCTTTGGACTGTGGGAGGAAACCGGAGCACCCGGAGGAAACCCACGCAGACACAGGGAGGATGTGCAAACTCCACACAGTGAGTCACCCAAGGGTGGAATCAAACCCAGGTCCCTGGCGCTGTGAGGCAGCAGTGCTAACCACTGAGCCACCGTGCTGCCCCTATTGAGGGAAAATATGCAATTTATAAAATATAAAATATAAAATCCTACAGACAAGAACAGAACTGCAATTCTGGTTCAATGAAATAGAATAAGTGAGATGCTGGAGCCAAACCACCTGAGAAAATCAGCCTCAAACTGATGGAGATGTATCGACCCTGGATGACACCTGGTACCAGGTTCAGTTACAAATAGCAGGTTGCAACACAATCATCAATAAGTGTCTGCATTGCTAGGCAACAGTAAAATCTCTGCAGATCATTTATTTTGAAGTCAAGTCTGTTGCCATTTAAATTCCAATGCCAAACTGACAATGGACTCCCTTGCTGGAGAGGTGAGTCTCATTTTCATCTGACCATTAACTCTCTATTATTTTCATGCTGTACTCTCACTGCACTTGCTCCTTTTGTCTGTGTGTCCATTGAGGTGTAGGATGTCAATGTTGGAGAACAGAGTCCAACTTTCACTCAGAGTCAGCAGGAAGCTTTATCTACCCTGGGGAGAGCAGCAGCTCTTTCAGGTAAGTGCAAAATGTTCCTTTCAGGAACAAGAAGAGCCCAAATAATTTTTGGATCCTGGAAGTAAAAATGTGACATCCTGCACGTTGGACTATCCATACCTCCTGCTCCTCAGAGGTGATCAAAGGGGATAGGTAAAAGTGGGAATAGATACTGAGTTGAATGATCAGCCATGATCGTATTGAACAATGGGCCAGGCTCAAAGGGCTGAATGACCTCCTCCTGTTCCGATTTTCAATGTTTCTCTGTGTCCATGGAGAAAGGTATCTGTACCACTCCCTAAGGTCCCTAAGGCATTATGCGTGATCAACTATACTAATACTTATTGTTATCATGCAATAAAACTTGTTGTTATCTAGAAACAGTGGCTCTTCTGTATACTCTATAGTAGTGTGCCCTCTAACACAATCATGTTTTTATTGCAAAAATGTACTTTATTCATTAAAAAAATTATGTCCGTACACAGGGGTACTACAGCACTTCTGTACAGTCTTTGCAGATTAAGAAAAAAATTAGAATTTAACATTCCCTACAATTGCAAACAAATGCTTCTCCTATTAATGCAGGACACTATTTAAATAAATCTTGAGACAACAAAAGGACAACAGACCCTAATTGTACTTTGGCAGAAAGACCTTAGACTGAAAGACCAGCAAGTTTCGGGCAGCTGATGTTAGTTTTGCTGTTTGTTTTGGGGAACAGCCCATAGAGCACAGTGTACAGTGTGACGGAACTGTTCAGAATGAACCGCAACAAAAACTACTGCATCTCTCTCCATAGCTTCTTTTCAAAGACACTTTCAAGAAGGTGATGTGTGACGGTCTCATTCCTTCCTCTCCTGCAGCTGTTTTGAGGGCCAGAGTCATTAGATAGATGCAAGACAAAGCAAAGACAAAGGACAGTTGATGTTAACAAATTACCTCAATCAACCCTTTTCAGTCCCACATACCAACGGGGGTGTCATATACTAAATGTGGTGATCTGGGAAAATATCATAGAATCAAGTCAACCTTGATACCAAGACACAGCTTAAGAAGGAACAATTTAACGAATATCTCATTATGATGGGTGAGTCGTGCTTCATACAAAGGTCAATGACACAATGTTCAAAGATAGTACTCTCTACATTTGGATGAAGAGACTGTCAGAAAAGTGTTTGCCCCATTGATGAATAGGGAGCAAAGAATTCACAGTACAGAAAGCTATCAAAAATGAAAGAGAAAATATTTGCAAATCTTGGACAGTCTTGGAAAACCAAAAAAAGGCTCTGCTTTTATATGCATTCATTATTCTGCTGTGTTTATATGATTGTCTCTATATGTGTGTACTTCTGGTCTACTTATGAATGTATATGTATAAATTACCTATGTACGTGTTTATGCTTCAAGGTTTACGTATATTAATGCTTGTTTTTTCTGTAGGTTTGGGCACGTCGGCATGTTAGTGATCTACAAATGACCGTCTATGATGATGCTTGTACCTTCATGCTTCCAGGTGAATGTGCTTTCACAAATTCATTCTCAGTCACAAACATGCGTGACCTCTACTCCTTATTCCAAGCCACCTGAGAAAGCGATGGTGGCCTTCTTCAACTAACTGCAACTTGATGCAATTGTGGGGTTTGTTCTGCCACTTCAGAGGACAGTTAATCCTCAACAATATTGTGCAGGACTGGAGTCATTGCCCAGACCAGATTTCCTGCCCTGAAGGACTGCCCTAAAGCAGATAGCTTTCATTGTCACTTTTACTGATGTTATTTAATGTTTGTGGCTATATTTGATCATTTCTGTGGCCATACATCTGGGATGTTTTTATGCATGCTGTGTGTTCACATGCACCTCTGTGCACATGCAAATATTCTTATCTGTGTGAACGCACACCTTCATGCTGTGGAATGATTTTTTTTTGTGTGGAGGTGTGATTATAACTGTCTGTGTGTACGGATCCCTTTTCTATGGGGGTTCTTCATATATGGATGTACGAATGGGGTAATGCAGTTGTGCATATGTACATGTGTCTATGCATGTTTATTTCTGCTTGTGCTCATATGTGTGTGTACGTATATACATATGTCTGTATACCCACGTGTCTGGATAAAATGAGAAGAGAATGAGAGAGTAATGAGTTGAGAGAATTGAAGCTGAAGTGTGTAACAATCAAGCTCAAATAAGACTGCAACAAACTGATAATAATAAGTAATTTTGGAATCCAAGTTAATGTATTTAATGGGGCAGAATGTAATTAAAACCTGACGGGCTGATTGAAGCAAATGTGTGTAAATTAGGAATTTTAATGGATAAATTATCTTTTGTAAGAGCTTGTGGGGTTTGTGCTTATGCATTTTAATTCCTATTGAACTAACAGAGACAAAATGAATCAGCATGCATAATAGAATGGAAGGAGGGGAAAAGAAATATTGTGGATTGAAAGAGCAGATAATATAGCCTCACCACTAACTGAGTTTTATCTTAAATGGACAATTCAATAATTTCCATACTTAATTTAAAATTATTGTAAAGAATTAAAATTGTAATAGTATTGCAATTCTTTTGTAAAGTGCTGGAATAATTTGCTTATTTTTGTTGGTTGTAAGGTTCTGCCTTCGCCAGGAGGTGCCTTTCTCTGCTTTAAATGTGCTGGCGATTTTGGGATGAGTTTCAAAGAGGTGTCATGGTGGAAACCATCCTCAAAAAGAGCTATAAGCTATGACTTTCCTCTGGTTAAAAAAAAAGGTTTTCATTGACTCTTTTGTCTGCTATTCTCCTGGCTTCAGAGCAGCAGTTCAGATAAAGAAAACAAAGCATAAAGAAACATATGTGAGGCTGAGAGAAGCCATTGTTTGTCGATCAACGTTCTCCTCTAATTCCCAAACAGCCTGAACTCTTTTATAAGATTCTCTGCAATCTAATTAAGAGAAAAATGATCAGAATCCCAGAACATCCAAGGCAATAAACACATTTAGACTGAATAAACACTTTGTTAGTGTGTTTGTTGACAATACGGTTTGTCCGTCTTTTTAACTTCTCTCTAAGCACGAGGCAATGGCTGTGTTGATTTGTGCACTTTGGCAGACATTCTAATAACCCTTTCAAATACCTGTTCTGAACATATGAAGGTAGCACTGGATTGTGCTGCCTTGTGAGAAGTCCAGCTAAGCACATTCTTGCCCTTACCTAGCATAATAATTCGTGCAAACATTATTGGAGAACAACAACGATCCACAGTCCTATGTGAATGAGACACATAGTGGCAGCACGCCTACTGCTTGCTATTGTTGACTTTAGTTTGGTCAACATGGACCAGATATTTGCTACCCCTACAACACATGGTTAGCAACCAAGATGTTCTGGCAGCTAAGCATTAACGCAAAACAGTATGTTTTACATGGAATGACACAGAATTTAACCAGAATAATCAGGAATAGTGGAAGTTGACTCTTTGAATCCTCAAGCTGTTCAATCAGATCATGGCTGATCTACATCTTTGCTCATGAACCTACCTTGCTCCCATAATCCCTGATGGCCTTGTCTAACAAAAATCTAGTAACCTCAGATCGGAAATTCTCTGTTGGCCACTAGCCTCAACAGCTTTATGGGATAGAATTCCAGGTTTCCACTGCACTTTGTGCAAAGATTAGTTTCTTACATCACTCCTGAAGTGACTAGTTCTAAGTTTAATTGTTCTGGACTCTCCCATCATCTCCCACACTGGAACTAATTGGTTCAACATCTGTCTTTCACGGCCCTTTCACCTATCTGTAACTACTTGTCCCTGTCACCATACTGCAGTTCCTCTGTCAGATTGCAGTTTCAACTCGGAACATTGCAAACGGGCAGATCACCCCAATATTTGTTCCATTTTATTTACCTCATGAGATCCAGCGATTTAGTCATAAGGAATGGAGCAATTCCATTTCAGAAAACAAAGGGATAATCTTTTTAATGGATTCTATCCATTGGAAAAATAACTCAATTGGATTATCTGTCCATTTTACATTGCATCCTTTCATTAGGAGTGTAAAAACCAGAGACTTCTTCCCATATCAATTCTTCAAGAATGTCACCAATTTTAACTGGCCTGCCCCTTGTTTGCTGCTTGTTAGCCATGTAATAAATCAGCAAGCATGTGTTTGCCTGTGTAACAGCAGTGTTAGACATCAGTTCACCATTTTGGAATGGAAGCCAAAATGAGATTAAGCTAAATGCAAAAGTTTACGAGGGAAAGTAGTGCTCAGAGAAAATCCCTTTCTCCGGATTTGATCTGATCCTGAGAACAGAGGTATTGTTTTATGAGGAGACATTGAGTAGGATGGGCTTGCACTCATTAGAAATTAATAGAATGATACGAGATCTGATTGAAATATATCATTGAGAACTTGACAGGGTAGATGCTGAGAAATTGTTTCTTCTTGGAGTTAGGAGCTGAGGGCATGACCTTAGAAAGGGTGGTCCATCTAAGATGAGGAGCAAAGATGAGGAGCAAATCCTTCTCTCCCATAGCCACTCAAAGTAGTTTTTAAAGGTTATGAGGTCTCCCATATCAACTACCCTCTGGGCAGCATATTCCAGATCCCTACCACTTCCTAGGTGGCAATTGGCTTCAACAGAAACATAACAGCATCGATTTCTGGTTCTCAAAGACATTGCTGCACACGGATCTCAGAGGCTCACACAGCCAGAAGAAAAAGAGAGGGAACGCTGCTCAGAGGGTAGCGAATCTGTGGAATTCTTCACTATAGAGAGTTGTTGAGTCTGGTGTATTCAAGGCTGCAATAGACAGGTTTTTAATCAGCAAGGGAATCAATGGTTATGGGGAAAAGGTGGGAAGGTGGAGTTGAGAGTGCTCGGATAAGCCATGTTATCAATGAATGGTGCAGCAGATTCACTGGGCTGAATTGTGCATCTGCGTTTTATGGTCCAACTTCTGTGATCTCTCCCATTCACCTGTATCACGTGCTCAAAATCCATAGGAATTGAAGTCACAACCTCTGACTGCAGTTCACCCTGCAGTGCCAATTTTGAGGAGCATTAACAGGGTGGAGAGAAGACATCTGCTCCCCTTTGTTGAGGGGTCGGTAACGAGGAGCCACACTCTTAAGGTGTAAAGCAGAAGATTTAGAGGGGACTTGAGAAAAACCTGTTTCACCTAGGAAGTGGTAGGGATCTGGAATATGCTGCCCAGAGGGTAGTTGATGTGGGAGACCTCATAACCTTTAAAAACTACTTGGATGAGCACCTAAACTATCATAAAATTCAAGGCTATGGACGTAGTGCTGGAAAGTAGGACCATAGTAGCTTTAGAGTAGTTTATTTTTTGTCCGTGCAGACTCAATGGACTGAAGAGTCTCCTCTGCATTTTATGATTCGATGAAAGGTTACACCCTTTGGGAGCAGCAAATCACACATTACACGCTAAATGCCCAAATTTGTACAACTTAGTGTGTGAAGTCACCTCATGATAATTCGTTGACTGTAATTAAAGCTCAATCCACGAACCATTCTCTTTTGAAATGTAAGGAGAAAACACCAGAGCTTGTGAGGACATGGCCAGCAACAGCAGACTGAGTACCATTTGAGAAGCGAGAGAGACTAGGAGTAGAGGAGTGCAGATATTTCAGAGGGATGTTTGGCTGGAGGAGATTACAGAGATAGGCAGGAGTGTGAGGCCATAGAATAATCTGAAAGCACAGATGAGAATGTTAAAATCAAGATGTTGCTTGCCTGAGAGCACAGGGAGAGAGGAAACTTGCTGCAAGTTAAGATACGGACAGCAAAGCTTTGGATGACATCAAGTTTGTGCCAGATGTTCATTGTAATCGACTCTAGAGATGACGACGGTATGAATGATGTTTTCTGGAGCTGATGAGCTGAGACAGGGCCCATGAAGGTGTGTAATGTTAAGGAGATGAAATTAGAGTTAGTATGAATATGTAGTTGGAACCTTATCTCAGTGTTAAATTTGACACCAAGATTGGGAACAAACTGATTTCATCTCAGAATGTTGCCAGGGAGAGGGATGAAGTCAATCACTGGGGAATGGAGTTCACAGCAGTAATGAGACCAATGGCTTTAGTTTTCTAAATATTTCCCCCAATATAATATTGAAGAGACTTTTACTCAGCCTGATAGATTAGGTGGGTTATAGGGAGGGATCTGGGTCAGATGCTCTGAGGGTCTGTGTGGACTTGTTGGGCCAAAGGGCCTGTTTCCACACTGTAGGGATTCTATGATTTGATTCTATGATAATGTAGCCACACTGGAAGAACTAAAAGAAGTGGTTGTGGGTTAGAGCAAAGAGTCATCAGTAGACATGTGAAAGGTAACATTGTGGTCTTGAATCATGTGACTGATCGGCAGGCTGTATGTAGTGGGGCTACAGAGAGAGTCAAGAACAGATCCTCAAAGACACTGGAGGTAAACGCGTGGGAGCAGAAATCAAAGTACTTGCAAGTAATTCCCTAGCTACAGTTCGATACAATAGTCCCACTCTCCCCTTAGGAAGAGGGACAACTAGTGGTGAATTTAACCTGAGTAGTTTAACCAGACTGTAGGTGATGGGCGAGGTCAAGAAGTTAAGAGCTGCATGGTAATCTCAGCCAGTGTGGAATTGAACCATCGTTGATGGCATTACTCTGCATTGCAAACCAGACACCCAGCCGACCAACTCCCTACAACTCAGTGGATAAAATTGGAACCAGGTGAGTGCAATGACATCCAGCTGGAATGGCAGTAAAGAAATGGTAGGAGGAAGAGAGCGTGGTTGATTCTGTTGAAAGTTATAGATAGGTTGAGAAGGCTGAGGAGGAATCCTTTCTCTTTGCTACAGTCTCATTTGTTTAGATATTCATAAGATTTGAGAGTCACTGGCTGGGTCATCAATTACTGCCTATCCTTAATTGCCCTGGAGATGTTGGTGGTGAGCTCCTTCTTGAACTGCTGTCATCCTTTAGGTTCAACAACTGAAACAGGCTTCCCAGTATTTTGACCAATCAACAGTGAAAGAATAATGATACAGGATGTCATTTGTAACTTTTATATGAACCATTTTGTTACAATGATGGGGTGAAACCTAACTGGTGAGATTCAAACATGAACTTTCTCAAAATCCCAGCTGATGTTATTGCTAGACAAGTCAGCAACCTGACTTGATAGATCATAATTTCGTTTTAGCCAAGTGCTCTCTCACTAATCCATAGGCACACAATGCAGTAGATTTGACTTTAACAATAAAACAGAAGTTTATTAGAATTATAGTTAGAATAAGGTTTATGGTCAATTAGGTTTATTATCAAAGGGATAAAATAGAATAATGCGACCTATTTACTTATAATACAAATTTAAATGTTTTAAACACATAGTCATTACTCCATTTACCCGAAAAGTTGAAAAGAACTAAAACAGCTTTTGTATAATCTCCAAAATGCTGCTCCTGGTACAGTACACGAAAGCCCACCAATACAATACTCACACCAGAGTCACTTTACCCAACACTTTGGTGTGTTTAAGTCACTTAAACTTCTGCTGGAACTACAGACGGCCTGATCACTGAGCTTCTCTGTACTCAGCTTTAAGTAAGCTTTCCAGGCTTTATGTCCCGATGCTTCTGCTCTGCGACCAAAACTAATTTTCACTCCAAGATAATCTAATTCACTAAATTGATCATTCTGTTCTAAGGTGCTCTATTGTATACAGCCATCCTCATCCAAGATCTTCATAGGACTAACACTACACAAAATTAAAAGTGAAATTAAAAGCTGCTCTACAGGTGTTTCCCTTAGGTTTAAAAAAGAACAGATTCTATAATTCTAACAAACCTTTGACATCCCATTATGGACCATGCTGAGTCACAAACAATCAAAATAAGTCAAACTCCTTCAGTGCAGAAATCCATTCACTCTATAGCTAGGCTTTTAAAAAATAAATCATCAACATTACAAAAATGCTTACAAGTCAGTTACTAACTTCACACAGAAAACTCCCACAAATTGCTAGCTTAAAATTAGAAATCCAATCTTACAGCATCTAACATTAAAAATTATCAATATAAATCCTACAGTTGACATCACAGGTTACAGAAAAGGGTTGACATAGATTTTGGAGGCAATAACATGTTCAAAGACTTTGGAGAGGAAAGGGAATTTGGAGAGGCTGTAATAATTTGCAAGGACCACGGGGGTCAAGATTTCATGTCAGCTGATTTAAAGGAGAAAGCTACAACATCTGAAACAAAGGAACTACCGACAAGTGTTGACTAACGTGGGAATCAAGAAGAGACATTTCACGGTTAGCCTTTCAGCGGAAACAGGGTTGAGGGAACATAAGGTGAGTCCCACAAACAAGAAGAGGCTGTGAGGGGAGATGGAAGAGAAAGGTAAGAACTGGGGGCTTGCTCAATGAGAAACTTTGGAGGAACTTTGACCCAGTGGGTATTGAAAGAAAAGGAAGTTAAAGAGGTGGCTGATCAGATTATTACAATCATTGTGACAAAGGAATCTAGAAGGACAAGTGTAGCTTATATATAGGAACACCACCAACTGCAAATTCCTCTCCAAACCTTTCACCAAGGTTCCATGGATTTTCAAGTGATGGGGCCATGAACTTTCTTGCGTAGCCTTCCTGCCATCCTTCTACCTGGCCCTGAAAAGTTTACAAATTTACAGGGGTCAGTTGACATCAGGGAAGCCTCTTCACAATCAAAGTTCTCAAGTAGCCAATTAAGGGCAACAAGAGCTTCTTCCTGCCTAGCCTTGAGGCTCCCTCTCCAGAACCAGCAGAGCCCCTACATAATGGTGATATAACAAGGTGTAGAGCTGGAGGAACACAGCAGGCCAAGCAGCATCAGAGGAGCAGGAAGGCTGGTGTTTCGGGTCTGGACCCTCTTCAGAAATCCCTACATAAAGCTGTTGCGGCACAGATACCACAACAGCATCTACCGTGCAATGTGGAAAATTGGCAAAGTATGTGTTGTCCAATAAAAAAACAGATTAAATTCAACATGACCAAGTAATGCACCATTAGTCCACTTATGATCCCCACCCAAGGTATTGTCTAAAGCGTCAATAAGTGACACTTACTCAACAAAAACCTCCTCACTGACTTTCAGTATGGGTTCTGGCATTGAGCTCCTTTGTTTCAACATGGACAAGAGAGCTGAACTCCAGAGGTGAGGTGAGAGTGACAGCCCTTGACATCAAGGCTGTATTTGATTGCGTATGGCATCAAGGAGCCCTGGCAAAACTGTAATCAAAGGGAAGCAGAGAGAAACCTCTCTATTTTTTAGAGTCATACTCAGCACAAAGAAGATGGTTGTCGTTGTCAGAAGTCAGTTATTTCAGTCCCAGGGAATCTCATAGGATTGTGCCCCAAACCTAATCTTTTCAGTGCTTCAACAATGATCTCTTCTCCAGCAATATCTCAGAAGGGCGGTGTTCACACAACGTTCAGATACTGAAGCAGTCTGAGTCCAAATGCAACAACATGTATAATGTCCAGACTAGTCCTGAGAAGCGACAAGTGACATTTGTGCCTCAGAAAACCGAGGTAACAGCCTTCTCTAACAAGAGAGAATTTAACTATCTGCCCTGATGGTATTACATTCGCTGAAATCCCTGATCAAATCCTGGAGGTTACTGGCATCATCAGAGTTGAATTCCCCAACCATCTTTTAATTCTGCTCCACGTGTGGGATATAAACAGAAAGTCTACTGTCCCAGAACCAAGGCTGCTGCTAACAGAGTCACAACCGACACTAACATTGACTGGGTTACTGTTAAAGTTCTAGATAAACCCAGGATCCATTTCAAATTCAAAAATCCTATCTAAAATATATGTAAAAGGCTGCTGAAGTATCGTCCAGGTGCCTAAATATTCAGAAGAAATACAAAAATCGGAACCAGATTGTATTCTCATATTCTTCAATAGAGAAGCTTGTTTGAAATAACTTGGAACAAAATTTCAGAATTTTCCTCAATGGATTGTTCTGAAACTTTGTAATACAGCTGAAAATTTCATTTTACAATGTGGTGTCATTTTATCTCCGGAAAGGGTCCAGTATGTGTTTGACACTGTTTAATATTTTCCTTGCTAATTAGCCTCATCATACAACATTTGTTGTTAATTGATTTCTTTATGAGTCCCAATTGCCTGGAATTCCCAATTATCTCACTCAGAGCCCACATAAGAAAGGTTTAGCTCATTATTCTCAAAGACCACCTCATTAAGTGATGCTCAGGAATAATAATGTTTTGACAGCCACTATTGATGGGGCATGTACATCTGTGTGTTGGTTGTGGGGACAAGATGCTGGGGAAAGTTTTTAAACAAGTAGGTGTAATTGACTGATTCCAAATGTTGACCTGATTACTAGCTTCTGCTTTAGTACTGCTTCAAATAAAAGAAAAAGGTAATATCAACTTCATTCACGTTTTACCTTTAATATCACAACGCACTTAAGAATCTATTATTGAACATGGGGTGATGGTGGCATAGTGAATATCATTTGACTCATAATTTAGAGGTTGCTGTAGGGGAAGAGATTCTCATCCCATATCTGATGTTAAAAAGTAGTCTCTGCAATGACAAAAGCATTTATTATTGGTTGTTGTAAAATTCCTATCTGTGTCCAGTTCTGGTTGCCATTTTAAAGGAAGGATACTCTAAAGCTGAGGGGTTTCAGAAGAGATTTACCAGGATGTTGCCAGGAATAGAAAGTTTGAGTGAAAAGGAGAGGCTGGATAGGCTGGGACTTTTTTCACCAGAGCGTAGGAGGTTGATGGTGACCTTATAGAGGTTTATAAAATCATGAGGGGTATAGATAAGGTGAATGGCAGGTGTCTTTTCCCTAAGGTAGGGGAGTTCAAAACTACGGGGCATATTTTTTAAGGGGAGAGGAGAAAGATGTATAATAGACATAGGGGCAATTTTTTTTATTTAACACAGAAAGTGGTTCGTGTGTGGAATAAACTTCCAGAGGAAGTGGTGGATGTGGGTACAGTTACAATGTTTAAAAGTCATTTGGATAAGCACATGAATAAGAAATGTTTGGAGGGATATGGGCCAAGCACAGACAGGAGGGACTACAAGCAGAAAGAAGTGCGGATGCTGTAAATCAGGAATAAAAACAGAAGTTTTTAAAAGTTATAAAAAGCTCAGCAGGTCTGGCAGCATCTGTGAAGAAAAATTCAGAGTTAATGTTTCGGGTCCGGTGACCCTTCCTCAAAACTTATTTGTTGAGCTTTTCCAGCAACTTCTGTTTTTTTGGTAGGTGGGACTATTTTAGTTTGAGATTATAGTTTGCATGGGCCAAAGGCTCTGTCTTCATGCTGTTTGATTCTATGACTCTAATTTATTGATTTTTTTTGGGAAGAAAATCTACCATCCTTACCTGATCTGGCACATGTAACTCCAGTCCCAGGCAAAGTGGTTGACTTTAAACTGCCCTCTGAAATGGATCAAGTTAGCCACTCAGTTTAAGGACAATTAGGGACAGGCAACAATTCCTGTACTAGCCAACAATGAAATCAGACTTTGAAATAAAGCAAACTTTGACCTTGAGTGATGGAATGAGACATTATGACAGCTAAATGGTTAGCCAGAGGCAGGTTTTAAAGAGTCATTTAAATTAGAAGAGGCAGAGAGACTTAGGAAATTTCAGAGTTGAACGTGTAAGGGCATGGTCAACAAATACGGAGCAATTAAAATTGGGAAGGTGTAATACGTCAGAATTGGAGGAAACACGGAGATCTCAGAACGGTAAGGACATTAAAGAGGTGGAGCAGGGTGAGGTCATGGAAGGATTTGAAAGCAAGGTTGTGAATTTTAAAATCGAGGTATTGGCAAAGTGGAAACTATTGTAGCTCAGTGAGTACAGTGAGATGCCTGATACAAGTTAAGTTATGAACAGTAGAATTTTGAATGGGCTCATGTTTTTAGTTTGGGGAAGATAGAGGATCATCAAAAAGATAGTCAAGTCTATAGGTCACAAAGGCATAGACAACATACTTTTAAGCCATTGAAGCACTATGGCATATTAGCCATCTGTTGGCAAAAATTGCACAGCAATGGTAATGTAGGGCACAGTATAGATAGACTAGGGAGTGTGGGTGTTCAAAGAGAATCGAGTGTCTTTGTTCATAAGTCACTGAAAGTCAACCTACGGATTCAACAAGCAATTCAGAGGGAAAGTAGTATTCTGGCCTGTATTGCAAGAGGATTTGAGTTTTGGAGTAAAGACATCTTGCTACAATTGTATAGAGCCTTGGTGAGACCATACCTGAAGTATTGAGTACATTTTGGTATCCTTACATAAAAATGGATATACGTACCAGAGGCAGTGTGCAATTTGGGTTCACTAGACTTATTCCTGGGATGGTGTGCTTGTATGATGAGAAGAAGTTGAGGAAATTGGCCCTATATTCTGAAGAGTATAGAAGAATAACAGGTTGACAAAAATTTTTGCAGCAAGGATGTTCCCCTCAGCTAGAGTATGTAAAACCAGGAGACAAAGTCTCAGGATTAGAAGTAGTCTAGAGCAATGACATTAGGAAGAATTTATTCACACAGAAGATGGTAACTCTTTAGAATTCTCCCATCATCAGGACTGCGGGGTCTCAATCATTGAATACATTCAAGACAGGGATTGATAGATTCCTAGATATTAAAGATATCAAAGAAGAGAGAGGTAGTGTGGGAAAATGGCATTGAACTAAAGATCAACTATTGTCTATTTGAATGGTGGAGCACGCTCAAGGGGCCAAATCACCTACACCTACCTGTTTCCTTTGTGTTAATGTCGTAATGCTGAGAAACAAAGCGACCATTTTGTGCTAATATCATAGTGCTGAGAAACAAAGTGACCATTTTGTGCTAATGTCATAATGCTGAGAAGCAAAGCGATCATTTTGTGCTAATGTCGTAATGCTGAGAAACAAAGCGACCATTTTGTGCTGAGTCATAATACTGAGAAACAAAGCGAATATTTTGTGCTAATGTCATAATGCTGAGAAACAAAGCGACCATTTTGTGCTAATGTCGTAATGCTGAGAAACAAAGCGACCATTTTGTGCTAATGTCATAATGCTGAGAAACAAAGCGACCATTTTGTGCACAGCAGGAGATAAAGACCAAATATTCCATTTCAGTATCATTGCTTGAGGGATGACATTTAGACAGGGCAGTAGGAAAAACTCCTTTGCCCTTCTGCAAACCAGCACCACTTGATCTAATGTGTCCACCTGAGAGGTCAGATGAGATCTCAGTTTAACATCTTACTTGAAAGCTTGAGACATCAGCACGGATTGTCTGCTCACCTTCCTCTGTTGAGACTTGAACTCCAAATTTTTCTTAGTCAGAGAAAGATATACCAAAACTGACTCTCATAGAAGAGAATGCCAGGCATCCTTTGACACTGCCTAGCAGCGAAGCGTCAGCTTGGATTGTGACCTCAGTAGAAAATGGATTGTTAATTGTGAATTACCTGGGGGGAGGTATCAGGTAACTCATTTGATTGGCCAGATGGTTTGCAATATACACCAACGGCATGGGTTCAGTTCCTACATCAGCTGCCATTACCATGAAGGACTTTTCTTCTCAAACTCTCCCAATGTATTTGTCCTTTTCATGAGACTGAACTTGTAAAGCCATGTATCATCACTCTTTTTTGCTGTGGCAGCATTAAGGGAAATAATAATACAATCCAGCCACAGCATATTTTTTACATAGGACTTTTCTTGTTTATTCTAAATGGCTTCACAGATCAGCAACGCAAAACTATAGGGGGAGGGATGTCATGTGATTGCATCAAACATTTGCCAACCAGAACATTGCTAAGAGTATTCTTTTAGCTTAATTCAGGTCAGCATACCAGGAGCTTGCAAATAAAAGCCATGAGGTTTTTTGCCAATTTATAATTGCATCTTATTTATGTGTTCTTTAACTAATACTTGTAAATGGACTGGTTTGATTTACAAATGTGCTTGTTCCACAATAATGTGTCGTAATAACAGACTCTAGTAGTGAATTTATAGTATAATAACACGATATTCTTCCATATTAATTACTGCGTTAATGCCACATTTGGTGGTTGCATAACTAAAAGCTGCATAATTGTAATGACAAAGATATTGGTGTGATTTAATGATATAATTGGCAATATATGATTGTGCAATTATGATGCTATAAAATAGAATGCTACAAAAAATGATTTCCTTGATTGAAAACTCTATAAAAGTCATCAGAAAGGTCATCGGTTTCTACCGAGACATATTGTGCCAATGGATCTAGCTGAGAAACAACCACACATTGTGCCACTTGGGTCAAAACTTCCTATGCTTTGCTGTATGAGCTATGGTCATAACGCTAACTATGGGTATGTGTTCCCTAGTGGTTATGGCACTGGCTTAGCAGCCAGTAGCTTGCGGGTTTACAATCCCCCAGTCTTGGAACCAATTTCAGTCAATGAGGTCTATCTTGAGCAAGCAGGCAATAAGAGCACCAAAACACAGTAGGTTCATCAATGTGGTTCTGACTAATGAATCGAACAAGTGACTCAGTCTAATGCTATATGGTTGACCTTTATCACTCACATCCCTAACATCCCTCGAGTAAATATAAACCCCATATTCAAATTCTGGCAGAATTTCCTTTTCACTCTCATCTAAAAGCTGACTCTTCCAACAGTTCAGTAATGTCTCTGTACTAAACCTAATGTCAACCTGATTTACAAGCTCAAATCACTGTAGGAAACAAGAAAGAGAATATATAGATGAATCACTTTTTGTATTAAAGGCAGATAAAGAATGTATATCTTGCTGTTCAGCGACCAGTTAATGTTTTAATTGGACACAATGGAAAGCTACAACAGGGTCCAAACTGGGCAACATGTCAATGTAATGAAATAGTTATTGTCGTATTGATATTCTGCCACTTTATATCACTAACCTCGTTAGTAAACTCCAAGCTCTTAGTTTTCAATCTTTTGCAGGCAGTACTTTCAAAGTACTTCGAAGCAGAGGTTGTGTTTGATGTCTCTCTATAGCCCATGTGTACTGTGTTTGTGTGTGTGTGTGTGTGTGTGTGCGCGCAGGCGCACGCGCTCATGCGCGCATGCATGCTCATATAAGTATATGTTTTGAGATGCAAAAGGATTCATCTGTGAGAGTGTGCATTTGTGAACTGATGTGCTCAAGGGATTGGGCTAGATTGATGAGGAGCGGGGCTTTGCCCTGTGAGCACTGGGGGTAGGGGGAAGCTGTAGCATAATATTAATGTACTTAGACTAGGAATCCAGTGTCCTAGTCCTATCGGAACAGACAACAAGACTCCTAAGACTACAAGGAGTCATGGGCCCACAAGCCCACAGCCACTCTACAACAAACACTTACAAGGATTAAAGACACCATTTCCACAACAAACAGAACAAACATGCAGAACAGACAGGAAAGAAACTAGCCATCATAATGCATGAACATCAGACAGCAGCAAAATGGCATGACAAAATCTCCTTAATATCAGTACATTCAGACAATGAAGGATATTAATTTAACTGGGACAAAGTAACCATAGTTGCCCAAGTCAAACATAGACATGCACGGGAATTTCTAGCGGCATGGTTCTCCATCCATAAGGCAATCAACAAACATATAGAATTGGACCCCATATACAAACCCATACAGATCACTACTCACCATAACGGACCGAACAGTAAAAATTCTATGCGGAGTAGAATAACATCGTTCCATCGGAGGCTCCGCTGATGATGTCACCTAGCATGGTGACAAAATGTCTGAACAGAAACAAGCCAGCTCCGCGAGCAAGTCAACAACGTCAATGATAACATCTCCAATTCTCTGGTGAGTAACACAACTACTAGAAGATGGGGATAACTGTGGACAATAGCAAGAGCACTTTTGGACTTTCAATTGGTCACCTGTTTCCTCTTCACATCCAACTTATATTTGAATTCAATCTATAGTTGATGGGAGACACCAATGAAGTAAAATAACAGCAACAACTTGGATTTATTACAAAACGGTACGAATATGGTTGCCATTCATGCCACGTCACTAGTGAGTTCCAGAATGTCCAAGGAGTGCATTGAGTATAGGAGTTGAGAGGTCATGTTGCTGCTGTACAGGACATTGGTTCAGCCACTTTTGAAATACTGAGTTCAATTCTGGTCACCTGCTATAGGAAGGACGATGTGAAACTTGAAAGGGTTCAGAAAAGATTTACAAGGATGTTGCCAGTGTCGGAGGGTTTGAGCTATAGGGAGAGGCTGAGTAGGCTGGGGCTATTTTCCCTGGAGCATTGGAGGCTGGGATGGGTGACCTTATAGAGGTTTATAAAATCATGAGGGGCATGGATTGGGTGAATAGCCAAGGTCTTTTTCTCAGGGTAGGAAAGTCCAAAACTAGAGGCATAGTTTTAAGATGAGAGGAGAAAGATTTAAAAGGGGCTTAAGGGGCAACTTTTTCACGCTGAGGCAGGTGCGTATATGGAATGAGTTGTCAGGGATAAGTTACAAACAGGAATTTTAGATTCGCAGGAAGGGTGCTGATTTGGATAACTTATTCTAATATGATGCATCTGAGTCTTAGAGCTTAATATGATTGGTTGCGGTATTCTGCATTGAGAACTAGTTGAAAAAGAAACTTAGTGTTCCAGATGTTCAGTAAAAGGCCCTTTTTTCATAACCTTGGTGAAGGAAAGAAACAATGACCTGGAGCTCCATTTCTGTGCACACAAATATCATCTGGCACTGACTCAACAACATTTCATTCAAGCAAGGGACCAGAGATCATCCATGTCATAACAAGTACTGATGATTGATAGGTCAAACATCACCTTGTCTGATTTAACATCTCTGTCAGCCTGGCCCCCATACAATGGAGGCAACTGAAGTAATACTGTAAGAAAATTAACATTGACAGCATCAAAGATGAAACCAAGGCAGCTCTTCTCAGTCAGTGCCTTACTGTCAAACTCTCAAACTCCAACCACCAAGAACTACAGAATATCCATAGTGCCTGGTGTCCCGTAAAATCTACAGTAACAAGCATTGTGAAGAGATCCTTGGCTCTCTCTACATTGTGACTGGTTTAATGAAAATGACTGTGAGATAAAGGACTTAATCAAATGCAACAATACGATTCCTGCAGACTGGAAGCCTTTCCCCACCTCTCCTGAAAAGCAGCAGTCCTACAGGGCAACTGAATGCAATGGTGAAGCATTGGAATGAAGAACAAATTATGGATAAGAAACGCGTGGGTCATCCAACAACAGAACAGCATGAATGATATGAGAGATAGTAGGAACTGCAGATGCTGGAGAATCCGAGACAACAAGGTGCAGGGCTGGATGAACACAGCAGGCCAAGCAGCATCATAGGAGCAGAAAGGCTGACGTTTTGGGCCTAGACCCGATGGTTTATTCAACACTGTTGAACACGCATAGACTCATCCTTTGAGAGGCAAGCATGAAGAAGTTCGGGGGGATTAGTCAGGGCTCACTGGACAGAACAGTTCTTAACCAAGGTTCTAACTTCAATTTGTATGTGCTCAACACCTCAATATCCTGTCCAGCTCAGCCTCGCTACTTTCCCGGTCCTGAACCGTATTGAAACAGCCATTCTACAGCTGAAAAGCAACACCTGGAATCCCTATTAAAATACACAGTTGCACAACCTCATATCCATCGTCGAGGAAGAGTATACACCAAAGGATCTCAGAGATGCACCATGGTAGTTAGATTCATAAAAGAGACTGAGGTGTGTACCCTCAGGTTAAGCTCACTACCAGTCACTTCCCTTTAATGGGAGGGTGGCTCTATGGTCCTCTAAGGCTGTGGTGAAATTACTTTTAAAGGAGACAAGTCCAATTGCAGTAACCACAGAGGAGCCTTCTTGCTGTCCAACGCAGGGAAGATCATTATGAGGATTCTCATCAGTGTCTCTTCCTTGTGGACGAAGATCTTCTGCCAGTCAAAGTTCAGTTTTCACCCATCAAGAGGCACCACAGACAAAACATTCACTGTGCCACTAATTCAAGGAAAAGGCAAGGCACAGCACCAAACCACTGCTTGTGGCCTTTTATAACCTCATTAAAGTCTTTGACTGTTAATGCACAAGCTTATGAATTATCCTCCTCGAATTTGCCCAATCCCAAACATTTGTCACCATCCCTCATTGACTCCACCTTCATAGGCCAGACTTGATTCTTACAGATAGAGCCCCCACAGATCCAATTTCAGAAATGAGGTCAAACAGGATTGTCATTGCACCAACACACTTCTCCACTGCCTGAACTGCAACATCACACCTCAGTTCCAGCTATTTACCAACAAGTGTGGAGGTGATTTACAGAACAGAGAGAACACTGTTCAACTTTACACTGCCTTCAGTCCAAAACCAATTTTAACACCAACTTCAGTCATCAAGCTCCATAGTTTCCAACTAAAAGACATAATGGAAGCAAGATGAATGGCTTTACCCTCTGTCTTGCAGCATCTTGTGGGTTCTCTACCATATGGACTCAGGGACGATGGCACTGCCAACTGAGGCCAAACTGCCATGGGCCAATGGGTCAAGAAAAATTTTTGTCCTCTAATTAAAGGTGCTGGATAAAGTAGCAGACTATTGCTTTTGGCTATATGTTATCCTTCCTGCTTCTTTGTAAGATTAATGCGCTGGCATTGACTTCTTGAGGTAGTCAAAAGTTTTAGGGTCAGAATGAATTATCATCACTTTGGAATAACTCAACCAAGCCTTAACAATAGCCGGGAGAAATGATAATTAATCTGCTCCACTGATCACCGAGCTGTCCTTCTCACTTTTTAAAAGTATTTAAGGATAACAGCAAGCGTGTGAAGCAAGCATTAGATTTAATGACAAAAATGACAATGGCAAACCCTCCCTATTGATCCTGCAAAGTCCTTCTCACCAGCATCTCGGGGTGTGTGCCAAAATCGGTGCAGTTGCCCAACAAGCCAGACACGCAACAAACTGACAGAGTCATACTCACAGACTAACAAGTGAGAGACAATGAATCAGACCCCACCAATCCTGGATATTTTCCTGCCCCACCAGCCAGGCAGATTCAGCAGTGTTTGATGTACTGTACAGTGATACACGGCAGTGGTATAGAGTTAGGGCAGATACCCCAGACCCCTCAGCATCTCATGTCAGTTGGTCAAACATAGGCAAGGAAACAGAGATAGGAGGAACTGCAGATGCTGGAGAATCCGAGACAACAAGGTGCAGGGCTGGATGAACACAGCAGGCCAAGCAGCATCATAGGAGCAGAGAGGCTGATGTTTCGGGCCTCGACCCTTCATCAGAAAAGGGGGAGGGGAAGGGGGTTCTGAAATAAATAGGGAGAGAGGGGGAGGCGGACAGAAGATGGATAAAGGAGAGGATAGGTGGAGAGGAAACAAACAGGTCGAAGAGGCGGGGATGGAGCCAGTAAAGGTGAGTGTAGGTGGGGAGGTAGGGAGGAGATAGGTCAGTCCAGGGAGGACGGACAGGTCAAGGGGGCGGGATGAGGT
>NC_063342.1:10994101-10996543 GCF_021869965.1 Rhincodon typus
CCAGGCCCGAAATGTCAGCCTTCCTGCTCCTCTGATGCTGCTTGGCCTGCTGTGTTCATCCAGCTCTACGCCTTGTTATCTCAGATTCTCCAGCATCTGCAGTTCCTACTATCTCTGAAACAATGAGCAGATAAACTGTGTTTGGTGATATTGGTTGAAGGACTGCAAGGAAAACTCTAATCCAACACTGTGAGTGCTGAAGATTGGAAATGAGAACTGTAAATGTTGGAAATGCTCGGCAGGTCTGGCAGCAGTGGGGAGAGAGTTAACATTTCAAAACCATAAGCTGAAACAATAACTCTGCTCCTCTCTCCACAGATACAGCAAGACCTGCTGAGCATTCCCAGCATTTTCTGTTTTTACTCTGAGAACTGCACTGCTCTTCTTCAAATAGCTCCGTGAGTTTATTACATCCATCCAAAAGGCCAGAAAATTACTTAACCAGCTCGTCCAAAAGGCAGTAATCCCTCCTGTGCGACATTGTATTAAGGTTTAAGAGGACAGATGTAACAACAGCAGACTTTCTGATTACCTCACTCGGTTACTGTCTGGTGGAATACCTCCAAATGGTGGAATAGACATTTGTCCAGTTCCTACCCGACTGTTGGAACCCTAGAGTTCATCTAATTGTTTCATTTTCACTTCTGCTCAACGGGGATTGTTACTGTTGATCGAAGTCAAGATGATGTTTGTGCAGTTATATACTTTAGGATGACTGCTAGACTTTCCCTCAACTAATGTGGCCATTATCAGCAGTTAAGCATTTAATTGCATGGTTTGATGCCACATTATGAGTTTGGGTTTGAGACGGACTGGTTGAAGAGAAGGCAAAGTCAAGAACAGTCTTCAGACTTAGACCAGTTTAGTGTTATTTATTGTATACTTTTACTGAATGCTATTCATGGATATAGCAGGCTGTTAGTTATAGCTACATATGGTTAGAACTAATCTGCCTTTCTCGTTGTCCGAGTCCATGTACTCTCAAGTCTCTGCTTTCCTTGTTCTCCTTGATGGAACAGTTGGAAGGTGCTGTCAGTGGAGCCCTGGTAAGTTGAGTGGAACTCAGTTGCTGCAGTGCATGTTAAAGATGGCTCACACTCTTGCCAGTGTGATTGGGGCTGGAGTGAGTGAAAGTTGAAGGTGGTGGGCAGGGTGCCACAATCTCGCTGCTTTATTCTGGTTGCTGTTGAGCTTGTTGTATTATCTATACTGAGTGATGTGCAGCCCTGTGACTTCATCACAAGGTTACTCCAGGGTTCTGAAACCCTTTCACTACATTAAGCACCAAGAATGTTACTTGCCACTTGTCAATCAAAATATACACTTTAAACAAGTTTTGATTGCTGCTTGGGTTGGGGATCTGAACATAATGGGGCCTCCTCCTCACCTTATTTTGGAGAAAAGATTGTTCATGAACATGTTGAAGATAGTTGGAGTAAGGATTCTGCTCTGTACTGCAGTGGTGTCCTGTAGCTAGGATCATTGGCCTTCAGTAATTAGAAACATTTTCATTTACATCAGGCATAAGTCGACCAGTGAAGGATGTTTTATCTTTGAGCTACAATAGCCCCAGAAGCAACCTCACATGGAACAGTTTGGCGCAGAGATGGTTAGTGGGAGATTTAATAGGGATGTTCAAAATCATTTTTTTTATGTATAAGAGTAGACAGGGAGCAACATTCCCCTGTCTGACACATAGGTTTAAAATAATTGGCAAAAAGAAACACTGAGGGGATTGGCAAGGGTGTAAAGGGGAGGTTTTTTTCAATGAACTGAAAGTTTGATGAAAGTAACATCTGCAGTAAGTTTAAAATTTTGGATGTATATGCGGAAGAATCGACAGAGCAATGGGAAAGGTGAAAGAAAGAGTCAGACTAATTGGATAGCTCTTTCAAAGTTGCAGATACAGCAGAATTGACTAGCCTGCTTCGGTGTACAATTCTGTGATTCCATATCGTTTCATTTTCTGAGAGCAATTGTAGACATACACAGCAGAAATGCATACATGCACCATACACACAAAAATATACATGAACACATGCACACAGACACACATAAACACATGCACACTTACACAAATATACACACAAAACATACAGAAACACACACATGCACTCACATGTACATACAAGCATGTACACACAAAAACATGCACAAACTCACACATATACATAAATATGTACAAAAACAAACACACACAAATTCATACATGCATACAAACATATACACATAAACACAAATGCACAAACTCACATGTAGACACAAGCATAAACACCCACAAACTTACACATACACAAACATGTATACACACATACACACAACAAACTCCCACATACACAAACATGTATACACACATACACACAACAAACTCCCACATACACAAACATGTATACAGACATACACACACAAACTCCCACATACACAAACATGTATACACACATA
>NC_063342.1:10996553-11034677 GCF_021869965.1 Rhincodon typus
ACATACACACACAAACTCCCACATACACAAACATGTATACACACATACACACACAAACTCCCACATACACAAACATGTATACAGACATACACACAACAAACTCCCACATACACAAACATGTATACAGACATACACATAAACACGCATGCACGCACAGATTATGTATGAGGTTGTTCTGCTGTCATTGCTGAGTTATGGATCCACTCTGCAGGATGACCAGGGTGTATTCAGAGCACAGATGATCGGACAGTACAAATCGGCCATTACACAAAGGCTCACATAAACAGCAAAAACTACTTGACTTTCCAACAGCACATACAGGCATGGACTTGAGATAACAAGGTGTAGAGCTGGATGAACACCTAGTTATCTCAGATTCTCCAGCATCTGCAGTTCCTACTATCTCTCAGTCATGGACTTGGTCTTGTTTGACTAAACCTCAGCTGGTTGGCTGGAATTCATCGAGACAGATGCTTCAAGTTCTCATTGAGTCTGTTAATTATTATGCTAATGTTTGAGTCAGCACACTGAATAAAAGTGTCATTAGCAAATAATTCACAGCTTGCATGCTTAAAAGATCATTAATGCAAATCAAGTGACAAATATATTAAACAAGTGGACAAAGCAGCTATCATCATAAATCCAGTCAGGAAGTTGACAGTGCTGCATGTACATGAACTAATGTCCCTGACCCTTCGAAACCTTTCTGCTTAACATCAACCTGACCTCAAACACAAATCGGGACCCATTACCAAACATTCAGGGGTGTTAAGCTTGAGTCAGAGTTTTACTGGGAAGTTGGCAGCATGGGGAGAAGTGGTGGAGTCAGAGTTGGGGTAAGCAATGTTGGGAAAGGTGAGAAAGTGATCTAGAATTATTCCAATTCTAGGTGAAACCTAACTGTTCTGAGCAGTTACAGCACCACTGCCTCTACATGCAAATTTGGCTCATAAAATCCCATAGCATTTGTCTCAGGTTATGGAATTACAGTGAGTATTTGCAGACAAGATATAAATCAATGATTTAAGTGAATGTGGAAAAGGCTCAAGGTTTACTCTTCCTCCTCCATCATCACTTTTGAGAAATCTCAAAGCAAAACACACACAAACACACACAACCGTGCACACCATAGTTGCTCATGGAGTCTGTCGCTGACTATTTTGGAATCATGCTATGCACAGCAAGGTCGCTGTGTTTCCCTCTGTTGAAACAGCTAAAATGCTAAAATGGCATTTAGAACACACTAGGATGTTTCTGAGAATTATGGCATGATGTTTTTTTTACACATCATCTTTTGGATTTGGACTGCCAGACTGATGATAGAGTGGTAACATAACTAGTACTCCAGAGACCCAGGCTAATGCTCTGGGGGACATGGGTTCAAATTCCACTACGGCAGCTTTTGGGATATAAATTCCATTCATAAAGCTGGGATTGAAGGCTAGTATAAGTAATGGAGACAATGATTATTGTGAAATCCCAATTGGTTCAGTAATGTCCTTTAGGGAAGGAAACAGCCATCCTTACCTGGTCTGGCCAATGTGTGACTCCAGACCCTCAGCAATGTGGTCGACTCTTAACTGTCTTCTGAAATAGTTGAGCAAGGCAAGGGTAATTAAGGTCAGGCAGTTACAGCATGTGGGCATCCCACATGAAAGAATAAAACAGAAATGGCTCACTATGTTTGTGGCTTGACATTGTATAATTCTGATTTGTGAACAACACCCTTTAAGTTGTAATAAATGGGGACATTAAAAAGTAACAGCATTCAACATCAAGCTTTATTTTTACTAGCTGGAAGCCAATAGCAGTTCCCAAAGATTAAAATACCCATCGCAACTACAAGAAATAGTGGAATAGAGGAGTTAATTAGCTCAGTTGGCTAAATGGGTTTTTCTGATACAGGGTGTCGCCATCAGCCCAGGTTCAATTATTGCATTGGCATGGCCAATCCAACTAACCTACACATCTTTGGATTGTGGGAGGAAACCAGAGCACCTAGAGGAAACCCATGCAGACATGAGGAGAACGTGCAAATTCCACATGGACAGTCACTCAAGGCCAGAATTGAAGCCAAGAGCCTGATGTTGTGAGGCTACAAACCACAGTTACTGTACTTTGAAAGTATTGTTGGGACGTTAGCAAATGAACATTATAATCCAGGTGCGAACACTCTGGCTGCAATAAAGGCCAAGGAAGAAAATATTCTTTATTGTGTAGAATTATGTTGAATGTACAGAACAGAAAGTGGTCACTTGGCTTAACAGGTCTAAGCTGGTGTTACATCCTTTCATTGGAGGTATATAAAGGATATAGGAGATTAGTGAAAAAAGAAATCAGGAGGGCGAAAAGGGAGCATGAGATAGCTGAGATAGCTTTGACTGAGAAGATTAGGGTGAATCCAAAAAGATTCTTTAAGTGTATTAAAGGATAAAGAATAACTAGAGAGAGAATAGGACCCCTCAAGGACCAAAGTGGATATGAATGTGTGGAGTTGCGGGAGATGGGTGAGATCCTCAATGATATTTTTTCCTCTGTGTTTACTGTGAAGAAAGACATGAAGACTTAGGAACTTGAGGACATTTGTGGTGATATCTTGGGGGCAGTCCATATCACAGTAGAGGAGGTGTTGAAAGTATTAGAACATATGAAGGTGGATAAATCTCCTGGTCCTGATCAGATATATTCAATAACCCTACAAGAGGCTACAGAAGAAATTGCGGGGGTCCTGGTTTTTAAATTTGCATCATGATTAGCCATGGGCAAGGTCCGGGAAGACTGGAGGGTAGCGGATGTTGTGCCCTTATTCAAGAAAGGCTGCAAAGAAAAACCTGCAAACTATAGACCAGTAAGCTTAACATCTGTGGTAGGTAACTTACTTGAGGAGATTCTGAGGGATAAGATATACATGCACTTGGAAAGACAGTGTTTGATTAGCAGTAGTCAGCATGACTTTGTGAGTGGGAGATTTTGCCTCACAAATTTGTCAGAGTTCTTTGATGAAGTGACCAGGAAGGTTGATGAAGGCAGGGAGGTAGACATTGTCTATATGGATTTCAGTAAGGCTTTTGATAAGGTTCCACATGGTAGGCTTCTCTGGAAACTTAGATCATACGGAATCTGGGGAGAGGCAGCAAATGGGTACACAATTGGCTTGATGGTAGCAAGCAGAGAGTAATAGTGGAAGGATGTTTGTCGGACTGGGGGCCTATGACTAGTGGTGTACCTGAGGAGTCAGTGTTGGGCCCGTTGCTGTTTGTTATCTATATCAATGATTTGGATGAGAATGTACAAGGCATGATGAGTAAGTTTGTGGATGACACCAAAATAAGCAGTATCATGGACAGTGAGGAAAGTTATCAGAAATTGCAACAGGATCTTACTGGGAAGTGGGCTGAGAAATGGCAAATGAAGTTTAATGTAGATAAGGTGGGATGGGGTGGCACGGTGGCTCAGTGGTTAGCATAGCTACCTCACAGCACTAGAGACCCAGGTTCAATTCCACCCTCAGGCAACTGTCTGTGTGGACTTTGCACATTCACCCTGTGTCTGCATGGGTTTCCTCCAGGTGCTCCAGTTCCCTCCCACAGTCCAAAGATGTGCAGGTTAGGTGAATTGCCTGTAGTGTTCAGGGATGTGTAGATTGGGTGGGTCTGGGTGGGATGCTCTGAGGTTTGGTGTGGACTTTTTGGGCCAAAGGGCCTGTTTCCACACTGTAGGGATTCTATGATGATAAGTGTTGGGTGTTGTATTTTAGAAAGTTAAATCAAGGTAGGAGTTTAATGGTGATTGGTAGAGCCTTAAGGAGTGTAATGGAACAGAGGGAGCTTTATGTTTGGATTCTCTGAAAGTGGAGTCACTGGTAGACACGGCAGCGAAGAAGGCTTTTGGCACACTGGCCTTCTTCAGTCAGGGCAATGAGTATAGAAGTTGGGAAGTTATGTTGCAGTTGTACAGCATGTTGGTGAGATCGCACTGGAAGTATTGTGTTGAGTTTTGGTAACCTTGCTATAGGAAGGATGTTAATAAACTGTAAAGAGTGCCAAAGAAATTTGCAAGGATGTTGCCAGGACTCAAGGGACTGAGTTTTAGGGAGAGGTTAGACAAGCTAGGACTTTTTTTCTTTAGACCATAGGAGACTGAGCAAATCTTATAGAAAGTGCATAAGATCATAAGAGGTATGGATAGGATGAATGCACTCAGTCTTTTTCCCAGGGTTGGGGAATCGAGATTTAGAGGGCATCAAGTTTAAGGTAAGAGGAAAAGAATACATGGGAACCTGAGGGGCAACTTTTTTACAGGGAGGGTGGTACGCATATGGAATAAGCTGCCAGTAGAAGTGGTTGAGGCAGGTACATTAACAACATTTAAAAGGTATTTGGACAGATACATGGATAGGAAAGGTTTAGAAGGATATGGGCCAAGTACAGGGAAATGGGGTTAGCGTGGATGGACATTTTGTCGGCATGGACCAGCTTGGGCCAAAGGGCCTGTCTCCGTGTTGTAGGACTCTATGACTCTACGATTCTCTCTATGACTCTACAAACCTTCCTATACTCCCATCCCCTCTATTCACTTATCTATCTCCCCAGTGTGTTGCAACTTCCAGATTGAAATCCTAAGCAAATTGGTTTCTTACCAATCACATAAGACCAACAAGCCAGGATATAGATGTTGAATGATGATTACTTTCTGGTAAATAAAGTAATTGCGTATTAATTAATAAAATCTATAAAACAACTCAATTTTACAAATGGTGATGGATTGCACTCAAAGTGGTTGACTTGAAAAATGTGATTCTACAGTTAAATTAATGCCCCTTTCCTGCAGAGGATGTGTTTCACTCATTTAAATTAAACTTTCCTTAGAAATAACAAGATTTGATTATCTGGTATCCAGGTTGTCCAGGTAGTCACTGGTGTCCCAAACAGCAGGCTCTGTTAGAGTGGGATTCAAATGCAGGCTCTAATACAAGTCTCCACTGTCTGCTAGTAGCAAGTATGCAACATGGACGGAAGAAATGATGGATTACAGTCAAGCAACTTTATAAGACATCTCTTCTTCCTCTGGTTGAGCCCAGAACCAAGGCGGCACTGTTTAAAAATTAGGGCCCACCCTATTAAGACTGAAATCTGGAGTAGTTTTTTTTTCCATCTGAGTGCTGGATAACTTTAGAACTCTGTTTCAGAAGGCAGTGGAGGTGGGGTGAATGAATATTTTTAATGTGGAGGTAAATAGATTCCTGCTAAGCAAGAGATTCCTGCCATGATCAACATCCTGGGGGTTATCATTGACCAGATACTCAACTGAACTCACCACATAAACATAATGGCTACAAGAGCAGTTCAGAGGCTAAGAATACTGGAGTGAGTAACTCACCTCCTGACTCACCAAAGCCTGTCCACCGTCTATAAGGAAAAAGTGAGGCATATGATGGAATACTCCCCACTTGCCTGGATGATTGCAGCTCCAACCACACTCAAGGAGCTTGATACCATCCAGGACAAAGCAGCCCGCTTGACTGGCTCTACATCCACAAAGCATCCACTCCCTCAAACACTGACGCTCAGTAGCGGCAGTGTGTACTATCTACAAGTTGCCCTGCAGAAATTCACAGAAGATCCTCAGGCAGCACCTTCCAAACCCACGATCACTTCCATCATGAAAGGACAGGGACCACAGATGCATGGGAATGCCACCAACGTCAAGGTCCCCTCCAAGCCACTCACCATCCTGACTTGGAAATATATCGCCATTCCTTTACTGTCGCTGGGTCAAAATCCTGGAATTCCCTCCCTAATGGGATTGTGGGTCAACCTACAGCCGGTTGATTGTAGCTGTTCAAGAAGGCAGCTCACCACCACCTTCTCAAGGACAACTAGGATCGGTCAATAAATGCTGGCCAGCCAGTGACACCCACATCCCACAAAATGAATTTAAAAAATGAGGAATCAAAGGCTGTGATCACATGCCTCTATGTTTGCATGTCCAATCCTAGTTTAATACTAGCTCTGAAACCAAGTGACCAAATAGAAAAGTATCTGAGGAATGTGAATCTGCAGTCAAAGTGCCAGGATAAAGGGATTGGTCAATTAGAACACAAAGCAGGAGAATGTCCCTTCGCGCACACAGAGTTGAGAATCTCTGATATTGCTATGGGTGCTCAATTGATCAATATCTTCAAGATTGAGAGCGACAAATCTTCAGACATTGAAATAATTAAGAGAGATAGAATAAGGCAGGAAACTGGAGTTGAGATAGAAGTCTATTATGATAGAGTCATAGACTCATAGAGTCATACAACATGGAAACAGGCTCCTCAGCCCAACTCATCCATGCCAACCGGGTTACCTAAATTGAACTAATTCCATTTATCTGGATTTGCCTCATATCCCTTTAAACGTTTCCTATCCATGTACCTGTCCAAATGTCTTTTAAATATTGTAATTGTACCTGCCTCTACCACTTCCTCTGGCAGCTCCTTCCAAAATCTGCACCAGCCTCTGCGCGAAAAAGTTGTCCCTCAGGTCCCTTTTAAATCTTTCCCCTCTCACCTTAAACTTATGCCCTGGTTTATCTTACCAAAATGCAACACTTCGCATTTAGAGTGATAGAGTTATGTTGATTGTCCTTTATTGTCACGTACATTCAAGATAAAATGCAGTGCACCATCACTCGTACATAAGCGCCATTCACAGAATAAAGTAAGGAACTATAACTTAAAGAGAGTCCAACTTTCCTTCTTTGCTGCTATAGCACCACCAGAGTCCTGCTCCGAGCTTTCCAGCCTATGCTATGCCCCCGAGAGTGTCCTGCTGCTCTGGGCTACACTGGTCTGTGCCATGCTGCTATCGGGAGTCTATTCCGCACGGAAAATGAAAGCTCCGCTCCAGACGTCACAGGCTGACCGATTGGCTCAACCGCCACCAGAAACATGTCGCCGCCGTTCCAGAGCCCATCGAAGCCGCCTCCCGCCCAAGAGCTCTCTCAGCCACCCATCGCTCCAGGACTCGGCCCCCACGATGCCCTGGGTACACGTCCTCACCGTCACTCTGGGTTGAGGGCTCCTCCGCTGCTCCAGGATGTGGCCCCGTGGCCTCTCCATCGCTCCGGGACATGACTCCTCTAGGACTCACTCCGACCCACGTCTGATACGCCAACGTCACTCCAGCCCATGCTCACTCCACTGCCACTGCAGGACATGGCCTGCCCGCTCAGCTCCCGCCCATGGAGATGTACAGCACGGAAACAGATCCTTCGGTCCAACTCATCCATGCCGACCAGATATCCAAACTTAAACTAGTCCCATTTGACACTATTTGGCCGATATCTCTTTAAACCTTTTCTATTCATATACCCATCCAGCGGCCTTTTAAAAGCTGTAATTGTACCAGCCTCAACCACTTCCTTTGACAACTTGTTCCACGAACACACCATCCTCTGCGTGAAAAAGTTGACCCTTAGTTCCCTTTTAAATCTTTTCCATCTCACCTTAAACCTATGCCCTTTAGTTTTGGACTCTCCTACTCTGGGGAAAAGACCTTGGCTGTTCACCCTATCCATGTCCCTCATGATTTTATAAACCTCTATAAGGTGACCCCTCAGCAGCCGACACTTCAGGGAAAATAGCCCCAGTCTACTCGGCCTTTCGCTACAGCTCAAACTCTCCAACCTTGGCAACATCCTTGCAAATCTTTTGTGAACTCTTTTAAGTTTCACAACATCCTTTCTATAGCAGGGGACCAGAATTGAGCACAGTATTCTAAAAGTAGCCTAACCAATATCCCATATAGCCACAACATGACCTCCCAACTCCTATACTCAATGCACTGACCGATAAAGGCAAGCGTACCAAATACCTTCTTCACTATCCTGTCTACCTGCGAATCCACTTTCAAAGAACTATGAAACTACACTGCAAGGTCTCTTTGTTCGGCAACATTCCCCAGGACCGTACCATTAAGTGTATATGTCCTGCCCTGATTTGCCTTTCCAAAGTGCAGCACCTCACATTTATCTAAATGAAACCACCTTCTTAGCTGCCCACGGCACCTCCAATTTTGCCGTCATGTACAAACTTGCTAACCATACCTCTTATATTCACATCCAAATCATTTATATAAATGATAAAAAGCAGTGAACTCAGTACTGATCCTTGTGCCACATCACTGGTCACAGGCCTCCAGTCTGAAAAGCAACCCTCCACCAGTACCCTCTGTCTCCTACCTTTGAGCCAGTTTTGTATCCAAATAGCTAGTTCTTCCTGTATTCCATGTGATCTAACCTGGCTAACCAGTCTACCATGAGGAACCATGTTGAACTTCTTATTGAATTCCATATAGATCACATCCACCGTTCTGCCCCCATCAATAAAAATATCCTCTTCATCACTTCCTCAAAATACTCAGTCAAGTTAGTGAGACATGATTTCCCATGCACAAAACCACGTTGAATATCCCTAATTAGTCCTTGCCTTTCCAAATACATGTAAATCCTGTCCCTCAGAATCCCCCACAACAATTTGCCCATCATTGATGCCAGGCTCACTGGTCTATAGTTCCCTGGCTTTTCCTTAGCAACTTTCTTAAATAATGGCACCATGTTAGCCAACCTCCAGTCTTCCAGCACCTCACCTGTGGTTATTGATGATACAAATATCTCAGCAAGGGGCCCAGCAATCTCTTCCCTAGCTTCCCACAGGGTTCTGGGGTACGCCTGATTAGGTACCAGGGGTTTATTCATCTTTATGCATTTCAAGTCATCCAGCACCTCCTCCTCTGTAATATGGACATTTTTCAAGATGTTGCTATTTATTTCCCCACGTTCTATATCCCCCATATTATTCTCCACTGTAAAGACTGATGCAAATACTCATTTTGTATCTTCCCCATCTTCTGTGGTTCCACAAATAAATGGCCTTGCCGATCTTTCAGGAGCCCTATTCTCTCCCTAGTTACTCTTCTGGCCTTAATGTATTTGTAGAATCCCTTTGGATTCTCCTTATCACTATTTACCAGAGCTATCTCATGTCCACTTTTTGCTCTCCTGATTTCCCTCTTGAGTGTGCTCCTTACTGCCCTTACACTTTTCCAGGGCTTCACTCGATCCCTGCTGTCTATACTTGACATGGGCTTCCTTCTTTGTCTTGACAGAAACCTCAAATTCTCTAGTCATCCAGCATTCCCTACACCTATCAGCCTTGCCTTTCACCCTAACAGGAACATACTGTCTCTGGACTCTCGTTATCTCATTTTTGAAGGCTTCCCATTTTCTAGCCGTCCCTTTACCTGCAAACATCCACCCATACCCCCAATCAACTTTTGAAAGTTTTTGCATAATACTGTCAAAATCTGCCTTCCTCCAAATTAGAATGTTAACTTTTAGATCAGATTTATCCTTGTCCATGCCTGCTTTAAAATGAATAGAATTATGATTGTGGCCTTTTATCTGAATTAAAATCCATCTGCCGTTCCTCAGCCCAATGGCCCAGTTGATCAAAATCCCATTGTACTGTTCAATGACCTCCTTCACTTCCCACAACACCACCAATTTTGGTGTCATCTGCAAACTTACTAACCATGCCTCTTATATTTTCATCCAAATTGTTCATATAAATAATGACCTTGTTGAATGGCAGAGCAGGCTCAAGGGCCGTGCAATCTGCTATCACTCCTATGTCCTATGCATGTGTTGCTCAATTGATTTAGCAGAGAACAGGTTAAGTACATGGTAGGGAAGCTGGTGGAAAGAAATGCTGATGTGGTTCGATGAAGTAAGGAGGGAGAAGGGATCATGTGGAGCTGGAGCAATGCACAATTCAGAGTGTGATGGGATATTCTCCCCTGTCCTGGATGACTATGACTCCAACAGCTTTCAAGAAGCTCAACAGTATTGAGGACATAGCAGCCCACTTGGGTGTGACATGTCATTTATCCACCACCTTCAATTCTCTCTTCCTCCACTGTTGATGTGCAGAGGCAGCAGTGTACGCTATCTACCAGACGCACAGCAGCAACTCATTATGTCTGATTGCATGTTTCTAAACCGAGACCTATACCATCAAGAAGGACAAGGCAACAGATACATGGGAACACCCTGACCTGCAAATTCCCCTCAAGCCTCTCACCATCTTGACTTGGAGAAATGTCAATGTTCATTTGGTGGCACTAAGTTAAAATCCTGGAACTTCCTTCCTAGTGGATGTTCCTACACCAACTGGATTGCAGCAGTTCAAGTAGGCAGCTCAAAACCACCTTCTCCAGGGAAATTATACTTAGAATCAGAGAATCTCGACAATGCAGCAAGAGGCCATTCAGCCAATCGAGTCCATACTGACCCTTTGAAGAGCCTCCCACCCAGACTTAGCCTCCCACCCCATCCTCGTAACCTCAGATTCAGCATGGCCAATCCACTAACCCGCACATCTTTGGACTGTGGGAGGAAACTGGAGCACCTAAGGAAACCCATGCACACAGGGAGAACATGCAAACCTCACACTGTTAGGAAGAAGAGGTAGATCTCCTCTGATAACTAAAATCAAAACACAAGCCCCCAGTCTGTTATGGCAAGAGTAGAGGTCCCCTTCTAATAATTAAACACTTAACACCCAGAAAAACTCACCTCACCTCGCCTAATCTGTTAAACTGTTATGGAGAAGGGGAGGTTAAATGAAAGAAAATTCCTGACATTCACTTTATAAGTAACATATAACAATTTATTTATTGATCTCTAACAATGAACAAATTAACAGAATTGCTAACAAAACAAACTATTCCCCTTAACCACTAACTATTAACTAACTGAACTAAATTCTACTGGTATGCTGTTCCAATAAGCACAAGTCCCACTTATATAAACCCAAGTAGTAAGAAAATAAGTTAAAACTTAGTCTCTAAAAGTGTACACACTTTTCTTCTGCTTTTCTGATGTCATAAATGCCTTTCTTCCGCTGATCCAGCTGTCAGGGATGTTTTCTCCGTGAAGTCTTCTCTGAAGACTCTTAGGTAGAAATGCTGTGGTACCTTTTATGGATAGACGGTGCTTTCTTAGAGGGCTAAGTAATTTCTTATGAGAGCTAAGTGCTGATTTCTCAGATGGCGGTTTGCTCTCACACCGATTTTCAAAAACCCTCTCCTTATATACCTTGGATAACATATCAATTTTCTTTTAGCAATGGTCTGAGGTTGTCAAAACCATCAGATTTAAATTCAATTAGCTTTCAACCGCTAAGTGTTTGGTTTAAATTAATTGACTGATTCCAGCTGGTTGCCAAAACATCAAAACAAGCCTAAGATTTCCAACCACATAGCCAATTGATACATGTTTCAATTTCGTAACTGGTTGTACCCCTTCAGCAGCTTAGGCAAATTTTCTGTACAAATCTCTAAGCTTAGAAAAGCACTTTACCTCTTAAAGGAACCACATACTCTTCTCCCTTATCATTTCCTTACAAACAAATTCTAGCTTCCTGCCTTCCAATTCATAATTACTCTGTGCAACTTTGTAACAACACATTTGCCTGAGACTAGAATTGGTCCCTGGCACCGTGAGAGATAGGCAGAATTAGGGATGGGTAGAAAATGTTGTTGGCCTTGCCAGAAATGCCCACATCCAATGAACACATAATTCTAGAAAATTAGACCTGTTGGGCAGAATGGCCTGTTTCTATGTCATAGTCTATGTTGCTCTATGTATCTCTCCCTAATTAAGCAATGTATCAACTCCTAAACCCAGTCAACAGGAAACAAAAGCAATGAAGCAAAAAGAAATATTATTAGCAACAGAGATAGTAAGAACTGCCGATGCTGGAGTCAGAGATAACACAGTGTGGAGCTGGGGGAACACAGCAGGCCAGGCAGCATCAGAGGAGCAGGAAAGCTGATGTTTAGGTTCGGGATGTTTCTTCAGAAATGAAATCATTTCCACACTGTGTTATTAACAATTTTACTTTTGAAGTGTACTTACAGTCCTACTGTAGGACACACAGCTGCCAATTTTTAGGCAGGAACCTTCCAGAAACAGCAGATGTTTGGCAAAATGCAATTGCATCCTGAAAGGTTTGATGGTTTGATATAGTCATGTGACTGCTACTTTGGCTGTGAGCGATTTTATGTAGAGTTATGGCAGCCATTATGCAGATGGCTTCACACGGCAGAGATAATAAACAGGACATTTGTTTTATTGGTTTCGTTTATGGGATAAATGTTCAGGGCACTTTGGCAGTTCTCTTGACAGACAAAATTGTGGCTTAGGATCCTTTGAAAGGGCTTAGTTCGAGCTCTGATCCAAAAGATGTCACCTCTGGCTGTGCAGCACTCCCTCAGTACAACACTGGGATTGTCAGCCTGGAGTATTTGCCCTAATCGCTGGAGAGTGCTACTAAATGAGCCGTAACTGGAACCATGGAGCCACGGCTTCATTAGCAAATCTTTCTCCATTTGAATTTTGTCATTAATATGGTTTCTTAGTGGGAGGCCCTGCAGGATTGTTTGAGCTATTTGCACATTTTTTCTGAGGATTCTAGTGAAGATTGGGAGACCACCACTGAAATTTGGGACTAGTACCCATTATCATACGGCAAGCTCTTGGCATTCAATAGACACTTCATTGAGAGCAGAAGGCGTGAAGCTCGGAAGAAAAGAACAACAAAGCTGTCAAAGTCTTCTTGTATATTTTGAAATAGAGGACCACCATGATCATTTCTGTTGCTGGCCCTTTTACTAATTTTTCCCAATTGGGATAGAATCATGGAATCTCTACAGTATGGAAGCGGACCATTCAGCCCATTGAGTCTACACCAACTCTCCAAAGTGCATCCCACCCAGACCCACGCCCTCACCCTATCCCTGTAACACTGCTTATCCCATGGCTAATCCACCTAGCCTGCACATCCCTGGATACTGTGGGCAATTTGGGATGTGACTTCAGATAATGCCAAGACAGGGCAATCCTTTGTGAGTTCTCTATAGCAGATCTTATTCTCACATTTCTTACAATCATTCTGTACTTTTAAATCTCAATTCTAAGTCCTCTCAAACTTCAAATCTGATGTTGACCTTGCTTTTTGTACACCTTCATAGTAGCCATAACTTTGTATTCATCGCTTCACTCAATTACCCCATGACTTTTGTGTCTTCGTATTTTATGATCTGCCTGTACCGCATGCTGAACAAAACTTTTCACTGTACCTAAGTACATGTGACAATAATAAATCAAATCAAATCAAATTTAGCATGGCCAATCCACCTAAACAGCATATCTTTAAACTGCGGGAGGAAACTACACATGTCAGATGGCAAGCCAAGATCCATAATAGCAAAATTCTTAAAATTTAAGATTCTTAGTATGGGTTGTTTGATCATGAAGAGTTAGCTACAATGGTCAGGTCACTTGGAAACGATGACTGATAATCAAAACCCAAACAGAGTCTTTAAATGGTGTATTGAACAACAGAGTGCTCACCACGACAGATATGGAGATGACTTGAAAGCCACTCTGACAAACAGTGTAAAATAAAAGTTAAAAAGGGTAAATCACTTGCTGCAGATAAGGAAGAATGATCACAAACCATCCATAAGGCATCTGTTCCTGTGGAGCCCGTTATATTATCAATGTTCAACATAAAATCACCATCTAAGTAATTCTGACTTGAAGAAACGATGTATTTGCCACTGAAGCTGATATCATGATCAATCTCCCTCAGATTGCTTCATGTGACAAATATATATCGGCCAGCACTTCATTATGACACCTGAAGGTGGGCTAGATGGCAGGGAAGTGGGTGATTTAATCAGTTGGGCACAAAGTCAAAATCACTGAGATACGTCACAGTAATAGCCTGCCGATATCTGAATGACCCATTTATTCATACTCTCTGTTTTCTGTTTGTTAACCAATCCTTAATCCATGCCACATTACCTCCTATCCCGTGTACTTTAATTTTGCTAACCAACCTCCTGCGAGGGACCTTATCAAAAACCTTCCGAAAATTTAAATATACCAGATCCTTGACTCCTTTTTATCAGTTGTATTAGTTACATGCTCTAAAACCTCTAACCAGTTCATCAAACACAATGTCCTATTTGCAAACATATGTTGATGATGCCCAAACAGATCATTGTTAATCAAGTGTCCAATTATCACATCCTTCAAGAGAGATTCTAGTTTTTTTTTACTGATTTACAACAATTATTAGTTAGAATTAGAATTAGCTTTATTGTTACATGTACTCAAATGAATATGTGAAAAGTTAGTAAGTCAATACTTATAGCATCGTCTTAGATACAGGTATCTAGGTACAGCTTCTTCAGTTACAAGATTTGAGAAAAGTAGAGAAATAAAAAGTCCATCATTGCAGAAATAAAAGTTCAGAACAACAGTCTTTAAACACAGACCATGCTGGCACCTAGCCTTCAATCTGCACCGGACCTTGTCTCCAGACTGTGCTAGGCTTCACCCCAAGGTTCATGAGGCTGGGAGATCACTCTGGAATCACCTTGAGAACAGGAGTCCACGCTGAGGCCATGCCAGGCTGAGGGGCTGTCATGCCAGGCTGGGAGGCTGCCACGTCTGGCTGGGGGCTCGCTATGCCAGGTCAGGGTGGGGGGTGGCCCACAACGTAACATAATGCCATAGGAGGCTGCTATGCCAGGCTGAGGGGACTCTTCGTCATGTCTGAGCTAAGGCCAGGAATCAATCAGAGGCCAGGACTCACTGGAGGCAGAGAGTTGTTGGAGGACAGGAGTCGACAAGACGCTGGAAGTTGTCGGCAGTCATGAGAGAAGAAGAATAAAAAGAACACAAAGAGAAAAGAAAGAGAGATAAAGAAAAAGAATGGGCAGAGTGGATGAGCTCCAGCTGAATTGTTCTACTCTGCCACCATCTTGGACCATAATTCCCAATTTTCTTTCATGCTTCTTTTTTAAAATGTCACATTAAAAACTGCAGGAATCATTCCAAAATCTATGAAATTTTAGAAGATGATTACCAACATATCAACTAATTCCATAGCCACCTCCTTCAACACTCTGGGCTGTAGAATAATAGGTCCAGGAGACCTCTTTCAGTACTTTGAATCTATGGAATGTATATGAGTGTATGAGACTTTTCAACTTCCAGCCCTATTAATTTCTCCAGGACAATCTTCTTACCAGTACTAATTTCTTTCAACTTATAATTCTTCCAAGTCTCTTGGTCTATAATTCTGGAAATTTCTTGTGTCCTCCTCAGTTAAAACAGACACAAAATAAACATTTAGCTTCACTGTCATTTCCCCATTCTCATTATAAATTCTCCTGACTATAATAGACCCACGTTTTTAGCCAAATATTTCCTTTTTATGTATCTATAGAAGCATTTTCAATCCATTTTATATGTTTTTAACTAAATTACGTTCATGTTCTAGTCTCCCTTTTCAGGCATTTGGTTGTCCTTTGTTGTATTCTAAAACCCTGCCAATCAGCAAGTTTACTGCTTTTACTGGCAACTTTGTAAGTCTTCACTGTTAATCTTACATAATCCTTAATTTTGTTTATCAACTATGATTGACTGACATTTTTTGAGTGTTTGCACATTGAAAAAATATATCATTGCTGTAAGACATATTATAGATTTTTTCTATGACTCTATGATTTATTGTTTTTGTGTAGTCATAGCCGTTTAATATATTTTCCCAAACTACCTTAGCTTCATACTTTCATAATTTCCCTCAATCAAATTTAACACCTTTGTGTCAGTTTGAACTACCTCACTGTCAAAAGAATGCAAAATTCTATCATATTGTGTCACTCATCCCAAACCTTCTCATACAGCAGGATTATCAGTTAACTCCTTTTTTATATAATGTTAAATCTAAAATTTCACACTCTAGCCAACTGCTCAACACTCTGCTCTAGAAAACTATTCCTATCCAGAAACTCATCTTCTACAGCTTTAGAGCTCAATTAGTTTATCAAATCTATAGATAGATTGAAATCATCCACAATTACTGTGCTAGCCATGCTACAAGTTTCTCTCACCTCCTGGTTAATACCATGCCCGAGAGTACAACTACTATTTGCTGGTATATAAGTAAGTCCAACCAATGCCTGATGCCTCTTGTTACTTCTGAGCTCCTGCCAAACAGATTCTACATTTTACTCTTCCAATCTGAGGACTTCCTTTACTAATTTATCGATCCCATCCCTTATCATCAATGCAACTCCACATCCTTTTCCTTTTCATTTGTCGTTCTTCAATGTTGGATGACCTTGCAAGTTCAGTGCCCATTCCTAGTCAACATGCAGCCATTCAACAATTCAGCAATGGAAATTAGATCATAACTATTTACCTCTATTTTATGACCCTTAGCTTTGACTTCTCAACATCATTCCATACTCAGAACATACTCGATGTTCAGCTTTATTTCTCCTGTCAACATTTTCTGTCTCTCTCTCTCTCCCTCTCTCTCTCAGTCTTCTACTTCTCCAATACTCTTTTGACACTTTTGAAATCCAATTTTCCTGTCAAATAAACTCTATTATTTCATTTGCTCAGTCTACTGTTTTACACATCTGGTTTTCCTGGTCCCTGCATTGTGAGCCTGAGCCCTTTGTGAGTTCTCAACCAACAGGAAACTTTGCTCAAAAGGAGCAGAAACAGAAGCCTTGTGGAGTCACGTTCCATTGAGTTGGAGTATGGTGCACACATCAATGAGGATCAGGGGCAATGAGCCATGCTTGCCTTGATTATGACAATGAGTAACAACATGCTGTTAACAACTTGACCTGAAACGTTAACTCTGATTTCTCTCCACAGCTGATGCCAGACCTGCTGAGCTTTTCCAGCAATTTCTGTTTTCATTTCTGATTTACAGCATCTGCACTTCTTTTGTTTTTTTTATGCTTTTAAGGGGATTGTTCTTATCAAGAGAATCTGGCAATCATTTGTGGCCGACAATACAATAACTCATACTGTAAGACTGGGGAGCAAAGTGATAGTAAAATTTGGAGTTGCATTCATTGAGGAGGGATCAGTCAACTGGTTTGATCTAGTTAAAGATATAGTCAAGTTTGGTCATTAAGCCTTCTTGGACCTTTGAAGCCATGTCCTATCTTGATTCATGGGTCATGTTTGCTAAGGACAGACCAGTACATTAAAATGTCAGCTTATCTGGGACTCACAATTATAGAAATCTTTACAAAGGGAGGTGTATTAATCTGAGAGTTTTGTGCATTGTTACATATTTGAAAAACTTCCTAGATGGATTTTGGATTGACAAGGAATTCAATGTTGATTGTTGACAGTTAGTAACGTGGAGTTCCAGCCACATCAGAACAGCCACAATGTTATTGACAAGCAGAGCATACTCAAGGGATGAACGAATAATTTTGCTCCTAGACCTAATGTTCTTATCTTCTTCTAGCACCACAAGATGTCTCAAAGCAATTTACAGCCAATTAAGCACTTTCTGAAGTATGGGCTCTATTTTCATCAGGGAAACATAGAAATCAATTTGCAATTGACAATCAGGTATTAGCTAGACAATTTATTTTGTTATTTTTTTTTATTGAGTCATACAGACCTTTCAGTCCAACCAGTGCATGCCAAACATAATCCCAAAATAAACTAGTCCCACGTGCTTACTCCTGACCTACATCCCTCCAAACCTTTGCTATCCATGTACTTACCTAAGTATCTTTTAAACATTGCAAATGAGAAAAGAAGAAAAAAAATCTGTTCAACTTCAACATTAAATCTAAATTAAATTAAATTCAGTCAAATACTTATGTTGGATGAAGAATCGGGATTCATTAGGATACTAGGAAATTGTAGTTCTTCAAATTAGATTTAGTTTAGATTGTTTTTTAATTCATTCAGGAGATGTATGCTTTTCTGACTGGGCCAACATTTATTGCCCATCCCTACTTGCATTTGAGAAGGTGTTGCTGAGCTGCCATCTTGAACCACTGCAGTCCTTGTCTCGTAAGCATACCTACAGTGCCATTAGGGAGGGAATACCAGAATTTCGACTCAATGATAGTGAAGGAATGGTGACATATTTCCCAGTAAGCATGGTGATAGGCTTGGAGGACAACTTGCACCTGGTGTAATTTCCATATATCCGTTGCCCTTGCTCATCTAGATGGAAGTGGTCATGGATTTGAGAGGTGTTGTCTAAGGAGCCTTGGTGAGTTTCTGCAGCGCATCTTGTAGATGGTACACAGTGCTGCTACTGAGCATTGGTGGTGGAGGGAATGGATACTTGTGGACATGTTGCCAATCAAGCAGGCTGCTCTGTTCTAGATGGTGTCAAGCCTCTTGAGTGCTGTTAGAGCTTCACTGATCCGGGGAAGTCTGGAGCATTCCATCATACTCCTGAATTGTGCCTTACATGTTTACAGGCTTTGGGGAGTCTGGAGGCAAATTACTCACTGTAGTATTCCTAGCGTCTAACCTGGTCTGGTAGCCACAGTAGATACACCAGACAGTTCAGCTTAGTTTCTGGTCAATTGTAATCCCCATGATGTTGATAGGAAGGAAAAGATATTTTTAACTCAACTTAGTTTCCCCATTATGTTTTCCTCTTTGTTGGTTCTTTTAACAATCTCATTTATTCCTCATTTCACTTCCAGATGACTCAGATGTTTCCTATGCTTTATTTTCCTCAAATACTTTACCTTCTGTACTGCTTCCCATTGCCTCTTATTACAAATATCAATGTCAACTTCAAAGATCTTCTGTCTCATCTTCTACTTTTACAGAGCCACCTGAATCCTGATTACAGGCATTTTTTCTGCCTTTGACCTTTGAACTTTTACCCCTGATACCACTTACACACTTTGAAACATTTCATCTACTCTGTGATAATTCTCTCTCTCTCTCCCACTCTTTGGAATATTCAATGCCTTTTTATTTTCATATTTAGTTGTACAACCTCCTCCCTAAACAATCTCCTTAACACTTTTGAACAAAGACAGACAATTCTGAAAATATGCAGCAGGTCATGCTGTATCATAGGGAAGAGAAACAGTATTAATAGATCCAATCTGCTGAGAGTTAAGCCTTCCCACCTCAGTCTTCTGGTGATGAATTACTCACTAAAGGAATCCTACTCTATGACCTACTGTTGTACACACAGTTATAAATATGGTTGGGCCAGTTTCATTTCAGGTCAATAGCAAACCACCAGGATATTGATATTGCAATGAAAGGTAGTTGATTCATGTCTATTATTATCATCTTTTTAAGAGGTTGGATTTGAAACTAGTGGCATAAGTGTGTTGGTATATTTCTGTGAAAGTGTGATCTTATAGAGGTTCATAAAATAAAGGTGCATGGATAGGATGAATAGCAAAGGTCTTGGCCCTAGTGTAAGAGAGTCCAGACTAGAGCGCATAAGTTTAAGGTGAAGGGCAACTTTTTCACGCAAAGCATGATTCATGTATGGAACAAGCTACTAGAGGAGGTGGGGAAGGCAGATACAATTGCAACATTTAAAAGGCATCAGTATGGGTACATGAATAGGAAGGATTTAGAGGGATATGGGTCAAATGCTGACAAATGGGAGTAGATCGGTATAGGACATTTGGTCGGCACAAACGAGTTGGACCGCAGGGTCTGTTTCTGTACTGCATAACTCTATGAGTATTTCTTTAATTTAATTTATTATAATTTAAGTATTTCTTTCCAAATTCAGGATTTGAAACAAATATTTGATTTTATTTGATTTATTATTGTCACATATACTGAGATAAAATGCAAAGTATTATTTTGCACACTATCTAGGCAAAACATACCTTACATAAGTACAGCAGGGTAATAGAGTGTCAGAGAACAAGTAACTGCAAAGCCTTCTGAAATGGAAGTTAATGGAAGTTTGTTTATTTAGTGGGGATTTACAACAGCAGAGAGAAGACATTAAGCCATTAGCCGAGGCAGAATCTAGGATTAGCATTTAAAAAACAAATGTCAAAAGCTTTTCGTTCAGTTCAAGTGATAGCTGGCTGAAGTCAGCTGCAAGTTTAGTCTCTTCTGGACAAAGGAGATGGTTCAGAGCTGTTAAGTAAATAAGTTACCTTAAAGAAAAGGTGTAGCTTGTGAAAATGGTACAGATTACTAAAAGACTGAAAAAGTTTAAGCTGTCAATTGTGTGAATATTCCAGGATGAAAACATTGCAGCTCACAGATGGGAACTGAGAAGAAGCAGTTAAATTAAACCTACAGGATGAGGAAATAAAATTTCTCTGGATTTTGATCAACTGAAAAGTGATGGTGTTGATGAGTGCGCGGGATTTTGTTTTACCAGCGTTTTGAAACCTCTCAAACTCTGATATATTTATTAACTTGGTTTGGGTCATTTTATTTTGTGCATGGAACTTCTGTCCTATTCTTCAAACCAAACCTGCAGTCTTATGAGCCAAGTTTCACTGAAAGACTGCTATGATAAACTAACAGAATGAATAAACTATAATCTATCAAGTCAGATTTCGTTCCCTGCTCTGATTTATCCAGTGATAACATCGGCTGGATCATGCAATGCTAAACCAGCAGGAGACAGAGCTGATCTGAAGGCCAATATCTCTGACAGTACAATGCTCCATCACTCCAATACCAAATTGACAGTTCAGATTTTACATTGAAGTCCTTGTATGGGGCTTAAACCCATGATCTTTTGACTCAGATGTGAGACTGCCCTCCTAGATCTAATACCTTAATATTAACGAGAAATCAGTTCTATTGATAGACCTGTAACCCATCCCTGGCTATGCTTTGTAAACTTACTGATGGCTCTCAAGCTGACGCTCTCTCATTCTGCCAGGTTTTATCAATATTCCTTCTTATGTCTGAAGCATCACAGCATGAGTACAAAAGTCGAACATTTACCCTAAAATCGCTCGGTGAATGAAGAAGATTCTTCAGCTGTTCCAATCCCTCCCTAAGATCAACCTGACTAGCTTTCTATTACTGAGTTGAACCTCATCTCAAATGAACCCAATTTTGATGGATCAATTTTTGAAGGAGGGAAATCTGCTGTGCACATTATATCTTTATTCCAGGGAAATTCAAACTAATCTCATTGACTCGCTCTTTCCCTGTAGCCCCACTTGCCTCTTTTTCTGCTTGAAATGCTATTCTGACATTTTCTTGAGAAGATGCAATGGTTTCATTGTTCATGTCAAAGCACTCTATGCTTTAACACTCCACTGCTAATGAAATTTCTCCTCATTTCCCTCCCATCTGTCTCTTAGCTTTTGGGTTAATGGTGTCGGAGTGGTAAAATGTTAATAAACAAGCAGTCCAGAGGCCCAAATGTTCTGACCCTTTGCGACCATGTTCAAATCCCACCAGTGAGCTTCATTCAATCAGGGGAGGTAATGACCTAGTGGTATTATCGCTGGACCGTTATTCCAGAGACCCAGGTAATCCCTGGGAACCTGGTTTCAAATCCTGCCACACAGGTGGTGAAATTTGAGTTCAATAAAAACCTGAGATTAAAAGTCTAATGATGACCATGAATCACATTGTTGGTTATCAGGGAAAAAAAACACATCTAATTTGCCAGTGATATGGTTGAGTCTTATTCCCCACTCTAGCAAGGCATTCCATTCAAATGCAATTAGAGAGAGGCAGCAAATACAACTCCCACCAATGACAGCATGAAAAAAATAAGAAAAACCTGGATTCTTGTGGATCACTTAGTTGGAATATGCTTTCTACAATAATTCAGCCTCCAAAATCCTTCATTAGCCAGAAAGGTAGTGAAATTTCCTCATATTTGCAAATCCACCAAAGTTGCAGTAGTAAAGCTCCAGCATCTCTGAAGATGTTTTGAATCCTGATTTGAAAATTGTTGATGACAAGCTGAGAGATTTACAGCACATTTGTGTATTGAGAAGTCAAAGAACTATGATGCAGAAGGACCTATCCATCATGAGAGATTGACACCTGTGGTTCCAAATGCTGGGTTCATTTTAAATTAACATCAAATGATTAAATTAATAACATAAGGCTACTGACATTATGAACCTTTAAATATCATCAGCTCCACTGAGTCACTGACCGTTAAATTAAAAAATATTGACCTTAATTTAAAATGTCTGAAGTTGAAAGTTGTTGCCTTCCTTTAATCTCTTGTTGAACCAAATCCAAAATTGGCTTACATTTTATTTATTTTACCCCACTATTGCTCTTATCACTTTTATTCCCAGAGGCCAAGACCCTCCACTGGAAACTTTCCAGTTTATAGATGATTCGAAACTTGCACATGCAGGGAAACTTGCATTTACGTAGCAATCTTCACAACTTTAACATGTTCCAAAGCATTTTCTTTTTGAAGCACAGCAACTCCTGTAAGGCTGCGTATGTAACTATCAATATGTCACTGTGACGGTCAATGGCACAATGATCAGACTGTCTGTTTGTTTTACAAATATCAGCTTTAGACCAGAACATTAAGGGGGAAAATTATGCAGTTAATTTTTAAAATAGCTCTTTGTGATCTTTTACATCCACTTAATAAAGTAGTCATTTCCTTGGTTTAACCTCTAATCCGAAATACAACACCTTGAACAATACAACTCTCCCTTTGTACAATTCTTGACCGTAGATTCTGCGCTGGGCCATAGAAAGCAATTTGTCAACACAATGCTCTGACTCATCGAGCAAAGTGCTGTTATTGAGCACAGGAGAGGAAATGATCAGGATTTTTCTATCTGTAAAATTGGCAAATTACCCGATTTAATGGCAACACGCTTCCATGGTTCTTTGGAGCTGCCCAAGTTCATTGGCTACACATCTGCTCACCATTAGGTAGAGAGCAAAGAGGACAGAGTTTTAACCAGCAGTTGAGCTAGCTACAACAAAGCAGTCTATTTTATCACCAGCCGTTTTACCCATCACTGGGGTATATCATCTACAAGATGCACTGCAATTTGCAGAAACATCATTGACAATGCCTTCTACACCTCCACTGCTTATAATAGGATGGTCATAGAATCACAGAAGTGTGTTGGTGCAGAAGGAAGCCATTTGGCCCATCTTATGTACACTGGTTCTCCAAATGAGCATCAGCTTAAAATTTTATATCAAGAATTAACATTTTAGAATTCCAAACCTAAATGTCTTTGCTTTATAGTGTTAGTGGGTTCTAGTTGTTTGTCTGACATGAACAAAAATATGTCTGGGAGTTCGAGCCCCTGATTTGCACATTCTGTGCTATCTGGAAAATTGTAGAATCTCCTGCCGGTCTGGATGATCATGTGCAGGAGGTGTCTCCAGATGATGTAAGTCAAACTACAGATTTTGCGGCTTGAATAGCAAATGGTGGTACTATGGCATTTTCACTCAGCTGAGAGATTCATGGAAAACATGTTTCAGGATGTGCTCATCCTTGAGGAAGCACTGGCAGAGAGGGAATGGGTGACTGCATGGCAGGTATTGAGGGAATTCCTCAAGTACATCTCATTTGCAAACTCATTTTTTGGCCTCGGAATTAAATAGGAAGAAAGAGAAATGAGGTCCTGCAAGCAGACTTTAGGGTATTAGGTAGGCAAGTGAAAAGGAGTAGCAAAAGTTAATGGGATCTAATAGAGGCGTTGAAGATTACAAGGGGCATAGATAAGATGGATAAGTTGGCCCCTTTTCCACTAGTTGATGGGTCATAATGGGGACATAGATTTAAGGTAAGAGGCAAAAGGCTAAGAGGGGAGTTGAAGAGAAATATTTTCATCCAGAACGTGGTGGAAATCTGGGTCTCAAGGTCTGAGGAAGTGGATGAGTCAGAAACTTCTGAAACATTTATGTAATATTTAAATATTCACTTCTATTGCCATAGCCTCCAGGGGTATGGGCCAAGAGCTGGAAAATGCGATTCATGTCATTAGATTTTTATTGACCAGTGTAGACGTGAAGGGCAAAGTAGCTTCTTTCAGTGTTGTGAAGGTTTGAGTCAATGGTGCGATGTAAGGAATGTGAGTTATATATACTTTAATATAACATGTTTTAGAGTTTGGATTTGAGCTCGAGGCATGTGAGTTTTGATCTCCGTGTTTGAAGGGGTTTCATGATTAACTTGTAGGGATTTCTATAATCATGGCAGTTTTGTTCTTTTTTATTCATTAATGGGTTGAGGATATCACTGGCTAGGCAGCATTTATTGCCCATCCCTAATTGCCCAGAGGACAGTTCAGATTCAACCACATTGCTGTGGATATGGAGTCGCATGTAGGCCAGACCAGGTAAGGATGGCAGTTTCCCCCACTAAAGGACATTAGTGAACAAAAGGGTTTTTTCCAACAATTGACAATGGATTCACAGTCATCATTAGATTCTTAATTTCAGATGTTTAAAACGCAATGTGGAGGCAATTTGTTCAAGCAAGCAAAGCAAATATTTGCATTCTCCACCCAGCTCCCTAAATTCTGATGAGAGGACTACATCCCTTATACTACCTGGGTTCAGGTCACCAATGTGCACCTTGATCTCTAGCTACACATCCTCTTTCTGAAGGATGTTCTTCAGCCATCCTGAGACATCATTAATCCTGGCACCAAAGAGACAAGGTGCCAATGTAAACATTCCCTTTCATAGTTTTAGACTAAGGTGTGACAGATTAATTCCCTCAAAGTGTCACGAATCAGTGGAATTCATTACCCCCAGAATGCAGTGGGTTTCGGAACACTGAATAAATTTGAGGTGACAGATTTTTAATTAATAATGGGTTAAAAGTTTATAAAGAATGGTTAGGAAAATGGACATGAATCATTGAATTACAGAATCAGATAATCAGAGAAATTTATGATTCAATTCCATTCCCTGCTCATTCTTTACAAACCCTTAACCTGTTACTAATTAAAAATCTGTCTATCTCTTCAAATTGAGGTCAAGATGAGGTCAGCCATGATCATATTAAATAGCTGAGTAGGTTCAAGGGCTGAATTGCCTATTCCCGCTCCTAGTTCTAATGTCTTGATGTTTTCTTTTCTGCCTCCAGGATCTTTGTGTGAACATCTCATTGAATGTTCTATCCACCTAAGGCCCAGCTTCACAGATGTATCACTTTATCGCAGTGCCACTCCAGCTCTCAAACGCAGAGTTCATGTTCCTGAAGTTCCTCCTACACGTTGAGGTCATCTAGGATATCAGCAGCCTTCCATATACTCCAAATCTCACATTCTATTTGACCGAGTTATGCTAACTTGACTTAGCTAAACTACCCATACACTAACTTTATTCTGCTTTCCTGGTGTTTCTCAGATTAATCTGAATAAAGCTACTTCCTTAAAAATAACGAACAAAACCAAAGTTGCTGGAAAATCTCAGCAGGTCTGGCAGCATCTGTGAAGGAGAAAACAGAGCTAATGTTTCGGGTCCAGTGACCCTTCCTCAGAACTGTTCTGAAGAAGGGTCACTGGACCCGAAACGTTAACTCTGTTTTCTCCTTCACAGATGCTGCCAGATCTGCTGAGCTTTTCCAGCAACTTTGTTTTTGTTCCTGATTTACAGCATCCGCAGTTCTTTGAGTTTTCCTTAAAAATAACACGCTTTTCTGACTTAGAGCATTTTAAAGTCAACCCTTAATGGCACTTTCTTATTACCCAATGAACTTGCAGAGAAAGAGTAGATGAAAAACAAAGAAGAAACAAATCCTCCTTGTCATTCACCGAGCTCCCCACTAAGCACACACTAATTCTTCAGTAAACCTTACTCAAAACACCTTTGTCCCCCTCTGCACTGAACTCCCACCTTCAACCAAGTTCTCAGATTTACTACTTGGTGTCTGTCTCAGGGGATGTCTTTCTCGCACTGACCATGCACAGTTACTGACAAAGGTAGTAAGTGTGTAGAAACTCCCATCACCTCTCAGTTACACACCATTCCAACTCAGAATTCCTTCCATCTCTTCACAGTTGCTGAGTTCAAATCCTGGAATTCCCTGCATAATGAGACTGTTAGTGTAGCTGCATGTACCTCAAGAGATGAGCAATAAATTTTGTTAGAATTCCTCGCATCCCATCAATTAATGAAGAAGGCATCAACTAAGGGCAAGAAAACATCAGCAGTATGTCATAAAACTTCACAAAAATGCACTCAAATTGTTCAACTCCAGGGACTGAGGTGACCTGCGTTAGTCAGAAGAGAGCCTAGTTTGTTTAAGTAATACAGCAGACAGTGGCTCACTCATGTAACCATCGCACACTCACATCGCCACAAGGGCTCAAACATACTCATTGCTCCCTCAATGAAGTTTCAGTAAAATTAATGAGTTTCTTCCACTTTAATTCATGCATGAGCACATTCTTTTGATGTCAAGATCACTTAAAATAGATGCTTTTATTTGCCAGAAGTATCACATGCTTCCCTTAGGTTATTATCCACTGGACTTTTTTATTGGGAAGTAAGAATGCACTTTAGACATGGATGAATGACCTGTTTGTTTTCTTTCTCAACTACACCTACAATGGCATGTTTCTGAGCCAGGAATTAGAACTGGAAGGTGAAACAAATGCCATTCATTATGGAGCTAATCAGTTAACTGACAGTCCATCATGGTGTCTTATCCAGAAAATAAACTAGGAAGGCTCTTGTGGCCACAGTGGTAGTGTCCCTGCTCTGAGCCAGGAGATCTGGGTTCAAGCCCAACTCATTCCAGGGGAGTGTAATAATGTCTCTGAACAGGTTGTTTGAAAAATATTTAAAACTTATATTAGTTCAATTGAACCTTTCAGTTGAAACCCATCCAACTGTTCCACTGACAGCATGGTGGCTCAGTGGTTAGCTCTGCTGCCTCACAGCGCCAGGGACCCGGGTTCGATTTCACCCTTGGGTGACTGTCTGTGCGGAGTTTGCACATTTTCTGCGTGGGTTCCCTCCGGATGCTTTGGTTTCCTCCCACATTCCAAAGATGTGCAGGCTAGGTGGATTGGCCGTGCTAAATTGCCCCGTAGTGTTCAGGGATGCGGGTTGTACAGGGACGGGCCTGGGTGGGATGCTCTGAGGGTCAGTGTGGACTTGTTGGGCTGAAGGGCCTGTTTCCACACTGTAGGGATTCTGTGATTCTATGAAACTCTACCCCCTATAATAACTGTGAATAGTTTCATCTTATTCCCTCAAGGTCGAGCGAAATTGCACACATTGTACTGTCCTGCTGTAAGTAAGTTCATTCTACTCCTGCCCTCCCATTGGAGAGAGAGATGAGTGGCGGTGGCTTAACCTGAGGGTCACCACAACCTCAGGCAAGGGGAGAGGTTGAGATGGAGAGTCCTACATGGTAACCTCGGTTGGTTAGCTTCAGTTTGCATTACAAACCAGCAATCCAACTAACTGACCCCCAGGTCCTCAGGGATGTAGTTGAAGACAGGCAAACATTTGTCGTGAAAACAGAAAGAACTGGAGGAACTCAGCAGGTCTGGCAGCATCACAAGAAGAAGAGCCAGACTGGAAACGAAACATTACCTTTGCTTCTCTCTCAAAGGAGTTTCTCAAAGTGTTCTAACTTTATTTCATGTTTTCAGCATTCACAATATTTTGCTTTTGTTTATGACTTTGTAATCCTTGCAATTCCTTTTCACATGTCTTTCACAGTGGAAAGATAGGGTCGGGAGTAGCTGGTTAGCTGAACTGATTGTATAGTTAGTCTGTGATACGGAGTAATAACAACAGTGTAAGTTCAATTCCCACACTGGTTGAGGATACCATGAAGGACCTCCCTTCTCAACCTCTCCCCTCATCTGAGGACCCTCAGGTTAAGCCACCACCAATTATTTCTCTCCAATGAAAATGTGACATTATGGCAACTTTTTACTGTGTCAGCAACAGTCTCACAGACCAGTGAAAGCACGGTTCAAGTTAGATGACCGATCCTACAAGACATTCAACCCAAAAAGTGATTTTCAATAAATAAAACTGAAAGATATTAAACCCCACCACACAGAACAAGGCCCATTGAATCTGTGCTGTTCCAATCAGAGTGCCAAATGTGGCAGACAAAGTGAGAATGCGGACAATTTAAATGATATTTATTTTCCCTCCTAAGCCTGAGACAGCAAAGTATTGTTTGATTTACTCCTTTCACTTTTCACTCTTGTTTCTTACTGAGATAAAGCTGAAGAGCATTGCCCAAGCCTTGGTTTTCAGATTCCAATCTTTGAAATGAATCCTTTAAGATGAAGTCTAAAGTGGACTAATTAATCAAAATTGAAAACATGGGAAATTGTTTTGCTACTCCATTCACACACATAAGCACTCTAGGAATGAAGGAAGACAGGACAGGAGAGGAGATAAGTTATAAATTATAAGTTTGGGTAAATCTGGAGATAAAAATTCAGTTCATGTGAATCTAATGATGACCGTGAAACCATTGTTGATTGTTAGGGAAAAGCCCATCTGGTTCACTAATGCCCTTTAGGGAAGGAAACTGCCATCCTTATCTTCTGGCTTACTTGTGACTCCAGACCCACAGCAATGTGGTTGACTCTTAACTGCCCTCTGGGCAATTAGGGATGGGCAATAAATGCTGCCTAGCCAGTGAAACTCTCATCTCATGAACGAATAAAAAGCATCATAGGTTCATTGATGAGCTGGACCAAATAGTGTTCCCCCTTGTGAGGAAAACATCGGCGTCTTTCTGGTCAGCATGGGATGCAGAATCCAAGGCAAGCTGCCAGTTCAATCAGGGGTTTACTCTCTCTCTCTGCAGTTTACACAGCAACTGAATGAGAATCTCAGAATTGTATTGTTAAGCGGTTCAACCAGTTCCAATTTCAGTCATGTGACAAGGACAAGTACTTCAGTAGGCTCATGGGAAGTTTGTTAAGCTAACAGCGTCACTTTACCTTCCCCATTCGAGTTTTCAATTTGAAATTTTAAAAGCAGACGTACCTATTGCAGCATAATAAGCTTTGATGGTTTCCTTTGTCCCTGCTCATTGAGTCATAGATATGTACAGCACAGAAACAGACCCTTCAGTTCAACTCGTCCATGGCGACCAGATATCCTAAATTAATCTAGCCCCATTTGCCAGCATTTGCCCCATATCCCTCTAAACACTTTCTATGCATATACCCATCCAGATGCCTTTTAAATGTTATTATTGTACTTGCCTCCACCACTTCCTCTGGCAGGTCATTCCATACATGCACCACCTTCTGAGTGAAAACGTTGCCCCTTAGGTCCCTTTTAAATCTTTCCCCACTCACCTCATCTCCAACTGCTTTGTGATAATGTTAACGTGAAAGTCTTTGCAACTCAGAGGGTTCAGAAGCTTCTGGAAATTCAATCATGTGATCAGCCTCAGCCATTTTATGATTCCAGGAAGATGGTACATTTTTAAAAGAAACAGAATTAAGACACGAAAATATCATGGAGAATGCTGTTTTTTTAGGATTTTTCTTCAAGGTCCCTGGCCATGTCATATCCAATAAGTTGTGTTTCCTTTCCAAGTCGTGCATTTTTAATCTCAACTTCTCCTCCTCTGCCCCTTGCAACCCCCAACGCCACTTTGTTTTGACAATTATGTTAAATCTACGTGATAAAATTACCAAGCCTCCTGCCAGGAATTCAAGGCTTTTTTTTTAAAAAAAGACACAAATAAAACCTTGAAAAATGATATATCACCTGCTCAGGAATTATGCTTTGCTTCACTTTCTAGAAGACATTGTTGAGGATGAAAGCAGTTATGAAATTGTGCACACAAGTCATACCTGAACTTGCGGTATATGACTATGGAATCTACAAAAGCCCTTTATGGATTTTTACTTGAGACATTGTGTTTACAGCTCAGAAACAGACTCATATGAACCTCTTCCCACTTTACTTCATCTCACCCTGTGAACATATCCTTCTATTCTCTTCTCCCTCATGCATTTAACTGGCTTACCCTTAAGGCATCCATTCTATTCTCAGTCAACTGCTCCATCTACTCTCGGAGTTGATTAGTTTCTCCTGACTGTCGTTTTGGATTAATTATTGGTTATCTAGTATTTTTTGACACTCAGTTTTGGATTTAGATGTGTACTTGCGAATGTTAAGGCATACAAAGCTATGGGCTAAGTGTTGAAACATGGGATTAGAATATTTAGGTGGTTAATTTTGACCAGCAGAAACTCGATAGATTGAAGGGCTTTTTTCCTGTGCTGTTGATCTCTATGACTCTATGGAAACATTTACTGTACTATACAACTTCATAGTTTTAAGGACTAGTCACCTTCTCTGTATAAAATAGGCCCAGCGTGTTCATATGTCTAGGCCAGCATTTATTTACCATCCCAGGGAGCTGTTAAGAGTTAGCCATATTGTTGTGGGTCTGGAGTCACATGCCCAGGTAAGGATGGCAGTTTCCTTGCCTCAAAGGCATGCGTGAACCAGGTGGGTTTTTCCAACAACCAGAAATGGATTCATAGTTATTGTTAGATTCTTAATTGCAGATTTTTATTGAATTCAAATTCCACCATCTGCCATAATGAGATTCAAGCACAGGTCGCCAGACCTGGGTCGCTGAATTAACAGGCCAGCGATAATACCGCTAGGCCATCAATTCCCCCATTCTACTCCAAATCAACCCTCGGGGATTTGTTTGTAATTCTTATAACCTTCTTAACCAGTATTGTTATTTTTAATAATTTGTGAATCTGTACTCCTCAGTCCCAATGCATTGGTACACAGTTTGTACCCTTCTTTTCCAGGAAGTGCCTGGCCCTCTTGATTCTCCTTTTTCACAGTTCCCTGCACTAAAACTGATTTGCCATTCACTGATCTGTTTTGTTAACCTCTTTCGTGAATAAGAAGTTCCTGGTTTTCTATGGTTAGAAATAGGCCAGCATTCATTTAAATACATTGATGTGGGCATCATCAGCTGGGCCTGCATTATTGACCATTGAATGCCTATTTATGAGTTATTGCTGTGAGTCTGGAGTCACATATAGGTCAGGCCAGGTAATGATGGCAGATTTCCTTCCCTAAAGGATGATAGGTGATTCAGATTGATATTTACAAAAATTGATAATTAGGTTGGCTTTTTTTAAATTCCAGATTACAGTCCAATTGTCACCATCTACTATGGTTGAATTTGAGCCAATGTCCTCAAAGCATCAACTGGGATTCTGCATTACTATCTCAGTGACATTACCACTGCATCACCAGCTGACCTGGCACTTGATCTGGTCAGCAATATCACATTTATGACGCCAAATGGAAATACCAGTTTTTGGTGTTCCCACAGTTCATTGAAGAATGTGAGCTTATGTTCCTACTTGCAAAATTGGTGCAGATTTCTGCAAGGATACAGTCTGGCTCATTTGGCCACATGGTACACAGGACTGTAAATGAGCAACAATCCCAAAAAATCCCAATTAGGATTTAAATTGAGTCATCCCACTACGGGTAACTGATAGAATAATATCTTTCCAAAGAAAATTGAATGAATATTTGAAGGGGATAAAATTGCAGGGCTACTGGGGAAAGAGTGGAACTAATTGGATAGTATTTTTCAAGAATCGGCAGATATACATTGTGCTGAAGAATCTCCTTCAGTGCTGATATCAATAATGAGCTCCAGAACAGAGACAGTCGCCACTAACAAACTAACAAAATGATTTGCCCACAACACTGGAGCCAGTGCAATATGTCCAAATTCTCCTGGGGAGATTAAGAGGTATGAAAATATTTTAAAAAACGTAGGTCGGGCAAAGGAGGAAGGGTGCTAGATTGAAAGCGTTATGATCTTATTTATTTTCAACCAGAATCAAACCCTCCCAGAGGGCAGCTCTGTTGCAAAGCGCAGCAAATCTATTTTACGATACTATTAAAGAGATGGCTGCAGGCTACTCGTTCCGCCCTTTTTGACAATAGTGTAGCCCTCACTGAAAATATCGCAAAAAATTTGAGTGAAAAGTGAAGAGTGTGTAATTGTAGCATTATTACAGGTGAAAAAGAAGTTAATGTACGTACTGGTTCCACTCAGGTGCATCCAAATGTGGACTGTGGGTAAATGAATGAATCATTTCAGTAACCTTTACTGGTAGGAGCAGAACTACTTGGGCCGTTTCATATAAGACTAATGTTTAGCAGATTATACCACTGAGGAAATGGAGAAAAGCAATTTTCTGATAGATGGCTTAAATGCAATTCAGTCAGCATAGATGTGCATTAAAAGAAAAACAGTCCATTACTTCACTTGTATTGTCAAATTGCCCTACTTTCTTTTGTACAAACTGCACTTAAGTACACCTCAAGGGTCTCCTTCTGAACCACTGCCAAACGTCTACTTTTGAAAACAAGGCAGACCCCTGCAATAGGAGTTTAAATTTAAAGGCAGCCTGGTCAGATGAGTTCACTCTTCCCTCTCTTTTCCTCAGGGTGGGGCAACCAAACGAGAGGCCATGGGTTTAAGGTGAGAGGGGAAAGATTTAAAAGGATCCTAAGGGGCAACATTTTCAGGCAGAGGGTGGTGTGAGTATGGAATGAACTGCCAGAGGAAGTGGTAGAGGCTGGTACGATTACAACATTTAAAAGTTATCTGGATGGGTATATGAATAGGAAGGGTTTAGAGGATATGGGCCAAATACTGGCAAATGGGGCTAGACTAATTTCGGACATCTGGTCGGCATGGACAAGTTGGACCAAAGGGTCTGTTGTCATATTATGCATCTCTATGACACTATGACTGTAAGTGTTTTGAGAAATGAGGATGAGTAGCATTCTGGGTGTCTCAGTGTTTAGCACTGCTGCCTCACAGTACCAAGGACCTGTGTTCAATTCTAACCTTGGGTGACTGCATGGAGTTTGCGCATTCTGCCTGTGTCACTGTGGGTTTCTGCATATAGTCCAAAGAAATGCAGGTTAGGTGGATTGGTCATGGTAAATTGCTCCTAGTGTCCAGGGATGTGCAGATGAGGTGGGTTAGACATAGGAAATGCAGGGTCTCAGGGATAGGGTGGCGTTGTGGATCTGAGTGGAGGGTAAGTATGGGCTGAATGGCCTGCTCCCACACTGTAGAGGTTCTATGATTCTAGCCTTAAACAATTGTTATAGCAGAGGGTGTGCGAGTAAGGTGTTGCAAGTATATTTTGAAATAGCTAAGTTTGCTCCTAATATACTTTCTTCTGAATGACACCAGAGCCAAAAGGGTGCAATTATGGAATTCATTTAGTTGGATCAGCATTGGGGATAATCTCTTCTTGGCTGTTTTAGGAGCCCTCATGTCCCTGCCCATCTTGCAGCTGATGAGCTGCTGTATTCTCTTCCCATCCCCCTAAGGCATGAGAGGAGCTCACTTCCGATCAGGGGCCAGCAGTTCTTCAGTCCCAGCATCAGCACCAAGAGCATAGAACATAGAACATTACAGCGCAGTACAGGCCCTTCGGCCCTCGATGTTGCGCCGACCTGTGAAACCAATCTGAAGCCCATCTAACCTAAGCTATTCCATTATCATTCATATGTTTATCCAATGACCATTTAAATGCCCTTAAAGTGGGCGAGTCTATTATTTTTGCAGGCAGGGCATTCCACGCCCTTACTACTCTCTGAGTAAAGAACCTACCTCTGACATCTGTCCTATGTCTATCACCCCTCAATTTAAAGCTATGTCCCCTCGTGCTAGCCATCACCATCTGAGGAAAAAGGCTCCCACTGTCCACCCTATCTAATCCTCTGATCATCTTGTATGTCTCTATCAAGTCACCTCTTAACCTTCTTCTCTCTAACGAAAACAGCCTCAAGATCCTCAGCCTTTCCTCATAAGACCTTCCCTCCATACCAGGCAACATCCTGGTAAATCTCCTCTGCACCCTTTCCAATGCTTCCACATCCTTCCTATAATGCGGTGACCAGAACTGTACGCAATACTCCAAGTGCGGCCGCACCAGAGTTTTGTACAGCTGCAACATGACCTCATGGCTCCGAAACTCAATCCCTCTACCAATAAAACCTAACACACTGTACGCCTTCTTAACAACGCTATCAACCTGGGTGGCAACTTTCAGTGATCTATGCACATGGACACCGAGATCTTTCTGCTCATCCACACTACCAAGAATCTTACCATTAGCCCAGTACTCTGTATTCCTGTTACTCCTTCCAAAGTGAATCACCTCACACTTTTCCGCATTAAACTCCATTTGCCACCTCTCAGCCCAGCTCTGCAGCTTATCTATGTCCCTCTGTAACCTACAACATCCTTCTGCACTATCCACAACTCCACCGACTTTGGTGTCATCCGCAAATTTACTAACCCATCCTTCTACGCCCTCATCCAGGTCATTTATAAAAATGACAAACAGCAGTGGCCCCAAAACAGATCCTTGACGTACACCACTAGTAACTGAACTCCAGGATGAACATTTCCCATCAACCACCACCCTCTGTCTTCTTACAGCTAGCCAATTTCTGGTCCAAACCGCTAAATCACCCTCAATCCCATGCCTCCGTATTTTCTGCAATAAGCTACCATGGGGAACCTTATCAAACGTTTTACTGAAATCCAAATACACCACATCAACCGCTTTATCCTCATCCACCTACTTGGTCACCTTCTCGAAGAACTCAATAAGGTTTGTGAGGCACGACCTACCCTTCACAAAACTGTGTTGACTATCCCTAATCAAATTATTCCTTTCTAGATGATTATAAATCCTATCTCTTATAATCCTTTCCAACACTTTACCCACAACCGAAGTAAGGCTCACTGGTCTATAATTACCAGGGTTGTCTCTACTCCCCTTCTTGAACAAGGGGACAACATTTGCTAGTCTCCAGTCTTCTGGCACTATTCCTGAAGACAATGACGACATAAAGATCAAAGCCAAAGGCTCTGCAATCTCCTCTCTAGCTTCCCAGAGAATCCTAGGATAAATCCCATCCGGCCCAGGGGACTTATCTATTTTCACACCTTCCAGAATTGCTAACACCTCCTCCTTATGAACCTCAATCCCGTCTCGTCTAATAGACTGTATCTCAGTATTCTCCTCGACTACATTGTCTTTTTCCTGTGTGCCTGGGTATCACAATGTGTAATGAATCAACTAACAGAAGGCAAAGGTTCAGTGAGCATCCCCATCCTTGGCAATGGCACTTGAGGGTAAAAGACAAGTTTGAATTATTAGCAACCATCTTCAGCCAGAAATGCTAATTTGATGAACATCTACCCTGGGTACAGAAAAGATTTACAAGGATGTTGCCTGGTATGGAGGGCATTAGCTATGAGGAGGGGTTGGAGAACATTGGGTTGTTCTCACTGGAACGACGGAGGTTGAGAGGCAACCTGATAGAGGTCTACAAGATTATGAAGGGCATGGACAGAGTGGACAGTCAGAAGCTTTTTTTTCCAGGGTGGAAGAGTCAGTTACTCAGGGGCATAGGTCTAAGGTGTGAGGGGTAAGGTTTAAAAGTGATGTACGAGGCATGTTTTTTACACAGAGGTGTCTGGAACTCCATGCCGGGGGAGACAGTGGAAGCAGATACGATAATGACTTTTAACGGGCGTCTTGATAAATATATGAATAGGATGGGAATAGAGGGATACGGTCCCTGGAAGGGTAGGGTGTATTAGTTGTGACGGCCAGCATGTCGGTGCAGGCTTGGAGGACCGAAGGGACTGTTCCTGTGCTGTAACTTTCTTTGTTCTGGTCTTTTGTTCTATCTTGGCCTCTCTTCAAAGCTCCCACCATCATAAATGCCAGTACTAAGCCAACTTTTTTGTTTTTAATCACTTGTGGGCATCTCTGGTTGGCTCGCAGTCCACCTGCTGTAGGTTGACCAACAATGCTGTTAGGGAGGGAATTCCAGGATTTTGACCCAGCGACAGTGAAGAAATGGCGATATATTTCCAAGTCGGGATGGTGAGTGGCTTGGAGGGGATCTTGCAGAGGCTGGTGTTCCTATGTATCTGCTGCCCTTGTTCTTCTAGGTGGAAGTGATGATGGGTTTAGAAGATGCTGCCTGTGAGAACCTTTGGTGAATTTCTCCAATGTATTTTGTAGATGGTACACACTGCTGCTGCTGAGCATCAGTGGTGGAAGGAGTGAATGTTTGTGGATGTGGTGTTTGTCAGGTGGGCTGTTTTGTCCAGGATGGTATAATGTTTCTTGAGTGTTATTAGAGCTGCACCTATCCAGGCAGGTGAGTGTGTATTCCATCACACTACTGATGTATGCCTTGTAGAAGATGGACAGGCTTTGGAGAATCAGGTGGTGAGTTACTTGCCACAGTATTCCTAGTTACTGACCTGCTCTTATAGCCACTGTGATTATGTGGTGACTCCAGTTCAGTTTTTGTCAATAGTGACCTCCACCCCCCCACCACCCCGCTCACCAAGATGTTTATAGTGGGTGCTTCAATGATGGTAGCACCATTGAATGTCAAGAGGCAGTGGTTAGATTGTCTCTTATTGGAGATGGTCATTGGCTGGCATTAGTGTGGCACATATGTTACTTGTCACTTGTCAGCCCAAGCCTGGATATTATTCAGGTGTTGTTGCATTTGAACATAGGTTTCATCATTTGACTGAGTGCATCGAATTAGCAAAGATTATCAATCTCAATAACATTGTCGTTGGACTGCCAATGACATATAACAAAATTATCCACACCTTCAGTCAAGCTATTTTAGAATAGCTGAAGCTCTAGAAATGTCCCAGCAAAGTGGAAAATTGCCCAGGTATGTCCTTTCCACAAGTTACAATACTAACTAACCTTCGAATTACCATTCCATTAGTCTTCTCAAACATCAGCAAAGTGATAGAACAGAGATGCACTAAAGTGCAGCACTTATTCAGAAATTATCTGTTCGCCTTCTCATAGTCCCTGATCCAAGTATGAACAAAAGAACTGAGTTCAAGAGTAGGTTCTACAGAGGATCTTGAAGGAAGAGTGTGAGGCAGAGTGTTTTAGGGAAGGTATTCCCTTGTAAGCCCTTATAAGCAGTTGAATTAAGGTACAGCCATCAAAGTGGCTTTTGGCCAAAGTTTATCTATTTTCTTTATTAAACTATTTTATACTCAATAAGCCAACCATGTCGGGAGATGGAACACATTACCAGTCTTAATAGACACTGAAACTTTCAAAGAACAAGCACAGATACAGTGGATTACTGAGAAATAGTCTTGCCAATTTTTCCATCCAATCCAACTACCGCTTGCTGAGTTTGTTTGATCTCGAGTTACTCCACCCCCTTCAAATATCATATTCCTCTCTGTGTCTCAGTCCAGATTATCCATTCATTTGGTAATAAGGCCTTTGCCATCCAGGGTTTACTGTGGATAAATGCAAAAGCAACATAATCTTGAGAGAAACCTTCTAACTAGTGATGACACCTCTAGTCTTGATGAAGCCTCACTACTTAGCTATATTTCACAACTTGCTTTACCAACACTTTTCATGTAACTATTACAATAAAGAAGAAGAAAGAACCATCATCCTGTTAGTCTGGGGTATCTTTATGGCTAAGGATCATGAGTGAAAGGACAGAGTTTAAGCCATAGTGTCAAAATAATTAAACATAGAAAATTGGAGCAGGAGTAGGCCATTCAGTCCTTAAAGCAAGCTCCACCATTCTTTCTGACCATGGCTGATCACCCAGATCAATGGCATGTTGCCACTTTTCCCCATATCCTTTGTTCCCTTTAGCCTCAAAAGTGACATCCAACTCCTTCTTAATTCATACAATGTTTTGGCCTTGACTGCTTTCAGTAGTAGCTAATTCCATAGATTCAACACTGTTGGTGGAGAAATTTCTCCTGATCTAGTCCTAAAGTTAGGTACATTCTGTCATGCATTTTATCATACTGGAGGAAATCCCAAGCACTTTATAGTATATGTTTTGAGATGTCATCACTGGGTTATTATAAAATAAACCCAACAGCCAAAGTTCTAAAAAGAGTGGACAATGTCAGAAATCACATGACACCAGGTTATAGTCCAACATGTTTATTTGAAAACACAAGCTTTCGGAGACGCACTCCTTCTTCAGGTGTCAGTGAGAGAGGTGGCATCAGGCACAGAATTTATAAGCAAAAGATCAAAAGGTCATAGACCTGATGCAAATGTATTGAACAAATTTAAGATTGCTGTTAAATCTTTAATCAGTTAGAAAGAATTAATATTCACCCCATACATTTATGTGTGTATTTTGGTCTCTGTGTGTGTGAGTGTGTGC
>NC_063342.1:11034777-11071034 GCF_021869965.1 Rhincodon typus
CGTGTACGTGAGAGAGAGGGAGAGGGCGTGTGTGTGTGTGTGCGTGTGTGTGAGGGAGAGAGAGAGCGTGTGTGTGTGCGTGTGTGTGAGGGAGAGAGAGAGCGTGTGTGTGTGTGCGTGTGTGCACAATTTGTAGATACAGTCAGTCAATGGGGCATTTTATAAATTCCTACTTTGGAAATAAAACCAGCCTGACTTCAAGTTCATACACAGGCAGATTCTAAACAAGGCCTCATGCCTAAAATGCATTGTCTGACCTGAGATGTCACGTCTGGTATACTATTAAAACCTTTAGTTATCTCAGGGCAGTGACTTGAAAGAAATTCTGGGATTTGCATTTTAATTCTTTCTAACTGATTAAAGACTTAACAGCCATCTTAAGTTTGTTCAATACATTCGCATCGGGTCTATGACCCTTTGATCATTTGCTTATAAATTCTGTGTCTGATGCCACCTCTCTCACTGTCACCTGCAGAAGGTGCAAGACTCTGAAAGCTTGGGTCTTCAAATAAACCTGTTGGACTATAACCTGGTGTCATGTGATTTTTGACCTTGTCTACCCCTGTCCAACACCGACACCTTCAAATCATGGTAAGGAGAGTGGTTTGGCCTTATAGTTTGCCTGTGTGACTATTGTTTAAACCCTGTGTTGGCCAGGACACCAGGAGAAAATGCTTCTCAGCTGTGCTGTAGGATGTTTTTTGCATTCTACAAATGTAGTCTTGGTTTCACACTAACAAGTCACTGGTTCAGAGGAAATAACTGGCAAATCAGTAAGGGTTGTAATTTTGACCTAACCCAGTTTTAATGGCAGCCCATTTTACATCCACACATAATGTCCTCGGGAAGTAAGGTGTAGAATGTGCTTTTCAGTGTGGGTTAAGTAGTTTGTCTCTGGTTAATGGGATGCAACAAGTGTGTCAGTGCAGTGGGTGATATCCAGTAGCTAGTCTACTTGTCACCTCTTGGTTTCACATCTTGCTGTTTGCTGGCAGTAGAACTCTCCCACTAGTCCACAACCTCCTCATCAGCAAGCCCGACAATAGTCCTTCCCCACGACCACAAACCCCCTCCCCCACCACCCCCGGTGACACATGTGAGCTGTTGTTCCAGCTAAACTACAGGGTATTTAGATAGGGCCTGCTCCCCCACCAACGCCGCCCCAACCAAACATAAAAGGCCCGCCAGTGTGTGTTCGACCTACAGGCACGTAGTCAGGAAGAGCGTGGAAAAAGCAGAGGACAAATGAAATGACCCAATGGTGGGAAAAAGAGAGGAAACAAAACAAAGTAAGTCAACCTCAGGCCAACATTATTCACCGTGCCAGCTACAGGAGGGACTGCCACTCCTGAATCAGGTTCACCAGCCCCAGTATCCAATGTGCAAGATACACCCGGGCACAAACCACCTGAAAAGGATGGATTCCCATTCTGTTCAGGCCAAAGGTAAAGTCCTCAGGCTGTTAGCAGCTTGGGAGTTAGAGGTTGAGCTGTCAGCAGTAAGGAGCATTGCTCTCCTGCAGTCAGAAGTTTGTGAGTTCGAGTGTCACTCCAAAGACTTTAGCATTTAGACCATGCTGGCACTCCTGGTGCAGGACTGAGGGAGTGCTGCTCTGTCAAAAGTGCAATTTATCACACAAGCTGTCTGCCCTCTCAGATGCATGTAAGTGTTCCTGTGACACTATTTACTGATCCATTGTGCTCTGCACACATGCGTCAAGTCCCATCTAAGGAGGTTGGCACAGTTTTAGATGTTAAAGCTGCCAAAGGGGGAAAGCTGGAGTATGGCTTTGAGATAGAGGATCAGCTATGATCATATAGAACAGCAGAACAGGCTGACGGGCTGAGTGGCCTTCTGTTGTTCCTAATTTCTACATTTCTACGAAGAAGAGCAGGAACATTCTCCTCCGTGTCCTGGTAAATGTTTGGCCCTGACGCAATCTCACTGAAAAGAAATTATCTCGCCATCATCTCATCGCTGCTTGTTTAACCTGGCTGTTCAGAAAAATGGATGTTTCATTTCTTACATTACAATAGTGGCTAAATTAAGAGTGCGTCATGGTAAAATTCTCTGGAATGCCCTGACGTTACATAAGGTGCTGTTTAAATGCAATGTATGCCTTCAGATCTATTTTCTAACCTCTTTTACCAACTTAGAGGTTTATGATATTGAACGCTGATGGGGAATGCCATTGCCTGTTTGTCTTTTACCCCAGTGCCATTGATGTTTATGTGCACAGTGCTAACGTCTGTTGACAACTTGATGTGTATCAATATGTCAAATACCATGCATCTACAGAGAACCCATAACAATAGCCCAATGTACGAGAAAACACGTGCACTGTTTAAAACGGTACACATGGGACTTGTATTTCAGCCTGAGACAAAGACAGGAGATAAGGCAGTCCTGGAGTGTCTGATTGTACACCTTTTGAATTTATTATTGTTGTCGCACAAAGCTTAACAGCATGAAATATTCATTCAAGACATTACAATTTAAATTATGGATTTTCCTATTGAGTGCTCTACAATCTGCCGTTGGAAGGTTTGAGGCTTTGCCAAGCTCATCTGGTGACGTACATAAATCCCCAGATCGCTAAAAGTCGTCTCTGATCTGCAGAGATTTTTTCTCCCCCTTTCAGAAGCATCAAGTTGCTTGTGGTTAATGTTGGCCCTCGATCTTTTATCAAGCAAAGTTACAAACTTTAAGTAAGTTCCCCATATAACAACACTGCAAAGAAAGACTGGATTCCACCAAACAGATGTTATTGAATGTGGAGGAAATAGCGTTTAGCTGTTACCAGTGAGAAAGTCTCATCTGTATCTCTCTCCAGCAAGCGTTCCATCTACATATAGAATGAATGATAAATGTAACAGCATCAGGCTAATTGCTAAATGTTATATTACCATTTACTTTTTAATTGGAAGCTCAGTGAGTGTCTGTAACATAGTCCGCAGGATGCAATATTTTTGTGTTTTATCAGCGCAGTTTAAATGATGCATGTATGATAATGACAGACAGCGTGTTGAGAGTGTAATGATCCACCCGCAGACACATCCTTCATGGATTAGCGTAGATCCTCTAAAAATGCATGATTATTTTCCAGAAGGCCTGCTCCTAAATATTTAAAGGTTTAAAAGTCAGCATGTATCCAGGAGCAACCTAGCCTCTGAAAGTTGTGTCTACAGTCGCTGCAGTGTTTGCGGACTGGTACAGATAGGTTCTCCAGCTGTTTCAATCAACACAATCCCACTCGGATGAATTTACGTTCAAACCTGACCAAGGCAATTTAACAACTAGCATTTATATACCTCCTTTCTAGTAAGAAATTTCTCAAATGCAGTAATGAGGAATTATTTCAAATAAAATAAAAACCAAACCACATAGAGTCATAGAGATGTACAGCATGGAAACAGACCCTTCCTTCCTTCTTACATTAATCTAGTCCCATTTGCCAGCATTTGTCCAATATCTCTCTAAACCCTTGCTTTTCATGTACCCTTCCAGATGCCTTTTAAATGTTGTAATTGTACCAGCCTCTACCACTTTCTCTGGCAGCTCATTCCATAACGCACCAACCTCTGTGTGAAAAGATTGCCCCTTAGGTCCCTTCAAATATTTCCCCTCTGACTTTAAACCTATGCCCTCTAGTGTTGGACTCCCCTACCCTGAAGAAAAGACCTTTGCTATTCAACCTATCCATGCCCCTCATGATTTTATAAACCTCCATAAGGTCATCCCTCAACCTCTGATGCTCCAAGGAAAATATTCCCAGCCTATTCAGCCTTTCCCAACAGCTCAAACTCTACAACACTGGCAACATCCTTGCAAATCATTTCTGAACCCTTTCAAGCTTCACAACATCTTATCCTATAGCAGGGAGACCAGAACTAACACTGTATTCCAAAAGTGGCCTAACCAATGTCCTGTACAGGTGTAAATGACCTCCCAACTCCTATACTCAATGCACTGACCAATAAAGGCAAGCGTACCAAATGCCTTCTTCACTACCCTGATTTACTGAGGTAATATTAGCAGAGATCTGCAAATGCTTAGCCAATAAGGAACGTTTGAAGGAGCATATTAGAATATTATGGGAGAGAAGGATGTTATTTGAAATGGAAATCATGTTGGTCAAGTTCATTGGACTTTTTCGAGAATGTAACTAGTAGAGCTGAGAAGGGGAAGCCAGTGGATATGATTTACTTGGACTTTCAGAAGGCAGTCGATAATATGAAAGATTAGCATGTAAAATTACAGGATTAACATATTACAGAACTGGTTGGCAGACAGAAAACAAGGAGTAGGAATAAACAAGTCATTTTCTGAGTGGCAGCCAGTCACCAGTGGAGTAAAGCAGGGATTGGTCTTAGGACTTCAGCTATTCACTATAGATAGGAATGTTTAAATGAAGGAATGAAATGTAATATCTCCAAATTTGCAAATGACACAAAACTGGGTGGAGGGTGAGCTGCGAATAGGATACAGTGATGTTTCAGTGTGATTTGGGCAAGTTGACTGAGTGGGCAAATGCATGGCAGATGCAGTATGTTGTGGATGAATGTGAGGTTATCCACTCTGGTGGCAAAAATTGGAAGGTTGATTATTATCTGAATGGTGATAGATTGGGAAGGGGGGGAATACAATGAGACCGAGGTGTCCTCATACACCAGTCACTGAAAGTGCAAAGGTGCAGCGTGTGGAGAGGAGTTCGATCGAAGAAAATCAAACAGTGAAATTTCACAGCTGACCTTAAGAGAGACGGTGCTGTCGGAACCACCCACAAATGGGAGCATCAGGATTGCAGAGCCTGATCGGCTGAGTGTTTGTTTTTAAGAATTATAAAACTTAAAAATGGTAACCTGTCTTTTTTTGAGTAGAGCTACAATAATGAGTAAGGTGAGGTTCTTTCTTTTTATGTTTTACTCAGATCTGTCTCTTGATTAAATGTTTTTTTTAATATAAAACATAGGTATCTAGAGCAGTGCTTTTAGAGCAGTAAGACTGTGCTATTTTCTGGGCCTGTGGATTGTTTAAAGTGCAGACATGGCCTTTAATACAGTGGTGTACTCTTCCTGTCAGATGTGGGAGAATTTCAATGTTCCTAATAATTGTCTGAAAGAATTGTGTTTGGTTGTGAATCCTATTGGATCACATGGATCAGTTGGAGTGACAGTTAGAGGCAATAAGGAATTTACAGGAGCCGAAGGTGTGACGGATGGCATTTTCAGGAAGGTAGAAAAACCACGGATACAGTCAGTAGATGGGTTACCTCCAGAAAAGGTAGGAGAGGGAGGCGGGTCATGCAGGATTACCCTGTGGCTATCCCCATCTCAAAAATGTGTACTGTTTTGGAAAATATAGGGGCTGATGGACTCTCAGGGGAATGTAGCACTGACAGCCAGGTTTCTGGTGCCAAGACTGGCTCTAATGTAATGAGGGACACGCCAGGTTCCAAGCAATCGATTGTGATCGGGACTGTCTAGTCAGGGGCACACACAGGTGTTTCCATGGCTGACAGCAAGAAATCAGAATGGTGTGTCGCTTCCCCAGGTCCAGGGTCAACAATGTCTTAGAGAGAGTCTAGAATATTCTCAAAGAAGAGAGTAACCAGCAGGAGGTCATTGTACATTGGTACCAACGACATAGCAAGAGAAAAGGACACGGTTCTGAGGAGACGAGATAGGAAATTAGGCAGGAGGTTAAAAAGTAGATCCTTGAGGCTAGTAATATCTGGATTACTCCCAGTGCCACGTGCCAGAAAGAGTAGGAACAGGAGAATAGAGCAGATGAATGCACAGCTGAGGAGCTGGTACAGGGGAGAAGGATTCACATTTTTAGATCATTGGAGTCTCTTCTGGGGTAGAAGTGAGCTGTATAATAAGGATGGATTTCACCTTCTTATACTTTGTGTGGGGAGGCAATGGCATTGTGATATTATTGCTGGACCATTAAATCAGTGACCCAGATAATGTTCTGGGGACCCGGGTTCAAATCCTGCCAAAGCGGAAGGTAGAATTTGAATTCAAAAAGATCTTCGATTAAGAGTCTAATGATGATCATGAATCCATTGCTGATTGTTGTAAAAGCCCATCTGGTTCACTAATGTCCTTTAGGGAAGGAAACTGCCATCCTTACCTGTCTGGCCTACACGTGACTCCAGACCCACAGCAATGTGGTTGACTCTCAACTGCCCTCTGGACAATTAGAGATGGGCAATAAATGCTGCTTGGCCAGTGATGCCCTCATCCTGTGGATGAATAATAAAAAACCCTGAATTGGAAAGTAACTTGTTAAGTGCTTACAAGAAAGTTTTCTTACTCAGTATGTGGATGTACCTAATAGAGAAGGAGCAAAACATGACTTTCAGCAAAATTTTCAGATTACTTTCAAGTGTTTTCAGGTAGATTTACATAAACCCCTGACGTGACATTAATCTTTTTGAAGTAAGATAGTTTTTGGGGAAACAATTGACCATTTTTCATATCGTGGTTTACCAACAAGCTCTTTACATACCACATGTGTGACAACACTATGGCTTTAAAAGGTATATCTTGACCTGATTTCTTTATGAAGAGAGGTTGAGGCAAAGTTGCCAATCAGTGTGTCCTCAGCCAATAAAGTTAACAGCTTGTGAGCCCTTGGAGATTTTTTTAAAGTTGGAATAATAGAAGCAGCATAAAGGGGTGGGGTCAAGCTCCCACAGAACCAGGATTTTAATTTAACTTTCAGTGGCTGTTGGGATTTGGAAGCTACTATTCATCTTTCCCTGCTGCAGCAAAATGCTTGATTTCTCTCTCTCTCAGAGTTTTCTCTTGATGTTCTTTCCTCCTGGACTGGACAATTACATGGGAGACAATTTATTTTACTGGCTTTGCCTTTGTCAAGGGTGTGTTTTCTATATTGGTACAGTTACTGTTTAGTAGTTAAATAATCTGTTATTCTGTTAAGCTTTCCAATATAGTTAAGTTATTCCAATTTCTTCTCTGTTTTATTATATTTTAACTATAGTGTGTGAATAAAGTATGTTTTGCTTCAGGCCTGGTAGTTTGACCAATCAAATTATATCTGGAACACAGCGCCCTTGTCTTTGAAAATAAGAAAATTTAGGGACTCAGCTATCTTCTTAATATATTTTGAGTGGGTTTGGTCTGGTCTATTACACATGACTCAAACTCCTTACAGATTTGTTGATAAAATGTTATCTCTAAAATGTCAGACCAGAATGCACCAAATCCTGCAATCACTACAACAACGTGTCTCATATAGACAACATAGGAAAGTACTTCTCGAATCTCTGGGGCATTACTAAACAAAATTTAATGAGGAGGTATTAGGATAGATGACCAAAATTCCTGGTGAGTGAGGATTATTTTTGGGACTAGCTCAAAGCAGGAGAAAGAGAAAAAGAAAGCATGTTTTAGTGACAGAATTTTAGAGCTTAAGGCTGAAGTAACTGAAGACGTAGCCACAAATGGTAGAGTGATAAATATCAGGCGTGTGCAAAACATTGAAATTGGTGGAGTGCACAAAGGCTTTAAATTCTGGAGAACGTTAAAGAGAGAGAGGAGAATTTTAAAATTGAGTCAATGTATGTCAATGAGCCCAGTGATGATAGTAAACAGAAGTGAAAGCAAATGAGAATTAACTGGAGCAGTGGCGTTTTGGATGTACTCATGCTAACAGATGGTAGAATGGGAGAAACCATCCTGGAGAGTATTGGAAGAGTCAAGCCTAAGGTCTGGATGAGAGTTTCAGCAGCATATGAGTTGAGCCAGGCAATGTTTGGATGTAGAAGCAGGCCATATTTTTAATCAGGACATTAGAAATAGGACGTGGAGTAGACCATTCAGCCCCTCAGACCTGCCCCACCACTCAACAAGATCATGGCTGATTCACCCCAGTCTTCAACTTCTCGGGTGACTGTCTGTATGGAGTTTGCACATTCTCCCCGTGTCTGCGTGGGTTTTCTCCGGGTGCTCCAGTTTCCTCCCACAGTCCAAAGATGTGCAGGTTAGGTGGATTGGCCAAGCTAAATTTCTCATTATATCCAGGGATGTGTAGGCTAATCCCATGGAAAATGCAGGGTTACAGGGATAGGGTAGGGGAGTGGGTCTGGGTGAGATGTTCTTCAGAGTGTCAATGAAGACTCGATAGACCGAATGGCCTGCATCCACGCTGTAGGGATTATGTGATTCTATGTTTCCTCTTTAGTGACATCACCTTATTCCCCTCAACTCCCTGATATTTTAAAACTCTATCTGTCTGGTCTTTAAATACTTGCAGTGATCAAGCATCCACAACTCTCTATAGTAGAGAATTCCAGATGTTCACTTCCTTTAGGAGAAGAAGTTCCTTTGCATCTCAATCCCTTTATTCCGTGGCTATCTCCTCCAGTTTACGAGAATGATACCTGCACTTCAGGGCTTAAGTTATGAGGAGAGATTATACAAATTAAACCTGTTTTCTCTATTATCTATCTAATTGAAGTCTTCAAGATATTAACAGGGTAGATAAACTATTTCTAGGCTGACAATTCTAGAACTAGAGGAAGTCTAAGAATTAGGGCCAGACTATCAGGAGAGATGTTCAGAAGCACTTCTACAGACAAAAGTAGTAGATGTTTGGAATTCTCTTCCACAAACATCAGTAGATGCTGGATCAGTTGTTATTCTTCAATCTTGGATTGAGTTTTTTTTAAGCTAAGATATTAAGTGATATAGGCCAAAGGCAGGCTAATGGAGCTAGGGTTCAGACCTCATGGTCAGTCATGACCTCAGTGAATGTGCAACATGCTTGAGGGGCTAAATGGCCTAATGCTGTTCCTTTCTTCCCACTCAAGCGGAAACAGCATCTTAATGTCTATACTGTCAAGGCAACTCAGAATCTTGCATCTTTCATTAAGATTACCCCTCATTCTTCCAGGCTCGAATGAATGAAGCTATATTCTGTTGACCCTCTCTTGATAGGTCAACACCCTCATCCAAGGAATCAGCCTGGGGAATCTCTTTTGAAATGCCTTTAATACAGTATATCCTTTCTTAAATCCAAGACCGAAACTGTACGTAATCCTTTAGGTGCAGCGTCATCGACATTCTGTACAGCTGTCATAAGACTTCCTTTTAGATATTTCTAATCAACCTGTTCAGCGATGTTAAGACACACCTCTAGAGCAGGTGGGACTTGAAGCTGGACCTCCTAGTCCAGAAGCAAGAACCCTAACTCCCCTTTTTTAAGCAGCAAACCCCTTGCAATAAAGGCCAAAATTCCATTTAACTTCTTAATTATTTGCAGCACCTCCATGCTAACCTTTCAGTGTTTCAGACAAGAGGAAATCCAGATCTCTCTGCACTGAATGTTTTGGAGTCTCCAAATAATAATAAGCTGCCTTTTGATTCTTCCTAACAAAGTGCACGATCATGCAATTTCAAATGGAGACTTATCATCCATTGCCCATGGAGGAATTTTAGTCAGGCATTTGGCAAGGCCTCACATGGCAGACTGGTCAAAAAAGTAAAAGCCCATGACATACAGGGTAATGTGTAGGATTTGATCCAAAATTGGCTTAGAACAGGAAACAAAGGGTAATTGTTGATGGCTGTCCTTGCCAATTGAAAGCTGTTTCAGGTGATGTTCCTCATGGCTTGTGTTGGGACCCCTGCTGTTTATTTTATACATTAACAATTTGGACTTGAGCATGGGGGACACAATTGGGAAATTTGCAGATGACACAAAAACTGGCCGCGTAGTAGATAGTGTAAAGGATAGCTCCCCTCCACAGTGGTTGAAAACACCCTCGACCACATCTCTCGCGTTTCCCGTATCTCAGTCCTCAGAGCCCTTCCCGCAATAAAAACAAAGACAGAATTCCCATTGGCCTCACGTATCACCCCATCAACCTCCGGATTCAACGCATCATTCTCTGCCACTTCTGCCACCTGCAATCTGACCCCACTACCAAGGATATATTTCCCTCCCCACCCTTATCTACCTTCCGGAGGTACCACTTTCTCCGCGACTCCCGCGTCCGCTCCACTGTCCCCACTAGTCCCACCACCCCTGGCACCTTTCCCTGCAACCGCAGAAAGTGCTAAACCTGCCCCTACACCTGCCCCCTCACCCCCATCCCAGGCCCCAAGAAAACCTTCCACATTAAACAGATGTTCACCTGCACATCCGCTAATGTGGTATACTGCATCCGCTGTTCCCGATGTGGCCTCCTCTACATCGGGGAAACCAAGCAGAGGCTTGGAGACCATTTTGTGGAGCATCTACGCTCGGTTTGTGACAAATGACAACACGTCCCAGTTGTGAACCACTTCAACTCCCCCTCTCACTCCTTGGACGACATGTCCATCCTGGGCCTCCTCCATTGCCACAACAACGCCACCCGAAGGCTGGAGGAACAGCACCTCATATTCCACTTGGGAACCCTGCAGCCCAATGGTCTTAATGTGGACTTTACAAGCTTCAAAATCTCCCCACACCCGACCTCATCCCAAGACCAACCCATCTCGTCCCCACCTCCTTGACCTGTCCGTCTTTTCTCCCACCTATCCCCACCCTCACTGACCAACCCCCACCCCCACTTCCTACCAACTAGCCTCATCCCCGCCTCCTTGACCTGTCCATCTTCTCTTCATCTATCTGCCCCTCTATCCACCTTCTATCATCGCCTCCCCCTCTCTCTATTTATTTCAGAGCCCCCTTCCCCTCCCCCATTTCTGAAGAAGGGTCCAGACCCGAAACATCAGCTTTCCTGCTCCTCTGATGCTGCTTGGCCTGCTGTGTGTTCATCCAGCTCTACACCTTGTTATCTCCAATATGATAGAGCTGTGTTGTTGGAGTGGGCAGGAAAGTGCCAGATAGACTTCAACTCTGATAAGTATAAGGTAATGCAATTCGGGAGGTCAAACAGTAAAAGGAAATACACAATAAATGGGACAATGCTGAGAGGGTTCGATGAAGTGCAAGATCTTGGTGTGTAACTGCACAGGTCCCTAAAGGTAACAGTACAGGTAGATAAGGTTATAAAGAATGCTTTTGGAATGCTTTTCTTCATTGGCAAAGGTATAGAATGAAAAAACAGGGATATAATATTGAAACTGTATAACACACTGGTAAGGCCACAACTGGAGTATTGTGTACAGTTCCGGTCACCATTACGGGGAAGATGTAATTGCTCTGGAAAGAGTACAAACAAGATTCACTGGGATGCAGCCAGGGCTGGAGAATTGTAGCTATGTGGAGAAATTGGAGAGTGCTGTTTTCCTTTGGAACAGAGAAGGGGAGGGGCGATTTTGAGGCGTAAAGATAAAATAGACAAGGGGAATCTGTTTCTCTTGGCAGAGAGTTCAAAATCAGGGTCATAGATTCAAGCTGAGTAGCAGAAGGATTAGATGGGATATGAGGAAAATCTTTTTTATGGAGAGGGTGGCGGGTGTCTGGAATTTGCTGCCTGAGTTGGTGGAGGCAGAGACCCTAAACTCTTTTAAAAAGTACCTGGATCTGAACCTGAAGTGGTGTAAGCTGCAGGTTTATGGGCCGTGTGCAAGAGGGTGGGATTGGAAAGCGCATCTGGGTGTCTTTGGGTCAGCATGGACATGATGAGCCAAATGGTCACTTCCACGGTCTATCATTTCAATGGTTTCTATTGTTAGCTAATATATAATAGTCCTGAGAAATTCATTTACCCTCTCAATAATATTTCATGTAGATTTCACATCTTTTCTTCGGTGATCATTTCTTTCCTTCAGAGGGTTTTTTCTCCCAATTTTCTTCCCACTTTTCTTCATTCAGAACAGTAGATTATTGATTATTGACATAATAGCCGACCAACCCAAATCAATCATCCACTTGTAAGCTTCTGTCACATTCTGGATCAATGCTTATTCATCAGGAAATCCACCAACACCTTTTTAAGTGTAAAGGGGGATGAGCAATAAATGCTGGCCTAGTGAAGCCCATAATCAGTGAAAGAATAAAGTGTACCTTGGTGTTTTCCAGCAAACTGTTACCTTCACTATAACCCAGGGCTTCATCAATGGTCTTACATCTGAGTCGATCCTATTAGTTTTCCTCAAATTCCAAAATATTGTTTGCCGTCAACTTCATTGCTTCATTTCTGCCAACTCAAACTAATCTCCTCATGTTATGATTCTGACAACTCTTGCTCCAAACTCTTGCCCATAACATTACCATATACCACTTCTGCCAGCTTCTTTTCCAAGCCTACATTGCCCGTCTTCTTCAGCTACATATTTCTACATCTCTACACTGCACTATTGATGATCTTTTCTTTATTCTTTTAGGAGAGGTCGGAGTTGCTGACAAGACCAGTATTTTTTTGCTCATGCCTAATCAAGTTTGACTGAGTGACTTACTTGTCAACTTCAGATTGGACAATTAAGAGCCAACTACATTACTATTGGTCTGGAGTCACATGTAGGCCAGACTAAGTAAGGACAGCAGATTTCATTCCCAAAAGGACATTAGTGAACCAGATGGATTTCTTCAACAACTTATAGCTCTCTTAGTCATTATTTTGGAGTTATATTCAAGATTTATTAATTTCCTTGGTGGTATTTGTATGATGTAATCAGATTCATGAGCCTCGACCTCGAGGTTGCCAATCAAGTGATGCTCCCTTGTTTCTCAGAAGCCACTATTGCATTGTTCTCCCTCAGGAACTTCAAGTCGTTACCTCCTTCCCTCTGCTCAAGGCACTTCTTTACAACTCGGTCACCTCACTTTTCTGCTCGTTGAAAATGAACCCATCAGCCCCAGCACTGTGTCCACTTCCCACCCACCATTTAGAGAGCAATATAACCAGGCAAGCTGCTGCTGTTCTCTGTTTGTTGTCATTGTCACTGGTGTTATTGACGTTGATTGGTGACATAATCAAACCTGTGCAGGTCAGCTAACTGAGGCAAGAGCTAGGATTGAACCTAGAACCTTCCTGGTCCATAAGACTCAAATGTGCAGCTGACTAAGCCACACGACTAGTGGCATCACAGAAACAATTTGCAACAGGGGTGGCAGCATGCACTCATATGTGACTGAATGGTCTTCTCTACACTACCATTTCTAATTTTTTATGTAAGACTCTAACCTTTTATTCCATAATAGCTAACATAAGCTTTGACATTTACGGAACAATTACTGCTCTACAATGTGACCTTGCTATCAACCAATGTTGTTTCCATTGAAAGTGTGAAGTAGAGTCAATTTCCCTCAAGTATGCATTGGCTTATCCAACAAAAAGAAAGATGTGCTTAATTGAAATTGCTCTTACTAAGAATCTACGTTCTTGTTGTTACTGATTGATCCAGAGTTTGGTGCATTGGAGGTAATTGGCTCTAACGCCACGTGCTTTTAACAGTGGCTAATTTGTAAAATGCAGGTTGGTATTTAAAGCCAAGGCATCATTATTGAGGAACTGTCAGGCACCACATTAAGCAGATATAGTTTTGTCTTATTCTCATCTTCTGCAAATAGGCCATTAACACGATCTTAAGGCTGAAGTTCCACAGCACTAATGCACTGAGGTGTGAAGTACTGGCAGCGAAACCTGAGCGATAAGACAAAGCGCGCAAAATAAGTTAGGGTCCAGCAGACTAAGCAATAGATGGGCACAGGATGAGATGTTAACTGAGAAAGGCTTCTTCAGCCTGAGCTCCGAAGGTATAACTTTTGTTGTGGCATTGTTGTGGTATTGCATGATGTTGATGTTGAAACAAAACACTAAGTACAATATCTCATATAAATCTTCACACTGCAGGTGCAGTGACCTCCTGTGAATGTCTAAAGTTGAATTGATCTCCTGTGGATCTGTTGTTGCTGTGGAGGGAGCTGAGGTGATTTACCAGAACTATCAGGGAAGCAGGACTTCATTTATGTGAGGGCAGTAGAAAAGCTGGAATCCTCTGAGCAGAGAAGGTTAAAGAAAGGTTCATAGAATCGTTGAGCCATGGAACACTGCAGCTCAGAAGGCCTTTCAGCCCATTGTCCATGTGCTCGCTCTTAAAAAGCTCTGCTATAACTCTGTAAATTTCCCATGTTAGAACACCTATTTACAGTGATTTTGTAAAATGATCTTACATTGCACTTATTAGAAGGCTTCAGTTGAGAATTGTTTCCAGTGGCAGGAGGTCACCTGTCAGAAAACATTGAGTTACAAGAGGACAGTCAAAGGCAATGGTGTGAGGGTGAGAGGGTGAGATAGACAAGAAAGTGAATTGAGATCACAATCAGATCAGCCGTGATCTTAACTTATGGCAGACAGGGGCCTTAATTTAACATTACACCCGAAACAAAGCACATCCAACAGTGTAGCACCCTCTCAGTCCTGAGCTGAAGTGTAGGCCCAGGTTTCTGCCGTCAAATCCTTGAGTGGGACTTAACCAAAAATTTCTGGCACAGTGAGAAGAGTGCCTTGAACGATAATAATACAAGGCATATCAGCCTTCCTGGAAGGTTGTGTTATATTTTTAATGGTCTGTTCAATAATGCCTATTGCTGAATATAAACAAAGCTTGAAATCAATCAGAGATCAATTGTGTTTGGGCAAGGAATGTCTGTAAACTGTAAATGAGGGAATGTAACATTGTGGTAGACAATCACTCCCAATCCAACTGAGTAACAGAGCAGGCTCTATGGGTTGAATGGCATTTTCCTGTTCTTATTCCCTATTGTTGGCAATATATATTTATATTTAAGGACTATTGGACAAACTAGGATGCATAAAATCAGAAAAATATGGAATAGTTTCAACATTTTATGCAGTAAACAGGGGCTTTAACAAGGAGCGACGTCAACAGTTCAACGTGCGCTGTAAGCCACCTGCTGTTTACAGAAAAATCAAGTAACTTTGGAGAAAAGAGCCAAGAAAATCTTCCAAGGAGGCCCAATTTGGAGCTTATTGCCTTAATTACTGAGAAAACCTGGCTTTGAAAAGACTAGAGGGCCTCGATCGTAATTGTTGCCTTTCGGGACTTAGAATCCTGTTTTAAAGTCTCAGCAGTCAGTAAAGAAGACACCCCAGAATCTGCAAATCTCTCCTGAAATTCTGTTTGCAGTAGAAGTTATTAAGGACACGGTAACGTTTCCAATTATCAGGATTTCTGACTGCCTTCCCAAACCTAAAATCTGTACTGCATTTTAAAGACTCAAATGCAGATTTATTGCAATCGGAATTTATACCATCTGTTTATGGCTGCCTATAATTCAACTTCATCAATGTGAAATCCAGTAGATTTTGTATTCTTTGTTTCCAGACCCTTGGCCAATAGCTATTGCTTTTGTTCCCTTTTTTAAATAAGATCTGTTGTTATTACAGAGACTTGTCTTTTTGTGTTGTGTGACTGTGTCTGTGTTTGGGACTAAGAGGCTGTTGTTTTAATTCTGGATCACAGCTTAGGTGTTAACTAGAATTTGCTATTTGCTTTAAGGATAAGTTAAAGGTAGGGCCTTGGAGAGTGTTGCAGGTGCATAGTACCTTGAAAGTGGAATCGCAGGTAGACAGGGTGGTGAAGAAGGAGTTTGGTACACTTGCCTCCATGAGTCAGTGCATTGAGTGTAGGAGTTGGGAGGTCATGTTATGGCTGTACAGGATATTGGCTCGGCCACTTTTCCAATACTGTGTCAAGTCTGGTCTCCCTGCTATAGGAAGGTTGTTGTGAAACTTGAAAAGGTTCAGAAAACATTGACAAGGATGTTGCCAGGGTTGGAGGGTTTGAGCTATAGAGAGCTGGGCTATTTTGCCTGGAGCATTGGAAGCTGAGGGGTAACCATATAGAGGTTTATAAAATCATGAGGGGAATGGATAAGGTGAGTGGCCAAGGTCTTTCTCCCAGGGTAGGGGAGACCAAAATTGGAGGGCATAGATTTAAGGTGAGATGGGAAAGATATAAAAGGGAGATGAGGGGTAGCTTTTTTGCCAGAGCGTGGTGCATGTAAAAGAACAAGCTGCCACACGAAGTGGTAGAGGTGGGTACAATTACAACATTTAAAAGGCATCTGGATGGGGAGATGAAAATGAAAGATTTAGAGGGTATGGGCTGTATGCTGGCAAATAGAACAAGACGAGTTTAGGATATCTGGTCGGAATGGACAAGTTGGACTGAAGGGGCTGTTTCAGTTCTGTGCATCTCCATGATAAGTTTTGTTTATTGTTCAGGGAAGTAGTCTTGTGAATGTTTCTTTCATTGTGGATAGAAGTACAAAAAGGAAACATTTGGTCGTTTCCATTTCTGAATCAATACATTTCAATTAATTGAAAAATTGGTGGAGTAATGGAAGTTGATTGTGAGCACAGTTCTCCAATCACAGGCATAACACTATGTTATTTCTGCAACTCCAGGCACAGCATAACATCACTGGATTTATTTTCTATAACGTTTTTGTCATTTTTAAGACATAGTGATATTGGTGACAACAAAACAATCACAGTTGTGCACACTTTACTGTGGGTGCAATTATTCCAGGAGTTCAGGAGGTTGGTCACATTGAATGGTGTGACAGAAATGGCTCCATAAAATGTGAACTGGTCTGGAGTACAACTACCTAATGTGACTATGTTAAGGCAACAGAGAATAATGGTTAATGGGTATTTTTCGGGCTGGAAGATTTTTAGTGGAATGCCCCAAGGGTTGGTGTTGGGATCTTGTTTTTCCCAATGCATGAAAATGATCCAGACCTAGGTGTGCAGGGGACAATCCGTAAATTAATAGAACAACCAAAAACTTCAGAGAATTATAAACTGTGAGAAGGACAGTGTAGAATTTCAAAAGGATATTAACACAGTAGTGGGTGGACAGATAAAGTTCCATACGAGCATGTGTGAGGTGAAGCACATTGATGCAAAGAACATGGAGAGACAGTATAAGATAAGGTGGACAATTCCAAACGTGGTACAGGAGCAGAGAAACCTGGATGTATATGCGCAAAAGTCATTAAAGGTGGAAAGACAGGTAAACAGAGTTGCTAACAAAGTACAGTTGTCTTCGTTAATATGGGCTTAGAGTACAAGAGCAGGGAGGTGATGATGAGTGTGTTTAAAGCGCAGGTTAGATCTTAGTTTGAGTATTGTGTCCATGTCTGCATGCACATTATACAAACAAGGTGAATGCACTGGAGACACTGAAGAAGTTTATGAAAATGGTTCCAATATGAGACACATCTATAAAGGTAGATTGGAGAAATTGGGGCTGTTTCCCTTGAAGACTGAAAAGCTAGGAGGCTTTTTTTTATGCAAGTTTTCAAAATCATGAGGGATCTGGACAAATTAGGTAGGGGAAAACTGTTTCCATTCATAAAACAATTAAGAGCCAGAAGGAGCAGTTTTAAAGTGTTTTGCAAAGTAAGTAGATGTGAGGTGGGAAAAGCTTTTTTAAACAGTGAATAGTTAGGACATGGAATGACTTTGTGGAAATGCGGTGGAGGCAAGTTCAACAGAGACATTAAAGAGGGCATTGGATTATTAATTAAATAGAAACAACATGTAGGATTGGGGTGAAGGCAGGCAACTGGCACTAAGTCAAAAGGCTCAAAGAGCCATGCAGACATGATGGGCTGAATGGCCTACTTCAGGCTGTAACAATTCTGTGATTGCCTTTGGAAACATTTTGGATTGGAGGGCTTGAGCTATTGAGAAAGGCTGAATAGCCTGGGGCTATTTTCCCCTGAGCATTGGAGGCAGACAGGTGAACTTACAGAGGTTTATTGAATCAAGAGGGACAAGGATAGGGTGAATAGCCAAGTTATTTTTTTCCCAGGATAGTGCAGGCCAAAACTAGAGGGCATAGGTTTAAGGGGAAAGGTTTAAGAAGGAAGAAAAACAGAAATTGCTGGAAAAACTCAGCAGGTCTGGCAGCGTCTGTGGAGAGAAATCAGAGTTAATGTTTTGGTCTAGTGACCCTTCCTCAGAACAGAATTTGAAAAGTGGCAACTTTCTCAAGCAGAGGGTGGTGCGTGTATGGAATGCGCTGCGAGAGGAAGTGGTAGAGGCTGGTACAATTGCACTATTTCAATGGCATCTGGATGGGTACATGAATAGGAAGGGTTTAGTGGGATATGCACCAAATGCTGGCAAATGGGCCTAGGTCAGTTTAAGATTTTTTGTCAGCATGGATGAATTTGACTGAAGGGTCTGTTTCTGTGCTGTATAACCCTATGACTCTATTTCCACAAAGACGGCATTTATCTATTGAGCTGCATAGGCAGTGGGCTCTGCAATTCCCTCCCTAAATGCCTCTGTATTTCGGCTTCATCTTCATTTAACACACTCCCCAAAATCTATTTAACTGGATAAGTGTTTATTCACAGAACCCACTGGATTCCTACGGTGGTTTCCAGTTTTGTAAAGCACACTTGGGACATTTTGCCATGTTAAAAGATCTATATAAATCCAATCTGGTTTTTGCTGCGCATGTCCTGTAACGTTACATCATTCAACCGATTTTAGAATAAATAATTTATTGTGACACAGATCATTCAAGTGGTTCTTTGAGATTGAGGAGTCAGTAATTTCTGTTGATGGGAAAGTTTGCACTTTTCAAATCACTGATTTTGTTTCCTGGTACCATTTTGTTTGAAGGTTGATATCAAAATTTGCATGCAGCAAATGATCTGTGGCATAAAACTCCAGTGTTTTTTTTGTGAATGCACAAGACTTTTGTTCAATTTTCAGAACCCGGTTAATTTGCTGCAGATTTTGCCACTTGTGAAGTTCTGGGTCAACCCAGCTGACAAGAGGTGCTGGTCAACAGCAGCAAGATGCCAATAATTCGGCTTGGATTTGTAAGAAAATTGCTGACTTTCATTACCATGGAAACATGCTAAGTGAGAGATCCTGCGTTAGCCTGTTGATAAGTGAAAAAGCTACCTCAATATGGCCAACTTAGATCATAGAACCCCAACAGTACGGATAGAGGTCATTTGGCCCATCAAGTCTGTACCAACCCTCCAAAGAGCATCTCACACAGACCCACCCTGTCCCCACATTCCCCGTGGCCAATCCATCTAACCTGCACCTCTTTGGAGTGTGGGAGGAAACTGGAGCACCGAGAGTAACCCCATGCAGACACGGGGAGAATGTGCAAACTCCACACAAACAGTCGCCCGAGGGTGGAATCCAACACAGGTCCCTGGTGCGTAGGCAGTAGTGCTAACTACTGCACCACTGTGCCATCCAGTAAAAGGAATGGCAGTGAATAGACTGTGCAAGTGTGAGGGAGAGTCAGCTTTTCATTCCACACGAGTCAGCACTTCTCTCATCAGTGGTCCCTGCATTGACAGGTAAAAATGTCTTCATTCTTGACAAACACATTAGTATAAATGTTTCAGATGTTTTGTTTGGAGGCAGTTTAAAAAAGGCACAGATGAAAACAAAGCACTCCTAACAACAATCCATGGACCAGGACCAGACAAGAACTAAAGAGGTGAATCCAGATATAATGAATTAAACATTTCTCCATCTCCCTCCCTGACCATTGACATCTCTCTCTACTCTATGTGGGTAAATAGCATTGGAAGAGTTAGAGGGTTGTTTTTGACTGGCATAGACTCAATGGGCTGAAGGGCATTTTTCTGTGCAGTGCATCTCTATGATTAAGTCCATTGGCTTACCACTAATCTTTACTTGCTCTACTTCCCTCCCATTTTTCTCCCTCTAACTTCTCCCCACAGGCCCAATTTTTCATTTCTTTTTTGCTTTCCTAATTCTTCCTTGTATCTCTCTCAAGCACACAGAACAATTACAGTATAGAAAGAGGCTATTCAGCCCATCATGTCTGCACCCACTCTGTTATCTGGTGCATCTCTATTACCTAGTGCCACCGCCTGCCTTTTCCCCATACCCTGCACACCATTACAATCCACATAAACCAATGCCTTCTGGAAAGCCACTATTGAACCCGTCTTCACCACATTTCCAGGCAGTGCATTCCAATCTCTGACAACTATCCCCTGTCCCTTCTCTTCTCCACAGTCTCCTTTCTCTCTCCATTTCTCCATCATTTTCCATCTCATTTGTCTCTTACCCTACTCCTCTGTCCTTTTGTTTTACTCCCTCTGTCTCTCTATCCTGTTTCTCTTCAACATGGCAGAACCCTCCAGCCCATTTGTTTGAATAATAGGCATTAATCAAATAGCAGGAGCAAATGTTTAGAGTCATAGATTCATACAGCCACACAACACAGAAACAGGCCCTTCAGTCCAACTCATTCGTGTTGACCAAACATCCCAATCTGACCTAATACTATTTGCTAGCATTTGGCTTACATCCTTCTAAATTTTTTTTTTATTCATATACCATCCAGATGCCTTCTAAATAGAGTAATTGTACCTGTCTCCACCATTCTCTCTGATAACTCATTCCATACACACACCACCCTCTGTGTACTCCTCAAGTCCTTGTTAAATCTTTCCCCTCTCACCTTAAGCCTATGCCCTCTAGTTTTAGACTTCCTTACCCTGGGAAAAAAATGACTTTGGCTATTCTCCCCATCCAAGCCCCTCATGATTTTATAAACATCTATTGGGTCACACCCTCAGCCTCCCAGGATCCAGGGAAAAAAGCCTCAGCCTATTCAGGCTCTCCCCATAACACAAACCCTCCAGGCCCTGCAACATCCTTGTAAGTGTTTGCTGCACCTTCTCAAGTTTAAAAACATCCTTCCCACAGAAGGGCGACCAGAATTGTGCACAGTATTCCAAAAATAACCTCACTTAATAGAGAATAAGGAGGGGATCATGTTGTGCAGTAGTACTGTCCCTGCCTCTGGGCTAGGTGATCTGGGTTCAAGTGCCACCTACTCCAGAGAATTACAGAATATCAAAAATGGAAGTGGAAATGTTTTTAGCCCTGATTGAAATGTGCTCTTGTTTCTTCTGTTTTCTTTCTTTAACATTTTCCTCGATTTTCTGGGAGTCTGCAAAGTGAGAAACTATCCTAAAATGAACAGCTGGCCCATCCTCATGGGTAAAAGAAATCTGATGGAAGTCAGCTTCTCTGTGTCCGCAGAAACACTGGCCCTTTATGTTATAATAGCTGTCGCTGAGCACCACGGGCATCGAACAACCGCATATAAACTAACTCTCTCCACAGCAATAGAACTTTATTACTTCACTCTGTGGACGTTATATAGTTTGAATAGTTATTGAAAAACTATCAGTGCAGTTTCCAAGAGATATGCCTAGGTACAAATCAGTTGCTTCATGCTCTGATGTAAATGGGCTAGGTTTTTTAACCAGACCTGCGGGAATAGATTGGAGGCAGGTGAGAGACAGGCCAGGTTATGTGCCAAGGAAAATGCAACCAACTCACTTCTGTGACACCTCAGCTCCGTGTGTATGACAGGCAGGAACTCAGCAGCAACAGCTACATCCCAACAACAGCGGGTAGACTTTCATGAAACTGGCATGGCCAGCGATTGCCAGGACGGAAAAGACTGGCAATTACACAATTCTGTTTGTGGCCTCAAGTCCCCCTCAAAACACTTCACATCCCATGGATGCAATTTTGAAAATGGAACAGCCAATTAATGCACCGCAAGCTCCCGCCGGCACCAATAACATTAGAACATAGAACAGTACAGCACAGTACAGGCCCTTCGGCCCACGATGTTGTGCCAACCTATTATCCTATTAAGATCAATCTACCCTGCATTTTACTATCCTCCATGTGCCTATCCAAGAGTCACTTAAAAGTGTCTAAAGTATCTGAACCCACTACCACTGCTGGCAACGCATTCCACATGCCCACCACTCTCTGTGTAAAGAACCTACCTCTGACATTTCCCCTATACCTTCCTCCAATCACCTTAAAATTATGTCCCCTCGTAGTAGTCATTTCCGCCCTGGGAAAAAGTCTCTGACTATCCACTCTATCTATGCCTCTCGTCATCTTGTACACCTCTATCAAGTCACTTCTCATCCTTCATCGCTCCAATGAAAAAATCCCTAGCTCCCTCAACCTTTCCTCATAAGACCTGCCCTCCAGTCCAGGCAACATCCTGGTAAATCTCCTCTGCACCCTCTCTAAAGCTTCCACATCTTTCCTGTAATGTGGTGACCAGAACTGAACACAATATTCCAAGTGTGCAATATTCCAACTTGTGCAATACTTCTACAGCATCTTTCGGAGCCTGATGACATCCCAAGGTGTTTCACAGCCCACGGAGCATGGTTTCTGTGGAAGTACAAACAGCAATGCTGTGAGAAGATCCAGTTAAGCATTTATAAAGTAGTTGACAGTTAGCAAATAATGTGCAGTATCTGTGGAGAGAAAACAGAGTTAAAATTTCGAATCCAGAAACCCTTCTTCTGAATTTTTAAACCTGATTTATCTATTTTAATATGTTTTAATATTGACTGAGGGACTAAATCATCCACCAGTTCCTTTAGAAAATGGTATGTGCCTTCCTTATGGAACCTTGTCCACCTCCAGTCCTACAAATATCTGCTTGACTATTCACTGTCCTACGAGTTATATCAAAATGGTATCTTAAAGGAGAAGATGTAAGCTAAATGTTGGTCTCTCCAGCAATGCCTACATTCAAAAATGAATATTGAATGCAATGATTACATGTAGCTTTTGACAACTTGCATTTATGTAGAAGCTTTAACATTGGAAAATAGTCCAAGGCGCTTTACAGGAGTGTTCGTCACCAGGCAAAGAAAGGGTTGCACATTTAAGATAGAGATGAGGAGGAATTTCTTCTCTGAGAGAGATATGAATCTGTGGAATTCTGTACCACAGACGGAGGTTGAAGCTGGGATATTCAAGGCAGAGACAAACAGATTTTTAATGAGTCAGGGAATCAAGGGTGGTGGGGACAAGGCCAGAAAGTGGTGTTAAGGGTCATCAGATCAGCCATGATTTCATTAAATGGCACAGCAGACTCGATGGGCTGATTGGCCAACTTCTACATCTTAATGTCTAAATTGATATTGGGACAGTTGACAAAGAGCTTAGTGAAAGAGGTAGGTTTTGTGAAGCATCTTAAGGAATTATAGAATTCTCTGCAGTGTGAAAGCAGGTCATTCGGGGCCCATCCGGTCCACATCATCCCTCTGGGGGGCATGCCACCCAGACCAAACCATCCCTGTACCCCTGCATTTACCATGAATAGTCTACCTAGTCTGAACATACCTAGACATTACAGGCAATTTAGCACGGCCAATCCACCTAACCAGCACATCTTTGGACTTTGGGACGAAACCAGAGCACCTAGAGGAAACCTACGCTGACACAGGGAGAACATACAAACTACACACAGACAGTCACCTGAGGGTGGAATTGAACCCGGGTCTCTTGCTGTGAGGCAGCAATGCTAACCACTGAGCCACCGTGCCACCCATGAGGGATGAGTGAGGGGTAGAGTCGTTGACAGGTTTAAAGACAAAAGTTCAGAAGTTAGTCCAGACCATTGATGGGAAGACCAATAATAGTCAGAGCAATTAAAACCAGGGACAGGTAGGATTTCAGAACTGGAGAAGCAAAGTGACTTCAAATAGAATTACTCCAGGTTTGGAGCATCTTACAGAAAAAAGGAGAATTGAGATAACGAAAGAATTTGAATGGGATAGGAATATTAAGTAGTCTCTACTATGAGGATGCAAATAAGGACCTCCAATCCTCTTTGTCCAAATTAGGCTCTTTTCATTCTTTTATGGGATTTGGGCATTGCTGGCACTGTCAATATTAGTTGTCCATCCCTAGTTTCTCTTGAACTGAATGGCTGATGGTAGTTAATAGTCATATTGCTGTGGTTCTCAAGTCACATGTAGACCAGACCAGGTAAGGACAGTAAAGGGCAGGAGTAAGCCAAATGAATTTGCATGACAATGATGGTTTAACAATCACAAAGGTTAGCTTCAAATTCCAAATATATCAATTGATAGAATTTAACTTCCACCAAGTGCTATGGATTAACCTGTAGTTCTGAGGTACCAGGAGCATTTCTACTCTGGCACTGTTGCCCCTTATTGAAATAGATATTATTCCATTGGTTTTATTCCTTTGTTGGTGCATTATCATATCCTATGGGTTTGCTCTGCTCTGACGAACACTTTAATCAGTGGCTAGTTTATTCTAACTCTTGTCCCATCAGCACTTTAAGTACCAGCTAACTTTAAGGTCCAAGCCATTTTGTCTGGAAATTATTTAGCCCTAACTTGCATTCTGAGCAGGCAGTTTCTGAGTCCCAAATCCACCATTCATTCTCATCAGTGTTTTAAAAATACCTATGTATACCTACGTCAGCCTCCTACTTCTTGATTACAGCTCATTCAGCTCCCTAATTCCAAACAAACTAATCTCTAAACTCCAAGATCTATGTCTATGCTCCCCCCACTGCAACTGGATTCTCGACTTCCTGACCAACAGACCACTCCCAGTAAGAATACGTGACAACACCTCCTCCACCATAATCCTCAACACTGGCGTCTTACAAGGCTGTGTACTCAGGTCCCATTATACTCCTTATGCACACATAACTATGTGGCCAGATTCTGCACCAACTCCATCTTCAAGTTTGCCGATGACACCACTGTTGTAGGTCAGATCTCAAACAATGACGAGATGGAGTACAGGAAGGTAACCAAGTGCTTAGCAGCACGGTGTAAAGACAACAGTCTCTCCATCAATGCCAGCAAAATGAAGGAGCTGGCCATTGACTTCAGGAAGCAGAGTGGAGGGCACGCCCCTGTCTGCATCAATGATATCTGACCCACTACGGTGGTGTCATCAGCCCACCTGTAGATGGCGTTCGTTTGGAATTTGGCAACACAGTCATAGGTGTACAGGGAGTACAGTACGGGGCTGAGGACACATCCTTGGGGGGCTCCAGTGTTAAGTGTTATTGTGGAGGAGGTACAGTTACCTATCATCACTGATTGCGGTCTGTGGGTCGGAAAGCTGAGGATCCAGTTGCAGAGGGGGGAGCTGAGACAAAGGTCATGCAGTTTTGAGAACTGGAGCTTGGTAGAATCTAAGGATCTACCTTGCTTAGTGGCAATTAACGATGATGGGGATAAGCTGTTTAGAACTGAGATTAGGAGAAATGTCTTCACCCAGAAAGTGGTAAGATTCAAGCTTCGAGTTGAGGCCAAGATGTTGAATGTGTTCAGGAAGAAGTTAGATATAGTTCTTAGGGCCCAAAAGGTCAAAGGGAATGGGGAGAAAGTAGCATCAATGTACTGAGTTGGATGATCAGCCATGGTCATATTGAATGGCTGAGTAAGTTCGAAGTACTGAATGGCCTACCCCTGCTCCTAATTTCTAAGTTTTGATGTTCTTATATATCAGCAGCAAACTCAGACAAATTACATTTGGTCCTTCCAAGGCTGAATCAGAATTCACTTCAAAATAAGACAGAGAAACAGCCTTAAGAAATCGGCATCCAATAACGCGGCTTCGTGTAAAAGATCTTTCTCTTTATCCCTCACATGGTCAGTTCCAGCATAGATGATGGACTTTTTGATATATAGTTTTCAGGGTCTGACACCGCAATAAGCTTTAATGGTGTTTCCAATACAAACTGTACTCAGAATACAATTTAATAATCCATCTGCAGAATTTTTTTCCCATCAGGTTGCAGTATTAAAAAAAGTGCTATCTTTCTTTTCGACTTATGATTACACCATCCTCCAATTTAATACAGCGAAATAATTAGATACAAAATGGCTCTGTCAATACCTCAAGGCACCACAGTCCGATTAATTTATCAGTTGCAAAGAATAACTACACCTAATATGTGTTTTATTTGACGGCCTGTCATGTTCTCAAAGGTGGGGTGTTCCAAAAATCTGACTTGCACTCTGCCATACCAAGTGATTTTGTGAGGGATAAAGAAGGGAAGACAAGGTGTAGTCCATTTAAAGTGTTATATTTGAATTATGATCCACTTATATGGTAAGTATATTACTGTTGCCTATGATTCAGTACAACATGAAACAATAACATGCAGAATGCAAATGCTGTAGATTGTCTCTATTTGTCATCTTTGCTCCTTGATGGGACCAAGGATCGAGCTTTACTCAGCTCCTGTGAGCCACTTGTTGTTAACTCTTTCTTTCCCAGAGTTCTTCCTTCATGCTTAGCTGGTAGAAGTTGGCACTGAGCCATTTTGACCATCTGTCAACACCATTGTTATCATACCCACACTCCCAACACCATTCCCAAAGGAGTGGTTGCATTGCTGCCATTCAGTATCTGAGAGTTCAGGCACGGACTAAAATTGGTGACAGTGTGATATGTACAACAAATGATGGGATCATTCAAGGTAATGATGCCTGCTACATTAGAATGGCCTGCCAATGGTCACGAGTATTCAGAATGGTAACAGGAGTCATAGAACCCAATAAAGGATCTTCAGGAGCTGAATGGAATCATAGAATCCCTACAGTGTAGATACTGTAGGGCCATTCAGTAGGCACCAATCCTCTTATAATCATCTCAACCATACCCACTCCACTACCATCCCCCACAGCACTACATTAACCATGACTAATCCAGCTGGCCTACACATCACTGGACAACACAGGGCATTTTAGAATGGCCAATCAATCCATCTACCCTGCACATATTTGGACTGTGGGAGGAAACCAGAGCACCCAGAGGAAACCCGCAGACACACAGAGAACACGCAAACACCATACAGGCAGTTGCCCGAGGGTGGAATTGAACCCGGGTCCCGGGCGCTATGAGGCAGCAGTGGAAGGGACAGTCTATCAACCTGCTTGCCTATTATGCCAGATGTAAACTTTTTAACAATGTTTTCGTTATTTAGAGCACTCACTCCACTAGCAAGACATATTTTATTGCCCATTGTCACTTGCACTGAGAAGTTTAAGATCAAACCAGGTTGTGTGGAATCACTTGATTAGGTTGAGTCAAGAATCCACAGGGTTGTAGGTGACCAGTTGTGCCCAGATTTCCAACCACCAAACTGGGCACAGTTGGCCCTCTCCAGCCCCCTGCCCTAGTTATTAAACCCTGAAGTGTAGCCCTGTCCAAGGCCTTGGGTTATGGCCTATCTTCCCCAGAAAAAGAATAAAAGTTTCAGATGTGACTTCAGAGTGGTCTTTAAAAGTGTGAAGGAGTTTGATGGAATGGATGCAGAGAAAACAGTCCCACTTCTCATTCCAATGAAGAGTCACTGGACTCGAAACATCAACTCTGTTTTCTTCCCACCGATACTGTCAGACCTGCTGAGTTTCTCCAGCAATTTCTACTTTTGTCTCAGTTTTTCCCCATTGTTAGGAATGAGTACAAAACCAGGGGTTATAAATATAAAATTGCCACCACTATGTCCTTTAGACACTTGAGAAGAATTTTCTTTACATAAAGGGAGTTGTTAGAATGTTTCTGTGCTGCACATATGATGCATTTTGATGTTTCATGTGGGAGTGATGGGATGATCCTTTAGAACTGAAATGAGGAGGAATTTCTTCACTCAGTGGGTGGTGAATCTGTTGAGTTCTTTGCCGCAGAGGGCTATAGGTGCCAAGTCATTGAGTGTTTTTAAGACAGAGATGGATGGGTTCTTGATGAATCAGGGGATCAAGTGTTACAGAGGGAAGGCAGGAGCATGGGTTTGAGAAACATATCAACCATGATCAAATGGCAGAGAAGAGTCAATGGGCTGAATGGCCTAAGTCTGCTCCTATATCTTATTGCGGGTCTTATGGGTTGTACGTTATCCAAGTGCACAATTAGTGAACCAGTTAAGGTTTTAACAGCAATCTGTCAGCATTCAAAGGTTGTTTTCTGTTACTAACCTATAAATCATTAAATTTATTGAATTCAGATTAAAGGAACCGAACTCATGTCCTCTGGGTTAATAGTCGAAAGCCCTGACCATTAGACTTTACATGATATCACATGGACAGGTCCACACTAATGTTCCTGTTCTGCATGAGTCTATTCCCTCCATAAAAGTCTATCAGCACACCATTCTATTCCTCTTTCTCTCAGGGGTGCATTTAACTTTCCCCTCAATGCAAATTATACTATTTTACCCGGCAGCTCTGTCATTTTCTTCTCTTTCTTCTGCTAATCTTCCCGCTTGTGCTTTCATCTGGCTATTCACCCCCTCACTGTCGCTTGGAGGACAGACAGTCTGCCTGCTGCCAGATCTATGTCCATATTACAACAAAAACAGAAATTGCTGGAAAAACTCAGCAGATCTGGCAGCATCTGTGAAGAAAAAAAATCAGTGTTAACGTTTCAGGTCCGGTGACCTTTCCTCAGAACTCAGTTCTGCATGAAGTTTATAAAGGAGAAAATATCTCCTACTAAAAGGAAAATCAAGAATGTACAGTTTAAGTCTTTAGAATCCTTGAGGTGTACAGGAACAGACTCTTTGGCCCATAATGCCTGTACCAAACATGATACTGTTCTAAACTAATCCCATCTATCTGCACATGGTTCATATCCCTCTTTTCCCTGCCTGTTCATGTCTCTGCCTAAATGCCACTTAAACTTTGCTATCATATCTGCTTCTACCACCTTCCCTGGCAGTGAATTCTAGGCACCTACCATATTATGTGCAAAAAAGCATTCCTCACATGTCTCCTTTAAATCTTTCCCCTCTCACTTTAAACCTACGCCTCCTAGTATTTGACATTTCCACTCTGGGAAAGAGACTGTGACACTCCACTCATAATTTTATATACTTCTATCAGTCGCCCATCAACATGATTGTGAAAACAATCCAAGTTGTCCAACCTCTCCTTATAGCTAGCTTTAACTTGAGAGGGTGGCCTGGTGTTTCAGCGGTCAGCACTGCTGCATCATGGTATCAGGGATCCAGGTTCGATTCCAGCCTTGGGTGACTGTCAATGTGGACTTTCTCCCCATGTCTATGTGGGTTTCCCCTGGGTGCTCTTGTTTCCTCCCACCATCCAAGGATGTGCAAGTAAGGTAGATTGACTATGCTAAATTGCCTATAGTGTCCAGGGATGTGTAGGCTAGGTGGATTAGCCATGGAAATGCAGGGTTATAGGGTAGATGGATGTGTCTGGATGGGATGCACTTCAGAAGGTTGGTGTGGACTTGATGGGCCAAATGGCCTGCTTCCACACTGTAGGGATCCTATGAGAGCATAGATTAATTGGCAATTTATATCATCTACATAGTGAAGTTTATAGATGTCTTTGAATTCTCAGTGAACAAATATTTGATTTTCACCAGGCTTATCTTCCAAGAAATATCTTCCAAGAGAAAAAAACAGCAGGAGAGAGAGGAAGAAAAAGCTTTCCAGTTCTATTGTTAAGAATTCATCATTTTTTTCTCTCTGCTATGCCCATAAATTTACCTGAAACATAGTTCATTTGTCTATTCAAGTGTCAGACTTCATTTTTTACAAAATTAGAGATTGCTGATGAAACTCAGCAGGTCAAGCAGCATTTGTGGGAAGAAACAAAGTGAACGCTTTGAGTCTAGTCACTCTACATGAGAACTGACCTGCTGAGTTTCACCAGCAATTTCTGTTTTTGTTTCAAATCATCAGCATCTTTGTTTTATTTCAGTTTTTTTTTGAGAAGGATAATCCCCAGACAAGACTTTCATCATATTTTGTGAAACTTTCTCGAAGGTTTAAATCAAACAGAAAATATCATCTGAAAACAAAAAATGTTGGATACCACAATGGGTCAGGCATCATCCATGTAGAGAGAGCAAGCTAACGTTTCAAGTCTACATGACTCTTCATCACAACTGAAGTGAAGCATGGAGGGGGCAACATTTATGCAATAGTTGGGGGTGGGGTGGTGGTGGACTGCTGGGGGAGAAAGGATGTTGATAATTCGGATTCCAATCACTTAATCTTGCTTTTCTCCATGGATGCTGCTTGACCTGCTGTGATCTCCAGCACTTTTTGTTTTTAGTACCGATTCCAGCATCTGCAATAATTTGCTCTGAGAAAATATTGTCTAATTGCCTGGATTGAGTCATTTTGATGACATGTTAATTTCTATTCAGTCTGGTTTCATGCATCTTGGATCAACCAAGTGATCCAGAGATATCAAGAACTGCAGATGCTGGAGTCAGAGTTAATACAGTGTGGAGCTGGAGGAACACAACAGGTCAGGCAGCATCAGAGGGGCAGGAGAGTCGACATTTCAGGGGGTCCCAAATTGTCGACTATCCTGCTCTTCTGATGCTGGCTGATCTGCTGTGTTCCTTCAGCTCCGCACTTGTGTTGACATCAACCAAGTGATCATTGGGACCAAATTGAGTCAGCGCTTTTTGTTTCTTAAAGCCATTTAATCCATGACAGATAACAAATATTAAAAATCAGATGATGGAAGTCAAAAATTAATACTCTGTTTTGATAGACTAAGATATCCCAAAGTGCTTTGCAGACAGTGAAGTAGTATTGAAGAGCAAAAACAAAGTTGCTGGAAAAGCTCAGCAGGTCTGGCAGCATCTGTGAAGGAGAAAACAGAGTTAAAGTTTCAGGTCCGGTGATCCTTCCTTAGAACTGATGGTGGCTGGGAAAACATCAGTTTATATGCAGAAAATAGGGAGGTGGGTGGGGTAGGGAGTAAACGATAGGATAGAGCCCAAAGAGAGAGAAAGACAGTTGGACAGACAAAGGAGTTGCTAACAATCAGGCTGGGAGGGTGAATAGTTGTTAATGGGGATAATAGTTGTTAATAGTTGTTACCATTGGTTCTGAGGAAGGGTCACCGGACCCGAAACATTAACTCTGTTTTCTCCTTCACAGATGCTGCCAGACCTGCTGAGCTTTTCCAGCAACTTTGTTTTTGTTCCTGATTTACAGCATCCGCAGTTCTTTTGGTTTTTATTTAGTATTGAAGAGCACTGATTGTGTAATATAGGAAATCATAGCTCCCAGAAAGCTCCCACAAATAGCAATGAGGCAATGATCAAACAATTTTTGTTTAAAGGTATTGATTGAGAGATAACTATTGCCCAGGACAACTCCATTGTTCTTTCACGAAGGCTGGTGCCACAGGATTATTTACTGCTACCTAAGAAGGGACCTGATATTGTGGCACAATGGATAACATTCCTGTCTATCAATGAACCTCAGGATATAGTCCACCCACAGGATTTAATGGCCAAGGAAGGTACGTTCAAACATGACCAAGTAAGAGGACTGTAATGACTGCAAATTCATCAATTACTTGGCTGCATAATGTTGTGCATCCAGAAGATAGATAAGTAAATAAGAGATAGTAGGAACTGCAGATGCTGGAGAATCTGAGATAACAAGGTGTAGAGCTGGATGAACACAGCAGGCCAAGCAGCATCAGAGGAGCAAGAAGGCTAACATTTCGGGCCTAGACCCTTCTTCAGAAATGGGGGAGGGGAAGGGGGTTCTGAAATAAATAGGGAGAGAGGGGGGTAGGTCAGTCGAGGGAGGACGGACAGGTCAACGGGGCGGGATGAGGTTAGTAGGTAGGAGATGGGGGTGGGGCTTGAGATGGGAGGAGGGGATAGGCGGGAGGAAGGACAGGTTAGGGAGGCGGGGAAGAGCTGGGCTGGTTTTGGGATGTGGTAGGGGGAGGGGAGATTTTGAAGCTTGTGAAGTCCACATTGATACCATTGGGCTGCAGGGTTCCCAAGCGGAATATGAGTTGCTGTTCCTGCAACCTTCGGGTGGCATCATTGTGGCACTGCAGGAGGCCCAGGATGGACATGTCGTCTGTGGAATGGGAGAGTGAGTTGAAATGGTTCGCGACTGGGAGGTGCAGTTGTTTAGTGCAAACCGAGCATAGGTGTTCTGCCTCCCTAACCTGTCCTTCCTCCTGCCTATCCCCTCCTCCCACCTCAAGCCCCACCCCCATTTCCTACCTACTAACCTCATCCCGCCCCCTTGACCTGTCCGTCCTCCCTGGACTGACCTATCTCCTCCCTACCTCCCCACCTACACTCACCTTTACTGGCTCCATCCCCGCCTCTTTGACCTGTCTGTCTCCTCTCCACCTATCTTCTCCTCTATCCATCTTCTATCCGCCTCCCCCTCTCTCCCTATTTATTTCAGAACCCCTTTCCCCTCCCCCATTTCTGAAGAAGGGTCTAGGCCCGAAACGTCAGCCTTCCTGCTCCTCTGATGCTGCTTGGCCTGCTGTGTTCATCCAGCTCTACACCTTGTTATCTAAGTAAATAAGATATTGGTAAAAGATGCTTCATAATTAATATTTCTTGGAGGACTTTGAAGAATTGTGGAAAAATTGATTTATTTCAAGTTTTGAGGAAATACCATGATAAGTTTCTTTATGTGAGGTTATTGAAAGCTCCCTGTGAATATGGCACAAAGCGTCCTAGAAATCACATGATTATGATCAATGTTTGCTTTATTGTAGATCCTTGCTGGGTCTGTGTGAACACTTACTGAATGATACTTCTTAAGAGTCAGTATCTCACAATTTAACACCATGCCACATATAGATAGGACAGATCATCAAAATTTTTGGTCAAAGCATATTGGAGAAAACTAAGAGAAAAGTTTGAACTAGGCCATAGTAATGGACTAGCCTGGAAACTCTTCTTCTAAAGATCCTCTGGATGTTTTGACTCTTATACTCCCTTCAAGAAGGAATTATTAATAAATGCAAGGACACTGTATGCATTATAAACAGTTGTCCAGCCACCTTCAATGATCTGTTTATAAACTCACTCAAGCCCCTCTGTTCCTGCACATCCTTGAGAATTGTATCCCCCGATTTTATGTTCTCTTTCAGTGTTTTTCCAACTAAACTGCAACACCTCACACTTCTCTGTATTGAACCCTATCTGCCACCTATCCACCCACTCCAGCAACTTGTCAATGTCCTTTGGAGTTCTACACTGTCCTCTTCACTCTTTACAATCCTTCCCCACTTCATGTCATCTGCAACGTGGAAATTACTCCCTGCAGGCCAAAAGCCCAATCATTAATCTACATGAGGCAAAGCAAGAATCCAAATACCAAATCCTGGGGCTCCACTGCATATCTTCCTCAAAAAACATCCATTGACCATTGCTGGTCTGACCATTGCTGGACCAGAAATGTCAGCCTTCCTGCTTCTCTGATGCTGCTTGGCCTGCTGTGTTCATCCAGCTCTACACCTTGTTATCTCAGATTCTCCAGCATTGGCAGTTCCTACTATCTCATTGACCATTGCTGTCTGTTTTCTATCACAATTTGTATCTTCATTGCTATTGTCCCTTTTATACCATGACCTATAACTTCCTTCACAAGTCTATTGTGTGGCACTGTATCAAATGCCTCTTCGAATTCCATGCATACAATGATCACAGGCCCTTAAATATTCCCTGTTGCCATTTTTGCCACTTGACCCCTGCAATCCAGAAACGTTTCCTCCCACACACAACTCCCACCCTTCTGAAGAAGAGTCACCGGATTCGAAACGTTAACTCTGTTTTCTCCTTCACAGATGCAGCCAGACCTGCTGAACATTTCCAACAACTTCGTTTTTGTTTCTGATTTACAGCATCCGCAGTTCTTTCGGTTTTTCATGCTTCCTCCCATGTTGGAATGGAAACAGACTGATAGAGAAAATTCTCTTTTTCATGTCAAGAGCTTTGTTACCCTTTAAATTACAGTTATCCTAATTAATATTAACACAACTGAAGCCCTGTTTTATAGTTATTCTAAATTCTGTGCACATACCTGTAATTTCCACGCAGATATGTTCCTTTGTATCTCCCTTTCTAATTCGGTGGGTCAAAGGTGGGAAGAAATGATTGAGACTGAAAAATCGGTCTGAGGGTGTAGATTAAGGACTGAGGTAGTTCAGTAAGTCTGAGGGAGGTGATTTGGTGATTTAGAAAGTTCAACGTATGAGGGAGTCAACCTAGGGATTTAAGTAGATTATTGGACCTGTGTGGAAACATCAGCAGTTTGAATCTCCTTAACAAGTATGTAGCAGAACACCGATGCTGTAAGATAGAACTTGTGTGGAGAGAAAGCTAAGTTAATGGTTTGAGACTAGTGACCCTTCTCCAGAACGCTGCCAGACCTGCTGAGTTTCTCCAGCAATTTCAGCTTTTAATTTCAGGTTTCCAGCATCTGCAGTTCATTGTTTTATTTGAGGATTTAAGATAATTTGGTGACCTTCAAATTCAATTCAGGGAATTGATGATGCTTCCTAAATTTAAAGCTCACCAAATATCTGGACACTGATCTGAGTGAGAGCTACAAATTGTTAAGGCAATTTGTGACCTCTTTACCTATCATGTAGATGTACTGGATAGGGGCAGCAATGTGGCTCAGTGGTTAGCACTGCTACCTCACAGCGCCAGAGAACCAGCCTTGGGTGACTGTCTGCTTAGAGATTACACTTTCTGCCTGTGTATGTGTATGCCTTTGGGTGCTCCGGTTTCCTCCACAGTCCAAAGATGTGCAGGTTAGGTGCATTGGCCAGGCTAAGTTGCTCCATAGTGTCCAGGGATGTGCAGACTAGGTCAATAAGTTGTGGTAGATGTGGAGTTACAGGGTTAGGGTGTGGGCTGAGTCTAGGTGGGAAGCTCATCGGAGAATCTGTGACAATGCTGGAAGTTTAAAAATTTTATTTTGCCCTTGAAGAGAGGTTGTAAAGGCAGAGATGAAAACTGGCTACTTGAGATGGCCTAAGTAAGCAATTTAGGCAGACTTTAGGTTTTTTTTAAGAAGTTGGAACAATGGAAGCAGCTTGAATGGGAGTGGCCAGTTCTCACAGACCAGCATTTCTAGTTTTTTTTTAGCTTGACCAGTCAGAAGCTATTTGGGGTCCAAGAAGAGTTGGGTGATTCCTTCCTGCTACTTTCTCTGAAATCTCTCTTGATGTTGTTTCCTCCTGGATGGGAGAACTGCATGTAAGAATCTGTGTCTGAATTTACCTTTTTGCCAAGGGATGTGTTTACAGCATGTTACTATAATGGAACAGTTAATTAGTAATAGGTACTGTATCTATTATTCTGTTAAGTTTTTCAATAGCTAAATTATTTTAAATTCCTTTTTCTTTTGTTTGTATTTTAACTATAGTGTTTAAATAAATTGTGCTTTGCTCAACATCAAGTAGTTTGACCAGTCGCATCACATCAGGAACATACACTTCACATCTACCTTCAAAATAAGAAAAAGTTAGTGTCTAGGCTACCTTCTTAAAATATTTTGAGGGGTTCTGGTCGGGTTCATAACAGGTCAGTGAAGACTCAATGGGCCAAATGGCCCCTTTCCACACTGTAGGGATGCTACTTTTCTATGATAGACCATAACTCTGAATTTGCTGAATTAGTTCAAATGTGAAAAAAACACATGTGATGCTTACTCCATAGAGCCATCAGTTGGATGGTGACTTAATCATTGGAAAAATCATTGGGTTATGTCTCAAATGGTTTTTGTGTTCTCTGAAGGGATAAGTGTGTTTGCATTAAAAGATGCAACTGTTGACATAGAGTGTCTGACTGAATTTCTCTTTAAAATAGACAATGCATGAGGTGTATAATGTACCACTTGTCAATGTAATAAAACTGTTAATCACACTGTGTTGTGTAAATACCATACAATTGATTGGATGGCACAAATTCTGCAAGGAAATAGCTTATATGAGCAGCCTGAACAAGCCGAGATCAAGGTTCATTAAAACCAGGAGATAATCCTCCTTCCATTAAAAAAAACTGTTGTTTTAGTGAGTGAATGATTAACAGGACCATGGAAGATGCTACACTCTTGTGATGTTTGCCAGTGGTCAACAGTGATCAATTGCTAAGGACTGGGCAGCGTCAGTGTTCAATCAGACTGGATGCTTGCATGGAAGATAGGATAAGAAATTGTGCCTCATACTAATAGTCAGCAAACTTGGGAACGGGAGTCAGCTGATCAGGAACAGGAGGTTGGAAAGGACCAGGCTGATCAGTTCTTTCAGTCTGATTCTTGGACAGGTCTACATAAACCAGGTCACTTGTGATTGTGAGATAACAAGGTGTAGAGCTGGATGAACACAGCAGGCCAAGCAGCATCAGAGGAGCAGGAAGGCTGATGTTTCAGGCCTAGACCCTTGTGCAGAAATGGGGGAGGAGAAGGGGGTTCTGAAGTAAATAGGGAGAGAGGGGGAGGCAGATAGAAGATGGATAGAGGAGAAGATAGGTGGAGAGGAGACAGACAGGTCAAAGAGGCAGGGATGGAGCCAGTAAAGGTGAGTGTAGGTGGGGAGTTAGGGAGGGGATAGGTCAGTCCAGGGAGGACGGACAGGTCAAGGGGGCGGGATGAGGCTAGCAAGTAGGAGATGGGGGTGGG
>NC_063342.1:11071134-11073552 GCF_021869965.1 Rhincodon typus
TGAGGAATGGGAGGGGGAGTTGAAATGGTTCGCGACTGGGAGGTGCAGTTGTTTATTGCGAACCGAGCGTAGGTGTTCTGCAAAGCGGTCCCCAAGCCTCCGCTTGGTTTCCCCGATGTAGAGGAAGCCACACCGGGTACAGCGGACGCAGTATACCACATTGGCAGATGTGCAGGTGAACATCTGCTTGATGTGGAAAGTCTTCTTGGGGCCTGGGATGGGGGTGAGGGGGGAGGTGTGGGGGCAGGTGTAGCACTTCCTGCGGTTGCAGGGAAAAGTGCCAGGTGTGGTGGGCCTGGAGGGGTGTGTGGAGCGGACAAGGGAGTCACGGAGAGAGTGGTCCCTCTGGAAAGCAGATAAGGGTGGGGAGGGAAAAATGTATCTGGTGGTGGGGTCGGATTGCAGATGGCGGAAGTGTCAGAGGATGATGCGTTGGATCCGGAGGTTGGTGGGGTGGTACGTGAGGACAAGGGGGATTCTGTTTTGGTTGTTATTGCAGGGAGGGGGTGTGAGGGATGAGTTGCGGGAAATGCGGGAGACACGGTCGAGGGCGTTCTCGACCACTGAGGGGGGAAAGTTACGGTCCTTGAAAAACGAGGACATCGGAGATAGTCGGGAGCGGCATGCCTCATCCTGGGAGCAGATGAGGCGGAGGCGAAGGAATTGGGAAGGGGATGGCATTTTTGCAGGAAGGTAGGTGGGAGGAGGTGTATTCTAGGTGGCTGTGGGAGTTGGCGGGCTTGAAATGGATATCGATTTCCAGATGGTTGCCAGAGATGGAAACAGAGAGGTCCAGGAAGGAGAGAGAGATATCAGAGATGGTCCAGGTGAACTTAGGTTGGGGTGGAAGGTGTTGGTGAAGTGGATGAACTGTTCGAGCTCCTCGTGGGAGCACGAGGCGGCGCCGATACAGTCATCAATGTAACGAAGGAAGAGGTGGGGTTTAGGGCCCCTTCCCCTCCCCCATTTCTGAAGAAGGGTCTAGGCCCGAAACATCAGCTTTCCTACTCCTCTAATGCTGCTTGGCCTGCTGTGTTCATCCAGCTCTACACCTTGTTATCTCAGATTCTCCAGCATCTGCAGTTCCTACTATCTCTGATTTACTTGTGATTGTAAGTGCTATGATGTAAGACTAACATTGCAGTATTTTGTAGTGTACTTTGATTGAGTCGTGGAGATTGGGTAATCCCCATTGTTGAGACTGCCTTGCGGTATTGATGTCTAGAGTAAACCTAATGGACCAGGGAACTCAGACTAAAGACCTACGTTGCGTAAGAAGCAACCTGAGTTCATGTGGAACGTTTTTCAACCAAAGAATATCCCAAAGTATTCTACAGCCAAAATTATTTTGGAGTAAATATTGCTTCAAAAAATGAGAGGTTAAATATGTGGTGCAAGATATTTCCTCCTGTAATGCAGCTCCTTTAGCTCCCCTATCTTGTTCGTGATATTCCTTTGCTGAAAGTTAGCCAGATTCAATTGCTTTATAATATGGCTGAAGTGCATCTCTAATCACTCACATTCAAATGGATTTGGAGAACTATGTGTGCCTGGTTCACAAATATGCACTGATTTGCAACAATTGGACAAATTTGTCATTTGCTCCAATTGAAAATACAAGTTCAAAGCAATGCAGTGTTGTTTCTAGGGTTTAGTAATTTATGCTTATTTTACTACAGAGGATTAATTGATTTTTATCAACTTGTACTTAACTGAACCTATCTCCTGATGATCATGCACAAATTATGCATCATTGGGTATTGTTATTGAACAATGTTTATGAAGCTTAGAGTCTCTCTTTGCAGTATGTTTAGTTAAGCATTGTTACTTATAATATTTAACCAGAGTGTCAATTGACATCCTTGTGTCAGCAAATAAGCTGGGCCCACCTTCAACAGCCAATGAGTTGGAGGAAGATAGGACTTGTGCCAAGACACACAGCCAACAGTGCATAATAAAAGTACAGTCTACTTAAACAGTAAGTAGAGTGCATTTAAATAGTGTAATCAAACAATACATAACACAACAAGTAAAGTGTACTTAAACAGTAAATAGAGTGCATTTAGTCAGTGTAATGTAACAAACAGTTACAGAATCCATTTGATAAGAGAGCCTGTATGAAGTACATCACCATTCTGGCTGGGAACAGTTGGATGGTTAGTTTATGATGCAAAGTGATGGGTTCAATTCACTCACGAGTCTGAGAATACCATGTAGGGCTCTCCTTTTTAAACCTTTCCCTTCACCTGAGGTTTGGTGACCCTCAGGTTAAAACATCACCGGTCGTCTCTCTCAAATGAGAGAGCAGCCCTATGGGCTGGTAAGACACTGGCGAATTTAACTTTTCCTTACATGGTCTCACTACATGCAACAGGCCTGGATTTAGAGCAAGACCAAAATGGAATCACAAGACTCGTG
>NC_063342.1:11088552-11175388 GCF_021869965.1 Rhincodon typus
CGAAGGGCCTGTACTGCGCTGTAATGTTCTATGTTCTATGTTCTATGAGTCAGAATACAGAAAGGAGATAAAGGACTTGGTGACGTGGCGCAATGAGAACAACCTCTCTCTCAACATTGGTAAAGCTAAAGAACTGATCATCGAGTTCAGAAAGATAGGAGGAGAACACGCCCCCATCTACATCAACGGAGCGGAGGTTGAGAGGGTGGACACCGTCAAGTTCCTCGGAATGACAATAACGGACAACTGGTCCTGGACTTCCCACGTAGATGCGATGGCAGCTTCCTCAGGCAGCTCAGGAAATTTGGCACTTCTACAAAGACCCTCACCAACTTTTACAGATGAGCCATTGAAAGCATACTGTCCGGGTGCATAACAGCCTGGTATGATAACTGCTCTGTTCAGGACCATAAGAAGCTACAAAAGGTGGTGTGCACAGCCCAGACCATCATGGAATCCAACCTTCCATCCATGGACTCCGTTTACACGGCTCGCTGCCACGGAAAGGCTGCCAACATCATCAAAGACCCATCACACAATGGTAATGCTCACCTACAACCTCTTCCGTCAGGCAGAATATACAGAACACACACCAGTAGGTTCAAGAACAGCTTCTTTCCTGCCGTTATTAGACTGCTGAATGGACTCTCTGGACTCAAATAATGCTGATCTTGCTGACGTTGATCTTGCCGAGTGCACGCCTTGTACAATGTAACCGGTATGCCTCTGTCTAGTTTTTTTTTCACCCAATGATCTGTATATCCTATGATCTGCCTGTACTGCTCATAAACAAAGCTTTTCACTGTACTTAGGTACATGTGAAAATAAATCAACTCAAATCAAATACACAAATTGTGGAGCTTATCTTTTATTGTTGGGATGTGTCCATTTTAGGGGGCAAAGCTCCATCCCCGCCTCTTCAACCTGTTTGTTTCCTCTCCACCTATCCTCTCCTCTATCCCTCTTCTATCTGCCTCCCACTCTCTCCCTATTTATTTCGGAACCCCCTTCCCCTCCCCCTTTTCTGATGAAGTGTCTAGGCCCGAAACGTCAGCCTCTCTGCTCCTATGATGCTGCTTGGCCTGCTGTGTTCATCCAGCCCTGCACCTTGTTGTCTCACATCTGTGTAGATCTGTGGTATATTAGCCAGACCATGTAAAGGCATTAGCGAACCAGAAGGGCATTTACAACAAGCAATAAACTGGCTTTTAGTTCCAGATTTTTATTGAATACAGATTTCATTATATACCATGGTGGCATTCAAACTCATGTTGCTAGTGCACGAGCTTGAGATTTGGGATTACTGGCCCAGTGACAAGAGCATTCTGCAACAACCTTCCCAAATCAATATTCTAATCTGACTCCAAATATATCATTGCATCGCCCGAATTAAATGCAAAAAATTAAAAGAGACCCACCACCTCATCAACAGCATATTCACAGAGATTAAATTCACAAGAGAAGAAGAAACCAACAATCAACCTCCGTTTCTGGATGTTAAAGTTGAGCATATGACCAAGGGGGAGTTCCAAATCTCAGTATACAGAAAAGCAACCCACACTAATCAAATCCTCAACTTCCACAGTAACCACCCCAACATCCACAAACAAAGCTGCATTAGGACACTATTTAAACAGGCCACCACACACTGCAACACCCCGGAACTACGCAGGAAAGAGGAAGAGCACCTGTACAAAAGCTTCGCGATAAACGGACATCCCCGCAACTTCATCCTCAGATGCCTACTAAACAACCAACAACAGGAGGACACAGTATGCCCTAACACAATGGCTACACTACCCTACATCAAGAACATATTGGAACAGACAACAAGACTCCTAAGACCACTAGGAATTATGGTGGCCCACAAGCCCACAGCCTGTCTATGACAAACACTCACAAGGATTAAAGACCCCATTCCCACAACATGCAGAACCAATGTGGTTTACAAAATACCATGTAACGACTGCCACAAACATTACATCGGACAGACAGAAATGAAACTAGCCATCAGAATACATGAACATCAGCTGGCAGCAAAACGGTACGATGAACTCTCCTTAATATCAGTACATTCAGACAATGAAGGCCATCAGTTTAACTGGGACAAGGTAACCATAGTAGCCCAAGCCAAACATAGACACGCACGGAAATTCTTAAAGGCATGGTTATCCACCCATGCTTCAATCAACAAACATATAGAATTGTACCCCATGTACGAACCCATACAGAACAAAACCGGAAATGACAGTACTCACCGTAACGGACTGGACAGTATAAATTCCAAGAGGAGTAGAATAACTTTGCTTCATTGAAGACTCCACTGATGATGTCACCTAGCATGGTAACGAACGTCTAGACAAGAACAAGCCAGCTCGGCGAGCAAAGCAACAACCTCACCCACAACCCAAGCTACAGATCTTCGCCAAAACTTTAAGAATTTGGGCCTCCTAGATCATAAGAAATGGAAGCACAACCCTTCCTCACTATTAGGACCTGCCCAAACTACCTGTCCTGAAACCTGTCTGCTATCAGGGCTTCCTGCATTAACTTACATAAGAATATAAGAAATAGCAGCAGGACTAGGCCATCTGACCCATTGAGTCTGTTCTGCCATTCAGTAAGATCACAGCTGATCCTTTCATGGTTTTCAATTACATTCAATTGTCAGAATTAAGGAGCCAGTTACAAGGTTTCATTGAAGAAAAGAAAGAAGAGTTTTGTTACTTTCTAAAGACAAAAAAAAGTGTCATCAAACGCACACATGGAGTCACAGTTATAAAGATTAAAAAGTACAAAGGAATGAAGTTTAATACTACTTAGAGTCCTTCATTTGTGAGTGTTGAACCTGAAACAATTGTTGTTTAACTAATGTCTCATGGCTTCAGTAATAGTGAAACTTGAAGAATCCTTGAGTTCTCAGTGAATCATAGACTTCCAATAGTGTGGAAGCAGGCCATGTGGCCCATTGAGTCCACACCGAACCACCCGCATAACCCTGCATTGCTCATAGTTAACCCACCTAACCTACACATCACTGAATACTATGGGACAATTTAGCATGGCCAATCTGCCTAACCCGCACGTCTTTGGGCTATGAGAGGAAAACAGAGCACCCAGAGGAATCCCACACAGAAACAGGGAGAATGTGCAAATTCCACTCAGACAGACACCCAAGGTTGGAATCAAACCCAGGTCCCTGGTGCTGTGAGGCAATAGTGCTAACCACTGAGTCAATCATTGTTTCTTAATTTATTTTATCATTAGCACTGGGTTTCAAGTTTGTGAGATGAATCAAGGAGAGTGAGTCAGAATTCCAGTTCTGAAGTTATGAATCTGTTTTCATTCACTGCTGCACCTGAAAGATCTATGTCTGAAATATAGTGCACTTGTATATTCCCATGTCTAGGATCGTTATTTTTTTCAAGCTAGATAATTTGTAGGTGACTTTCAACCTAGAATGTGAAACTTCCAGAAAGGTCTAAATGAAAAATAAAAGGCAAGCACTTCCAACACATGACTGAGATTCAGTGGCTTTTAATAGAATGTTAATTTCTGCTCAGACTTTATATATCTCACACTGGTTTCATGGGCTTGGCTCAAACTGATCAGATGGCGGATTTGGCCATCCGAAATCAGTATTTTCTTTTGTTTTTCAATGCTTTCAGTCCAGGAAGATCTCTGGAATTAAAACCCACTGATGGAACTTGAATATTCATAGTCCATATTCCATGATGAATCTACCGACCTCGGGAGCACTGATACCAATTATAAATCCTCCCTCTGCCAGTGGAGATCACAGAGCATTAAAATCGGACCTCGTTTTTCTTCACATTACGAATCTATCTGCATCTAATCTATGCACCCGCAGAATTCTCTATGACATTAAATGATCATCCAACATTAATTGTTGTAATATACTGGCATTGTGCAAACGACCAACAACGTTATGACCTTGAATTCAATGATGTTGCAAATTGAGTTCAATAAATCTAGTCATTTGTGAGTTAGCACTGGAATAAATGACCATAATAGGTTATTCGAACAATTAATCCTTTAAAGTTCCTTCAGAGGAAGGAAACTGCAGTTCCTACCCAGTCTGGTCTACACATAACTCCTGCTCACATTACATTGATGAATCTTGAAATAATTTGATAAGTAACCCGATTTTGCAGTCACTGCTAGTTAGGAAGGCCCAGCACCTATTTCCTGTTACAATAAATACCAACTCACATTCACTGGAAACAAACTTTAAATTACCTGCATTCATATAGCAACCTATAACTCTGAAAACGCCGAAAAGAACATGGTCCAGTGGTAAGAATTAGGAGTCACAACAAAAATCTAGCCAGTGAAACCTATTAGAGTAAGCGGCTGGGTTTGGGTAGGATGCTGTTCGGAGGGACGGTGAAGACTCAGTGGGCCGAATAGCCTCTTTCCACATTATTTATATTATTACTCTATCAGTAGTTTGGTGAATACCCATGGTAAGTATGCCATATTTTGAATGACTTGTGATCCCCAAAGCTTCCAGTTAGAATGATAGAATCCCTACAGTGTGGGATCAGGTCATTCGGCCCATTGAGTACACACCAAGCCTGTCTTTGGCCAGTGTGCCTCTCAGGGCTCCCTGCTTTTTTCCTTTCAGTGCTCACTCATTTCACACCCATTTGGATGCATACAGCAGCTGTGCCTTAACTGATTGCAATTTTCCACCTCAGCCAGAGTTTCAAGATTCACTGTCCTTCTGTCTTGCTTTGCTGTTTGGGACAGACCCAAAGATTATTGTCATGCTTGCCAGCAATCATCAAACATGTTGCTGAACAACACTATGCCACATAAATTACAAAGCTGCACCAGTGCCTGTAGGTTACATGGCAAATCCACTGAATGCGCTTCAACCAAAAGACCATGTCTCAATGTCTAAGGGGAGTAGTCCTCAGTTGAGTCAAGGGAGACAGTCTTTTGTCAGAGGGTCCCAGCACAGTAAGCCAAAGGCATTAACTGTTATCAGTGCCGGATTTTGGGCATGCTCCATCAGCTACTTGAAGTGGTCAAATTTAGGTGACTATATCAAAACAATCTGGGGCGGGGAAGGAGTTCGGGGGTTGGGGGGGTGCGGTGCATACCTCACTGTGGTAGCATGTTGGAACTCAAACCCCACTATTGCCAGAGTCGTCACAAAAGTTAAGATTGTTATCAAAGTGCACAAAATTAGCAGTTTACTTGTCAGAAGAACTAGGTTAGCAGAAAGCACAGATCAATAAATGTGTAATAAAGGCTTGCCTAGCCAGTGATCCCCATCCTGTGAATGAATAAAAGAGAACATTTGTGTCAATCCAGTATAGCCACAGGTTCCCATCTCATAGGCTGGATGAAACAATATGCCAGTATTAATAATCTCAATGGATTCTGTATTTTGCTTAGTCCAGAGAGTCCCGTGAAATCTTCTACTAGTTGATCTTTGACCAGTTGTCCCTTGATTCTGTTCCTTGGCTGGTTGTTTCTTGACTAGCCTTTTCGTAATCTTCTGTATTTTAACTTCTTCGGCCATTAGAAAAATATTGAGGTCAAGGCACACCTTACTACTCAAGAGTAAGAATTCTTAATTGTGGACCACATGGAGTCCCCTATATACAATGAACAATGAACAGCAAAGCAGGAACTGGCCCTTCAGCCCACCAAGCCTGTGCTAACACATGATGCCTTTCTGAACTAAACACCTTTTGCCTTTATGTGATCCATATCCCTGTATGCTTTGCCTATTCATGTATCTGCCTAGGTGCCTGTTAAATGCTGCTATTGTATGCTTCTACCACCTCCTCTGGTAGTGCATTCCAGGCAATTACCACACGCTGTATAAAAAATGTATCTCTCACATTTTCTTTAAACTTTCCCCCTTTTTATCTTAAACCTATGTCGCTGAGTAATTGACATTTCTACGCTGGGAAAAAGGCACCGACTATCCATCTATCCATGCCTGCCATATTGGTATAAACTCCGATCAGGTTATCCGTTATCCTTCAACATTCAAGTGAAAACAAATCAAGTTTATCCCTAATCTCTCCTTGTGCTAGTACCCTCCAAACCAGGAAACGTCCTGGTAAACCGTTTGTGCACCCATTCCAAAACATCTACATCCTTCTGGTAGTGTGGCAACCAGAACTGTACACAACATTCCAAATGTGGCCTCCTTGAACTTCTATATAGCTGCAACATGACTTGACAATTTTTATCCTCTATGCACCAACCAATGAAGGCAAGCATGCCGTATGCCTTGTTGACCACCTTATCCACTTGTGTTGCCACTTTTCAGGGAACTGAGGACATCTATTTTTATGTGGTATTTCCTGCTGGCTCCCAGGGATGGAAGAGTTTTTGAGGTTCCAGAGTGGAGAGGATTTTCATGTCAGGCCACATAGGAGGGGGCCTCAGTTCTGGTCCCGAATCCCAGGATGGTGGGTGGAATGTTGGGTCTGGGGATAGAGGGGTGTTTTTGGGTTTGATGGTAGGGGAAGTCACCCCTCCCAGGGGGGTAGAAAGGACGTGTCAGGTCAGGATCTGGGATTGTATGGAATTGAAGGGAAATGTACTTGAGAGAGAATGTGGTAATTTGACCAGGTGGGGGAATATTGGTTCACTTGAATAGTTGCTCAGGAGTTATTATTTTTTAATAGTCTGACCTTTCCCGAGTGGCTGAGTATTTAACTGCAGTGAACCCTCTAAATTCTCCCATCTACACTGATACCTTCCAAGGGTTCTGAATGATAGAGAAATGCCATGAAGAAACTCCAAATTTCCTGGGAAATTCCTGCAGAATCTGTTAGTTTGGGGATACCATAGGGTCCCCTGTGAGTAACACACATCGATGCTGCAGAATTGGTTATCTGGCTGTGGGAAATTCCAGGCTCTAGTTTATTGCATATTAGCAACTTGTTATGGGTCACATTAAGATAATGGACATTGTTACAGAGACTTTGGAGAGGACCAGGAATGAGGTTTCTCTCCTTTGAGATCCTAAACTCTTCTCCCGTTTGTCGATATGATATCTCAATAGTGACTGGAGCTTATGGGTCCCTCAGATCTGGCAGACACCTATACAGTATTTATCGTCAAGAATCAAGGCCGTAGAAGATGAAATATCTTGGCCTTAGTTGGGTAACACGTCTTAAGTCCTTTAAGAGATCCTGTCGATACCATAAATCACCAAGGTCACACTCTGCTATTGTTGGACGACAGTTACCTTGGCACCATCACGCCAACCATACTCATGGTGAAATCAAGTGAATGGAGGCCACAATACCGAATTCGCTTGAATTTTGACACAGTACCATCTTCTTGAGAACAAATAGGGATGGACAATAAATACTTGCCTTGTCAACAGTGTCCTCATCCAAAAGATGAATTTATGTTCAAGAAGCCAAATGCAAAGAAAGGTTCACTGATAGTTTCTTGGTTCTTGAAGAAATCAAACATGTAATCAACCCTCCGTGTCTGAAACACACTCAGCTGGCTGATCACATCCATCTTGGCTGCTGTTTTAATTTTCCTTGACAGTTCCTTTACCTTAAGTTGCCTGACTGCTGCTGCAAGTTTTGAAGTGAAATGTAAAGCTATTTCATCTTTGGCAGATTGTCACCTTTCAACTCATGCTGTCCAAGAGTTGACATTTTCACTGGAAGATTCGGGCTAATGAAGTAAACTAACTTGGCTGCTGTTGTCGTAGTTATTGAATTAGTGTGAGACCGATCTTCAAGCTCCACTAACATGTTGAAATATGCCAGTGGTAATGAGCCCAGAAGAGAGTTTGTCACTTCCCCCCTCCTCAAGCCTGACACAGTGCTCCAGATTGATGAGCCATTTCCAGGGTGAGTGCTTCTGCCCTAATACAGTTCCATTACACTGATTGAATAATTGATCAACAGCTCTGTCAAGCTCACAGTTCTTCACTGAGTGGAGGAGTGGGGGATAATGCAATAATATTTAAGGAGCTATTCACATCCAAAAATTTGTTTCTTTCCCCTTCTTCCCCTTTTATTTCCCCTCCCTGAATTGGTGAAATCAAATGGTGGAACATTCCCAACTCATTGGTCTAGATCCAAGAGTTAATTCCTGATGTGATTATCTGGATAGTGAGGCCTCCCTTCCAGAGCCCACTCCTACATCAGAAGGGATAGTGTGGAGGACATTGTAAAATTTTAACCACATTGGTCAGAAGTGGAATTGAGTTCCGACCCAAGTGACACTCAATATTAATCCCAAAAACAGGAGAGATCTGGACGCAAAACTGGAAATTAAAGAAAAACAATCATGCAACTTCAAATCCAAACTCAACTCACAAGAAGTCCCTCCATTCCTGCTTTAAACTGAAATGGGATGTGGGTGAGCAACAATCTTCTTTTATTCCCTCATGGGATATGAGTGTCGCTGGCAGTGCCAATATTTCTTGCCCATCTCCGGTTGCCCTTGAGAAGATAATGGCGAACTGCCTTCCTCAACTGCTGCAGTCCAAGTTCTGTGGGTAGGCCCACAATGTCATTAGGGAGGGAATTCCAGGATTTTGACCCAGAGATGAATTCAGAAGAGTCTGTGACTGTCAAAATCTCTCAAATGGGGAGGTGATGGCCTAATGTTATTATTGCTGAACTGTTAATCCAGTGACCCAGGTAATGTCCTGGGAAACCTGGGTGTGAATCCTACCAAGGCAGATGGAATTAAGAGTCTAATGATGACCATGAAGCTATTGCCAATTGTTGGGGAAAACCCATCTGTTTCATTACTGGCATTTAGGGAAAGAAATCTGACATCCTTATCTGGTCTGGCCTACATGTGATTCCAGACCCAAAGCAACGCAGTTATCACTTAACTGCCCTCTGGGTAATTAGGGTAAAAAATGCTGACCTAGTCAGTGGTGCCCTAATCCTGCGAGTGAATAAAAAATTTCAAGTGGTTGGTGCCAGGTGATCTGGCTGGTTTCATTTCTTTGTTGCGGTTTCATAGCAATTGGTACAACTGAGTGGCTTAAGGCCATTTCAGAGGGCAGTTAACAGTCAACCACATTGGCACAAAGTAGTGAGCTCGAAGAAAGCAAGCCATGACCCTCGGTTCTGATCCACGATTTGGGTACTTCCCTGGCATTCAAAGTAGCCTGGCAGCAAAATTACAATACAAGGTGTGCTCCCAAGTGCAGCATTGGTCTGTGTAACTCCATTCACAGTGAGGCAGAGATGTGTCATGAGCATGTGGTGAAGCTGGTGCACATCGGATGCCAACATCAATAGACATGGCATTCAGGTGGTCACTGCTCCATGAATTGTACACTGTCGAGCTTGGAGGAGCTGCCTGGAACCCAGTCTAACTTTCATATCAGAAATTATCACTCTCATTTCTCTGCCACATGGGTGAATGGCAAGCTGTAAATTGTCATGCAGGGTTTGGTACTAATGAAGTGTAAATGAAAATAGGCCCCATACTCACTTACCAAATACCCTTCTCGCTGTTCAAACATTGGGTAGAAAATCAGACTTTCCCTTCTGAACACCATGAATATCATTTTTTCCGGTCTTGCCATATTTTCCAAACTGACTCCTCAGTTCATTCAGGGGCTGGGAGTTCTGTCCTTAGAGTTTTCGCACAGCCTGTACCATCGCCTCACTCAGCCAATGTGCTTTCAAATGAAGGCTTAAATGTCAATGGACAGTTTGCCCAACACAGACAATCTCAAAACACTGTCCACCACACATGTAACATTGTCTGGCCACTCATCAATGGTAGTTAGCCACTTCCTCGAACCACTGCAGCATTTGAGGTGTGGGTGTTCTCACAGTTGTATTAGAGAGGGAGTTTCAGCATTTTGACCTGGCAACAATGAAGGATAAACAATACGTTTCCAAGGCACAGTGATGGGTGACCCAGAGGGGAGTTTGGGACTGGTGGTGTACCTTTATCCCTGCTTCCCTTTCCTGAAATGTCATTTTCCTCTACCTATCTTACTTATTCTCTTCCCATTCATACAAAGATACAAATATATGAATTAGGAGCAACAGTAGGCCATTCAGCCCTCGAACATATTCTGTCATTAGATACGATCATGGCTGTTCTGATTCTGGTCTCCACTTTCGTGTTCACCCCACATACTCTTTGACTCCCTTGACCATCAATAATCTGTCTCGCACAGCCTCAAAAATATTCAGTGACCCTGCCTCCACTATTTACTTGGAAAGAGAATTCAGCAGAACCGTGACCCATTGAGAGAAGCTCAGTCTCCTTATCTCTTCTGGAGATCCCTTCATTTTAGAGTTCTCACCTCTGACACAACGGAGAGCATCCTCTTAGCATTTGACCTACCAAGTCCTCTCAACTCCGAATCTTCTAAATTCCAATGGAGAGATTCCCAAAGTATTCAATGTTTCCTCAACATAAAACTGTCTCAATTATGACTATTTTTAAATGAGTAGACCAATCTACTCTTACTACTGTAAATATGGCCTCACCAATGCCCTGTTAGCTGTAGTAAAACTTATAAACTTTTATGTTATATTCTCTTTACAATGAATGACAACATTCCATTTGCATTAGTACCAGCATATTAACATTTTATGACTAATGCCAAGATTTCCAGATTCCTCCATATCCAGGGTTCTGAAATCTCTCTCCAGTTAAGTGAAATGCTGCTTTCCTATTCTTTCTGCCAAAGTGATGAGTTTACATTTTTCCACATTATACTTCTTGCGCCATTTCTTTTGCCCAGTCATTTAACCGATCTATATTCCTTTACCAACTCCTTATGTCTTCTTATAAATTACTCTTCTACTAACTTTGTGTCAACATTAGCAACTGCACACACAGTATAAGCTACTGATAAAGATTGTAAACTGTTGATGCCCCAGGATTGACCCCTGTGACACTCCACATCTTGCCATCTTGAAAATGACTCACTTATGCCTACTGTATCCTTTTAGCCAGCTAACCCTCGATCCATGCTAATATGTTACCTTCTACACCATGCTTACTCCATTATTCACTTTGAGTATGGAGACTTTATTGTGAAAAACTTACTCAATAACTGCAGTGTCACTGGAGATGCTGTCGTTTAGATCTTAAATGGAGGGCGATCAGCCTGTTCAGTTTAACAAATAACTGGATACGAAACCAGATAATCAAATGCCATGTCAAAGCCAAGTGATTTAACATAGTAAAAAGAAGTCTGCCTGAATCAATGTGGAATATTGACCTTTTCTAAACAAAGCCAAACTCTGAATATTACAATTAACAACCATTGCCAATTCTTTTAATCAGCATAAATACATCAGGCTGATGGTCTAGACTGCTCCACCCAATCTAAGCATGTCACACAGTACATAGAGAATCAAGGAGTCTAGCTTGAAATCACACTGGGATTAGATGTATCGTTCCTGGCTCCTAATAATCATGTCTAACTAGCCAATGTAATTGAACCTATTATTATCATGAAATAAATTACATCTTGTGTATCTTGCAAAAGACACATTTTTCATCTTGCGCTCATCAGGACATTTTTCAAGAAATACCAATATGAAGGGAAAACAGCATTCTATATAGTATGAGAGGAGAGCACCATGTGTGATAGGCCTGGGGCCTAAGGCTATCACATTTGGTTCTCATTGATGCCCAGAACGGAAGAGTCAGTGAAGCTAGAATCATGGATCAGATGTGATTCTGAAATTAGACATCGTTTGCTAAATAATCATGAGTGTGCTATGTAATGTTGACATTGTCAGGCAGCCTCGCAGAGTGAAATACTTGCATGTACAAAAACAGAAGTTGCTGTAAAATCTCAGCAGGTCTGGCAGCACCGGACACGAAACGTTAACTCTGATTTTTTTCTTCACAGATGCTGTCAGACCTGCTGAGCTTTTCTAGCAACTTCTGTTTTTGTTCCTGATTTACAGCATCCGCAGTTCTTTCGGTGACATACTTGCATGTATTGGAAGCGATACATATTAATACAAAGAGCCCTGTTCTTTGCAGACAGAAAGACTATGTACACATGCTGCATTTGTTTCAACTCCTCAAAATAAGTGACAGCCATTTTCTGGTTCATTTCTTGAGGTAATGCCTCGACCAGAGTTAACCTTCCTAAATTTAAACAAAGCCAGGCAGTTAACTGTCAGTCATGATTTAACCATTGCATTTACCATGGCAACGCCTCTATCAATCAGGGGCCTCTTGCTAACCATTCAGTTCTCTCTTTTCATGAAGTGTGAAATGTTGTTTATTCTTTGCATTTCGTGCAAATGGTTCTGATGAGTACAAGATGGAAAATTTGACAAAATATGCCTTTCCTGAAGGAAATTAGTGAACCAATGTTTTTTTTTCATATAACAATCTAGGAGTTTCATGATCACCATTAATTAAACTACTATTTATATCCATATTAAATGAATTAATTGAAATAAAATTCACCTAGCTACTAAGGTTGAATTTGAGATTACACCTTGGAGTATCCATCCAAGTTTCTAGATTATCATTGAAGCAAGCTTTACACTTGAAAATTATTTGAGTTCCTGTTAAGCACATTGTGACACACTGAGCTTGCAAATATGCCTTAGTCACACAAGCTCCTTCTATCTTGTCATTTTCTCATTGCAGGAAATATAGTCACAGGGGAGATCTCAACTCTGAGCAGTGGGAGGTCCAGTATCTCAGCATACTGTCATCAGCATCAATTGTGAAGTGATAAAAATTGAGAGTCATTTTGAAAAACACATACTGATCTAATCCATGCCACATAATGATCTGAACAAAAGTGTCTAGAATTAGTGAATGGGTAATCCGTCTCATTTCTACCTCAGCAAGCCTCTCAAGAACTCTGCTGTGATACATTGTGCCAGTGAGGCACCAGGAAACAGTCCTTCAGGCCACCAGGACATCTTTAATTTGCTGACCAACCTGAGAAGGAATTTAAATTCCTCTTTCTTATGCACAAGCCCATCCACTGCCTTACCTCCTACACCCTCTGCAAGAATTGCCAGTTATTTAGAAGTTGCTGGAAAAGCTCAGCGGGTCTGGCAGCATCTGTGGGGAGAAATTAGAGTTAACGTTTCGGATTGAGTGACCCTTCCTCAGAACTTCCACAGATGCTGCCAGACCTGCTGAGCTTTCTCAGCAATTTCTACTTTTGTTTCTGATCTACAGCATCCGCAGTTCTTTCTGTTTTTATTTTACTAATTATTTATCTGGGTTTTTGTTCTTGCCATGCCATTCTTCTTAAGTATCTCATATTACTCTCATATCACAATCTGTTTTCTTTGTCAAAGGCTTTACAAGATTAAAGATTCAAGATAAACACACAGAAGATGCTTCTATTGATGAAGAATACTCACAGATAGAAACTACCGTATAAGATAATCATACACAAACCCAATGAGGAATCCAGAAGAAACTTCTTTGTTCAAGGGTAAAACAGTGATATAGATTTGTTGGGCTGAATGGTCAGTTTCTGTACTGTAAAATTCTGTCTGCCCTTTGATCACACATGGGCTCTCCTCTGAAGTAGGATCAAATTATTGCAGATGCTGGAATCTGTTCTGAAAACAAAAAATGCCAGAAATCACAGTGGGTCAGGCAGCATTCATGGAGAGAGAGCAAGCTAATGTTTCAAGTCCAGATGACACTTCATCAGATCCGATGAAGACTCATCTGGACTTGAAACATTAGCTTGCTCTCTCTCCATGAATGCTGCCTGACCCACTATGATCTCGAGCATTTGTTGCTTTTAGTCCGAACCCTCCCACAAAGACTTGATTCCACCCCCTTTCTTTGTTAAAGGTGTCAGCTATAGCACAGTGAGTCACACTCTTGCCTTTGCATCAGATGGTTATGCGTTCAAGTTCCAGAATCTCGAAGGTAAAAGGTAAATTGACATTTCTGTCTTGTACTGAGGGAATATGATAGTAAGTGTGATATTTTGCTGTGCCCAAAATGGATAGCTGCATTTGAGAACAATGACTCTCCTTCAAAAGTGCTTATAGGGTCATATAGCATGGAAACAGAAGCTTCAGTGCAGCTCATCCGCACTAAACATCTCAATCTGACCTAGTCCCATTTACCAGCATTTGGCCTATATCCCTCTAAACCCTTCCTATTTATATACCCATCCAGATGCCTCTTAAATGTTGTAATTGTACTCGCCTCCATCACATCCTCTAGCAACTCATTCCATGATTGACCTCTGTGTGAATAAGTTGCCCTCAGGTACTTTTTAAATCTTTCCCCTCTCACCTTAAACCTATGTTTGTCAGGTACTTTGGGAGACTTTACTCGTAATTTCCTCCTACAGCAGTGGGACTTGTTTGTTCATGTTGTATATTATCCTACCTTGAACCCAATCCAATTAGGAACTGGAGGAAAAGTCATCCACGGTTCTCCTTGGATTCCTACAGCCAGAAATCAAAGGATACATTTGCTGTGTGTGGTGGGCCTGGATTTGGATTGCTGATTGATTGCTATATTGTTTCAAACCATTACATGCATAGTGTATGAATTGTCATTCCATATGCGCTCAACCTAAAGATAGGTCCTGGCTCATTGCCTCTTGATGCTTCAGCCTGAGCTGTTTTCTTGGCTATTTTTAAATCAGTGTGGTTTTGGTTAGAGAAAGGACACGGGTCACAAGTTTACCTCAAACTGAACAGGAATTGAACCTGTAATGTCTGCATCATTTTGTACCACAGGTTAGCCATCTAGCCAACTGATTTAGTCAGCAACCCTCCTGCCCCTCTCCCCAGGGTAGGAGATAAATGGCAGGGAATATGGAAGGGATTTCAATTATGTGGTTAATCAGATAGGCCTGTTTTGAGGAAGCTCTTGATGCTCTGGACACATCAGCAAGGCATTTAATGAAGATAATTGCACAACGCTTAGCAGAGAGATCGATGGGAATCCAGCCACCAACAAGAGAGCAGACTAATTGGAGTCCATGCAGTGATGGTGCAGGGCTGGTGTAAAACCAGTCGGGCTACAGATACATCATAAGATGAAATCGGAGTATTTGAAAATAAGACATTGGCAGGATGTGTCATTGGCAGGGCCATCATTAACTGTCCATCCCTAATCGCCTGGAGGGAAGTTACGAGTCAATTACATTGTAAAGGGAGATTTTCTGAAGAAAGGTCCCGACCCGAAATGTCAACTTTTCTACTCCTCTGATGCTGCCTGACCTGCTGTGCTCCCCCAGTTCCATGGTGTGTTATCTACATTGTAAAGAAAACTCCTCATATAGAAGATGTTCCAATTGAGGTGCTCATGATAATTAAAGGGGTCAATCGGGGTGACCAAGATAAATTGACTTTTTTGAAGGAGGAGTCTAGCAAGCTAGGATGACCTTAAAATTTGAACAAGGCTATTCAAGGCTTTTACACAAGGAGCATTGATAATTTGGAATAGTTTAGCTGAAAGAAAACTGCTCAGGCTGATGTTTGATTAAAGATTTCAAAACTGAGGTTGGCATTCTCTCCCAGATAGTAATGTTGCAGCGAGCAAATACTCTGCTTTAGTGATATTGGCTGAGGAATTAATATTAGCCAAGGACATAAGGGAGAGCTCCCTGCTCTTCCTCAGATGACATTATTGTATCCTTCACATCTATCTGAGAGAGCAAATGGAAACAAGAACAAAGCCTGCAAGTCTGGCAGTATCTGTGAGAAAGAGAGAAACAGAGATAACATTTCAGATCAGAACCTGAACCTTGGATTAGCATCTCATCTGAAGGCCAGTACCTCCAGCATTCCAGCATTCTGTCAGAACTGCAGCTTATAATTTTGCACACTTCACTGGAATAGGAGATGAACCCTCTGGTTCAGCAACATGAGTGTTATCCAAATTCAGTACAAGTAAGGCAAATCTTCTCAGTCTATCAATAGAATGCGACCAGCAGAAGTTAAAGATGGCTTTTATGAACCTGGTACGATTACCACCAGCACTATGTGGGGCAGAAGGGCTGGACTTCACTGCATTTCAAAACAACAGGGAATCAACATCAATCATCGACATTCACTGCCACACACTGATTTGGGAAAATTCTCTTCATGTTGTGAAACGAATAGTAGCAGAGACAATCAAGCAACTAATTCTGGAGAAAGCAGTGTGGTGTAAGAGAAAACAGGGCCCCTCAACACGAGGCAGAGGACAAGCTGTGCTGTTTCCTTTTTGCAATAAGAAAATGTGATTGTCCTGAAATCTTAATGAGGTTTCTGAGGGATATGTGCAGCGCTGGTCACAGTCCAGAGTTTTATTTGACAGGAGGGTCTCCAGCCCATTCATTGATTTGTTTTGAATTAGCAAGAATCGAGGAATGGTCCAAACAAACAGACCTCACTCCTGTCCATGTTCTCGCTGATATCTGATATCAGCCAGATCGGTCAACATGTCAGTGAATGGGAGAGGGGATTCAGACACCTGAGAGATCGCAGGCAGGGAACCAGATAGTGGGAAGGCCCTGGACAAAGTGAGGTCGAACCTGGTTGCAGGGAGTCCCAAATCTTTCATGGAGCTCAGAGGAGCATCCCGTGTTCATGAGGGAAGCAAGAATTTAAGATAATTACTGAGCAAGCTGGGCCTCTTCTGGACCGAGTTGCCAGTGAGGTAGTCAATGGTAGCTACAGCACACACATGCCCACTGACCAAAACTTTCCTGTCCCAATGACTCATCAGACTGGATCTTCACATTAATACAAGGGCCACTCTTTTCCCCTATAACTTGCCCTGCTTAAAGGAGCAGGTAAATGTCAGGGCAGGACACAAAGGCAGCAAGGTCACAGAGGAAGTAAGTGACGTACCTTTAACAGTAACCCACTCCTAACATCAGCCCTTCCTGCTTTCCTTTTGTCAGGCAGGTGAATTAAAATTAGGGTTATTTATCATAGAACGTAGAACAGTCCAACACAGGAACGGGCCCTTCGGCCCACAATGTTGTGCCGAACGTGACATCAAATTAAACTAATCCCTCTGACTGCCTTTGGCCCATATCCCTCCATTCCTTGCATATTCATGCACTTATCTAAAAGCCCTTTAAAAGCCCCTATCGTATCTTCCTCCACCAGCACCCCGGCAGGGTGTTCCAGACCCCTACCACACTCTGTGTAATAAACCTGCCCCTCACATCTCCTTTGAACTTACCCCCTCTCAGCTTAAATGCACGTCTCCTAGTATCTTTCTAGGAAGCGTCTGAGTTCCCACATAGGAAATCAAGGAAAGTACAGGGAGTAAACCAATTTTGGTGGAAATGTAGTCCTACATAAAGCACTAACTACAAAACAGGGAGGGGAGGCGCTTGGTTGCCACATTGAAAATTTATGACTAAAATTGAGCAGGACAAATTGGTAATGTTTCCTGATGTATGTAGCACCGGCTAAAGTTTAATTACCACCAATCCTCCCTACACTGTATGTGGTTGCTTGTATGATAGCATCAGCAAACCTGATAACAATAACTTGTATTTATATAGCATCCTTAACACAGAAGAACAACTCAGGACACCTCACAGATGCACAATTGGTCTAAAACAAAATTGCACTGAGCCTAAGGCGAGGATATTAATCAATAGTTAGAAAAGGGATTTCATCTACCAGGCTCATCTATCAAATCCATCTCAGCAAATGGTGTAGGAAGCTTCAAAGCTATCTGTATTCTGTAAGTCTCTGTCATCACTCAAAGCCTCAACTATTCATCTCTCAAGCTGTGGTTTGAACTTATTGATCTCGCTAAAAACATAGGCCTGCATTTCCACAGCAGGCCATTACATTTGTACATCTCAAGGACCTTCAGATAAAATTAATTACTTCTCCAATGCCCAAACTGTTGCTAGTTAGGTGAATATGACAGGTATTCTGCATCGGCAATGTTTCCACAAGCAGGAACAGGACTAATCAATGATTATTTTTCAGGGTGTGATGCATTGAGAAAGGATGGCAGGCTAGGGTACCGGCAGAACCCAGTCTTTTCCTTCAAATGGTGCCATGAGGTCTTTCTAACTGTCCCAGTACTGCCATGGTGACGAGTCAAATTGTAGGAGGCTCACTTGTCAATCTCTTCTTCCACCTCAGTTTCATTATCTCTGTCACCTTCCACAACTTTTACCACCAGAAACATCTGTTCCTCCTCAGCCTCTTCCCACATTAATACCTTTGTAGCATGTGTATGTGACAGCTGCTTCATATTTCTACAATCAGAAGTATTTATCAGATAGGTCACTTTACTTTTTGCTATTTTACAAAGACCACTGAGTTTCACTTTCAGATTTTACTTTCACTTGGAAAGGCAACAATACCAATACTTTATCACCCACTTGAAATATTCTCTTTGCTGAATATTTATCTGTCCATTCTTTTATTTTTGCTTGTGAAATTTTCAATGTTCCTGTGCTACCATACTTACACCTGTCAGTCTTTCTAGAAACGTTGAGGATTCACCTTTCCCATTCAAGAGCTTTGCCCTAATCAATTTCAATTGACCACTAACCTCATGATGATAAGCCGATTCAACTTGGTCAAATCCAGTAGATCCATTTGGGGAATCTATGTTAGCAGATGTTTTACAAAACTGCACTACACCTTTATGAAGTCTTGGCCATGTAAACTATTTGCTTATTATTGCCCGTGTTGTCCATATTCCTGTATATCCTACCATAGGAACTTCATGTGCTGTTTGCAATATCCACTTACACAATCTGGACAGTGCCATTATTTTTCATTTGTTCATGGGACATGGCTGGCCAGCACTTATTGTTTATCCTTAGTTACCTGTCAGAAGGTGGTGGTGAGCTGCCTTCTTGAGCCACTGCAGTCCATGTGTTGTAGGTAAATCCCCCTCACTTTATTTTGTATTGGGCATAACCCAGTTTTGTCAAGTCTGTAACCGAAGTAGGTCGCTTGTGTTGCCTGGAACACACATTTTTCCCTTCCAAGGCAATATGCCCACCTGGGAGAAATGTTTAAACACTATGTCCAACTTCTCCAAGCACTCTTTATTGGCCTTCCCTGTTATCAGTACATCATCCAGATAAATGGCAACCTGGGCCAGCCCTTGTAAGATGTTTTCCATGGTCCAGTGGAAAAGGGTGCAGGCTGATGATACCCCAAATGGCAGTCTTGTATATTGGTATAAACCCTTATAGTATTAGTGGTAACTTACTCCTGGGCCTCCTCATTCAGTAGTAATTGCAGGTAGACATGGCTCTGTCCAACTTTGTAAAGGACAGCCACCGCCCCCAGCCAACTTTGCGTACAAATCCTCTATGCAAGGGATTGGGTATTTACCCAGCTGCGAGAAGTGGTTTACTGTTTGTTTAAAATCCCCACAAAGGCGAACCCAGCCACCAGGCTTCACAATCGGAACATCCGGTGCTGCCCATTCAACAAACTGCACTGCAGTGATGATTCCTTTGCTCTCGAGCCTCCTGATTTCTGCCTCTACATTTACCCACAAGGCTAACAGTGCCAGTCAGGCCTTGAAAAATCTCATAATTATTTCCTGGTCAACATGTAAAGTGTCTTTGGTCCCTTTGATAGTCCCAAGCCCTTCTTGAAAAACTCCTGGATATTCACTAGGACTTCACTGAGGTAGCCATTTTCCAATTGAAAAATATTGAGCCAATCTGGGTGGATCTTTCTCCACTAATTTCACCCCATTAGGATTGGGCCTGTGCCTTTCACTATCACCAGTGTAACTGCACCAACTGCTTCTCATAGGAGACAGAAACTGAAGTTGTTCCCTTAATTTGCAAAGGTTCATGGCTGTATGTTCTCAGTCTGGCTAAGGTCTTGCGTAAGCTTAAGGTTTGGAATCCCAAGCTAATCTTGTTAAAGACAGATTTTGTGCCAGTATCGACCTCCATGGGAACTGGGTGACCATTTAACCAAACATTAATTTTAATTGGCTCCAATTTGGGTGTCACTCAGCAATTTAAATGTTCCTAACACACACGTAGCGAGGCTCCCCAGGGTGTGCACTCTCCTGGGTACTAGCCTCCGAGTGTTCCTATTCAAGTCAGGCCAAATAGGACTCCTGTCTCGTGTCTGCAGACCAGCAGCATCTACAGTGGCCTGCTGGTCCAGATGCTGAGGCAATGTTTAGCCACTTGGCCAAGGCTCGGCTTTGTCATGGGGTTCTGCTATGGGTTGGCCTAGGGTCCCTCTGCTCAGGATATGCCCTGCGTGAAGCTCTGTGATTGCCTACGCTCAAGTGGTGTTCCCCAAACTCAGTCAGACAGATGACAGTGTCCTCTTCCATTGGGATGCCCTGTCATTCCCATTCTCCACTTGCTGCATTTTCTAATGACAAAACCAGTTGCAGTGCCTGATTGAAGTCCAGCTGGGCTTCAGCTAGTAGGCGCTTCTGCATGGTTACATCATTTATCCCACGTACCGAACGGTCTCTCAGCATCTCATTCAGGGTTAACCCAAAATCACATGCCTCTGCCAGTCACCAAGTTCCTGATTGGCCCAGGTTTAAAATCCCAATTAACAATCTCATAGTAAACAAGCAACAAAAACAGAAGTTGCTGGAAAAGCTCAGCAGGTCTGGCAGCATCTGTGAAGATAAAATCAGAGTTAACGTTTTGGGTCCGGTGACCCTTCCTCAGCACCCAGTAGTTAATGAGGTCCACCTGGTTCCAACCACTACAACTGGACTTCCACATTTTGAGCTTGTATCGATGCTCATTGAAAGACGTCAATATTTCTGTTACAATCCTGGATGGGTCACCTGACCACTGTACTTGCCCTTCTGTTCTAAGGAGGGGATCATGGGAAATTCCCAGGTCAGCTCAGATGTAGCTCGTATCCCTCTCCATGCTAGCACACCCCTCAAATTACAGTCTCACTCCCAAATGTGGCTTGTTTTGCATTTATGAGTGAGATTGCACCATTTAATGGCAGATTTTGAGTATATTTGTGCAGACACTGTGTGTCTGGTAGATGGTGGCCTTAGTTCAGTGGCGGAACCCACTGAGTGGGATCCTCAGACTGAAGGTACAGACAGCCCATTGCTTTGGAAAGTTGGCAACCCCACTGACAGAGGTGGGAGGGGAATCTTGAGGGTTCCTCATTCTTGAGATATGCTCTGAGGATGTTTGTACCTTTATAGAAGGAACAGTGGCCACACTGACCACATGACTGAAAACCCCTCTAGCCATTTTATTTTGTCTCATTTTATTCAGGAAATGAGAATCGCTGGCTGGGCCAACATTTATTGCTTATCCCTATTTGTCCTGCAGAGGGTAGTGATGAGCAACCTCCTTCAACCGTTATAGGGTAGAGAATATTTTTCTCAGTTCTGAGGAAGGGTCACCGAACCCGAAACGTTAACTCTGTTTTCTCCTTCACAGATGCTGCCAGACCTGCTGAGCTTTTCCAGCAACTTTGTTTTTGTTCCTGATTTACAGCATCTGCAGTTCTTTTGGATTTTGTTTTTTATAGAGAATATATTTGCTAGACCTCAGCTTCATTGCAAGATCTATCCACCAATGGGAATTGGGCATCAGCATCCCTAATGTGCCCAAGCCCATGCTGGCAGGTAGCTATCCTTAGCTGGCATTATCTTACCTCTGATAGGAAATGCTGTGTTGTGTCATCTCTCACAGTCAGTAAATCATTGAATCTTTAAGATATGCAGTCTGTTAGCACACCTTTAGGAGACATGCTCGTGGCATCATCACTACATGTGACCAAACAATATAAAGGTCACATTCATCATCTTAACTCTGATCACCCAAAGCAAGGCACTCTACAGGATGCGTGCCTTTTTTGCTGTAATCTAATGGCTCAATAATAGCCCAAACACTTATGTGCCCATGAAATTATTGTTTATATATAACTGTCAGTTGTAATAAACATTTGTTTAATTCTTCTATTCCATGATATCCAATTCTGACTAATTTTAATGGGGATAACATAATCATTGCTTTATCAGGTATAAAATCTCCTGTTGAAAGCAAAACCCACATCAGGCCAGAGAGAGGAACTTGTTGGTCTATCTACTTGACACCTTCTTGGCCAAATTTCTACTGGTCCCACCTTCGAACTTTCCTTAGGTCTCAGAGTCAGGAGGTCACAAGTTTGAGATCCAAGCCAGATGACTGGGCACTGAAGCTAAATTGGTACTCCCACACAATACTGAAGGAGTGCTGTCCTGCTGCCGGTGCTGTGTTTTAGATGAGACTTTTAAAAGTGAGGCTTCATCTGCCTTGCCATAAAAGATCCCACACCACAATTTCAAAGATTTCCTTCCTGTCCTGGTCAATATTTATCCCTCAATCAACATCACCATGAACAGAATGTCTATTATCACACTGCTGTGCATAAGTACCACATTTGTTACATTACAGCACATCAAATGTATTTCATTGATTGTACAGAATTGTGGGGCGTCCTGATGTCATGAATGTGACTGGAAATGCAAATCTTTCTTTCAAAATGTGATGAAGCTATCAGTGAAACTCCAATTCACCTGTGCTTTGCACGCTTGGGTGCGAGCATCACAGACAAATGTCAAGCTGTGTGTACATGCATCTGTCATATGCTTCATCGCATAGTAGTTTCAAATTATCCATCAGTCATGTGCAGAAGATAAATCATTCACTGATGTACCAAGCCACAGACACAGCATCACTCTTCCAAAATAATGATACAGTCTGGAGAGAACTGAAAAGGCTATTTCTCTAAGGTTGAAAAGCTGAACCCCTTGTAAAAGTCAGAGAGAGGAAGGCAGTTCCTGTAGCATTGTAAATGATAGATCATCTAGTGACTAATAGGTTTCTGTTAATAGATGCTAACTTTCAGATGCCAGCTTTAATCGTGGTCATTCACAGATAAATGAGAACATAGAGCAAGTCACCTTTAATGAATTGCCTCAGGTTTTGTATGAAATCAGTTTCCTGGTGGCTGCACTGTGTTTACATTCAGCATTACTTTAAATGAAGCAAAATAACATTATATAGAATAAACCCCTTGCTGATACAGTTATTGGAAAAAGCACTTTATTACTGAGCCACATGGATTCAGTAGGTTCCAGGTGCAAATAAAAACTGAAAGAACTGCGGATGCTGTAAATCAGAAGCAAAAACAGAAATTGATAGAAAAGCTCAGCAGGACTGGCAGCATCTGTGAAGAGAAAGAGTTAGCATTTCGGGTCAAGTGAACCCTCCTCAGAACTTCAGCCAAAAGCTCAGCTGAGGTTCTGAGGAAGGGTCACTTGGCCCAAAATGTTAACTCTGATTTCTCTTCACAGATGCCACTAGTCCTGCTGCGCTTTTCCAGCAATTTCTGTTTCTGTTCTGGGTTCAAATGCTACTATTTTTAAATTGTTACAATTTAAGCGGAGATCCAATTGGCTTTTTAAACTTACTGCTGAATAAGTTGCCTTATTTTAAGCAGGGCAAGGGGCTCTGATCTACGTTCCTGAATTAGAGAGGGTCAATAATCTCTTAGAGCCTGCCCGTCTAATTGGCAGTGCCCACATCCCCTCCCCAGTGACTGCACATGACTTGAATTTGATAGCACACCCTACATGGAAAATTGCTCAGGCACGTCCTATACGCAAAAAGCAGGACAAATCTGACCCAGCCAAAGATGTGCAGGTCAGTTGGATTGGCCATGCTAAATTGTCCATAGTGCCCAGGGATGTACAGGCTAGGTGGATTAACTGTGGGAAATGCAGGGTTACAGGGATAGAGTAGAGGAGTGGGTCTGGGTGGGATGCTGTTCGGAGGGTCGAAGTGGACTCCATGGGCCAAATGGCCTGCTTCCACACTGTAGGGATTCTAAGATTCTATAATAACTTTCTCATCAGTCTACTCTCAATCATCAGTAAAGCAATGGAAGGTGTCATCAACAGTGCTATCAAGCAGCATTTTCTCAGCAATAACCTGCTCAGTGACGTCCAGTTTGTGTTCCGCCAGGATCACTCAGCTCTTGACCTCATTACAGCCTTGTTTCAAACATGGACAAAAGAGCTGAATTCCAGAGGTGAGGTGAGAGTGACAGCCCTTGACATCAAGGCTGCATTCAACTGAGTGTGGCATCAAGGAGCCCTGGCAAAACTGGAATCTATGGGCGGGAGGGGTGGGTCAAACTCTCTGGTGGTTGTTTTCAGACCTAGCACATAGGAAGATGGTTATGGTTGCTGGAGGTCAGGAAATTATAAATGAATTCGCTTGATGTCTGTTGGGGAAAGGTATTAGAATCAATCAGAAATGTTCAAGGTAATTGGAAAGACTAAGCATGGATTTGCCAAAGAAAAATGTGTTTAAACAATTTATTGGAGTTCTTTGGAGAAGTGACATATGCTTTAGAAGAAACAAAACCCACAGACATATTGTACTTAGATTTCCAGAAGGCATTTGGTAAGGTACTACATCAAAGGTTATTACAGGAAATAAAAGCTCATGGTGATGTCAGGTAACACATTAACATAGATAGAAGATTTGCTGGCTGACAGAAAACAGAGATAAAGCAGCCATTGTCTGATTGGCGGGATGTGATGAGTGGAGTCCCACAGGACTTCAATATTTAACAGTTTACATCAATGACTTATATGAGAAAAATAAAGGCATGTCAGCTACATTCATAAACACCAAGATGGGTAGGAAAGCATTTTGTGAAGAGAGATTGGCTTGATGGTAGGAGACACAAGGGTTGTGGTGGAGGGTTGTTTTTCAGACTGGAGGCCTGTGACCAGTAATAATCCACAGGATCGGTGCTGGGTCCACTTTTGTTTGTCATTTATCTAAATGATTTGTATGGGAATTCAGGAAGCTTGGTTAGTAAGTTTGCTGATGACTCCAAAATTGTTGGTATAGTGGACAGTGAAGAAGGTTTTCTAAGATTACAAAGAGATATTGATCAATTCGGTCAATGGGCTGAGGAGTGACAGATGGAGTTTAATTTGGATAAATGTGAGGTATTGCATTTTGATAAAAAAAAAGGGCATTATTTATACAATTAATGGTAGGGCCCTGGGTAGTGATTTAGAAAAGAGACCTTGGGGTTCAGGTACATAATTTCTGAAATTTGCATCACATGTAGACAAGGTGGTGAAGAAAGCATTTAGCATGCTTTCCTTCATTGTGCAGATCTTTGAGTACAGGAGTTTGGAGCTCATGTTAAGGTTGTACAGGATGCCGGTAAGGCCTCTTCTGGAATACTGTCTACAGTTCTGGTTGCCTCATGATAGGAAGGTTATTGTTAAATTGGAGAGGGTTCAGAAAAGATTTACCAGGATGTTACTGGGAATGGAGAGTTTGAGTTGTAAAGATAGGCTAGATAGGCTGAGACTTTTTTTGCTGGAGTGTAGGAGGTTGAGGGGTGACCTTATAGAGGTTTATAAAAGCATGAGGGGCATAGATAAGATGAATAGCAAGGGTCTTTTTCCCTTGGGTAGAGGAGTTCAAAACTAGAGGGCATATTTTTAAGGTGAGAGGAGAAAGGTTTAAAAAGGAGTTGAGGTGCAACTTTTTTAAAAAGAGGGTGGTTCATATTCTGAATGACCTGCCAGAGGAAGTGGTGGGTGCAGGAACAGTTACAAAATTTAAAAGACATTTGGATAAATACATGAATTGGAAAGGCTTGGAAGGATATGGGCCAAATGCAGGCAAGTGGGACTAGTTGGGTTTGGGAACACGGTCGGCTTGGACTATTGGACTGAAGGGTCTGTTTCCATGCTGTATGACTCTATGACAATGACTCTATGACCATGACACCCGAATTCACTAAAATGCACCAGATTCTCATAGAGAAAGAGCATCATTTACTCAGAAATCTCAGGGAAGAAGTGGAGAAGATTCTAGAACCAATGGAGAAAAACCTTCAAGAGATTGAGGAGAATTTAAATTCTATTGAGGAGAAAGTTTCAAAGTTGCAGAAACAAATGGAGCAAAAAAGACAAGCTGATATTTCTGAAGGTGAGGGAATATATTGCAGGTCCATTCAGTGAAAATTCAGCCATGATGACATCTATTAATAGAACATTTACTGAGAAAATAAAACCTGATCTGAACTAATGGAAGAGAGCCCTGGGGTATGTTGCTGAACAAAGAGACCTAGGGATGCAGATGTACTGTTTCTTGAAAGTGGAGTCAGAGATAGATAGAACGGTGAAGGAGGTGTTTGGCATGCTTGCCTTCATTGATCATAACATTGAGTATAGGAGTTGGGACATCATGTTGCAGCTGTACAAGACATTGGTGAGGCCACTTTTAGAATACTGCTTTCAATTCTGGTCACCCTTCTATTGGCAAGATGTTGTTAAACATGAGAGGGTACAGAAAAGATTAATAAGGATGTTGCTGGGACTGGAGGGTTTGAGTTATAGGGAAAAGTTGAATAGGCTGGGGCTGTTTTCCCTGGAGCATCAGAGGCTGAGGGTGACTTTATAGATGTTTATAAAATCATGAGGAGCATGGATAGGATGAATGGCCAAGTTTTTTTTTCCAGCATAGGGAAGTCCAAAACTAGAGGGCATAGATTTAAGGTGAGGGGAAAGATTTAATAAGGACCTGAGGAGTAACTTTTTCACACAGAGGGTGGTGTGTGTATGGAATGAGCTGCCAGAGGAAGTGGTGGAGGCTGGTACAATTACAACATTTAAAAGGTATCTGGATGGGTATATGAATAGGAAGAGTTCAGAGGGATATTGGCCAAATGCTGGCAAAGGGGACTAAATCAGATTGGGATATCTGGTCGTAGCGGACGAGTTGGACCAAAGGCTCTATTTTCATGCTGTATGCCTCTATGACTCTAAGTCATAACAAGGATGCAGACATATATAGATTGGTTGAGTGAGTGGTCAAAAGTCAGGCAGATAGAGTAAAATGTGGAAAATGTGAACTTGTTCATTTTGGCAGCAAGAATAAAATAGCAGAGTATTTCTTAACCATAGGTTTCCACTGCATGAGTCACGAAATGTTAGTATGCAGGTACAGCAAGTGATTAAGAATGTTAATGGGATGCTGTCCTTTTTTATGAGAAGAATACTACATAAAAATAAGGATGTTATACTTCAGTTATACAGGACGTTGGTGAGACTACATCTCAAATACTGTGTTCAGCTTTTGTCTCCTTATTTAAGGAAGTATAGTATTGTAAGCATTTAGAGGAGGCTTCCTAGATTGATAGCTGGAACAAAGTGGTTGTTTTATGAGTACAGGTTGGGCAGACTGGATTTTCACCGGAGTTTAGAAGGTTGAAACATGACTTGATTGAAATGTATAAGACTCTGAATGGTCTTGACAAGGTGGATGTGGAAAGGATGTTTCCTCTTGTAAGTATTCCAGAACTTGGGAGCACCTTTTTATTTAAAATGAGGGCTACCCTTTCAGGACAGGGACAAAGATTGTAAAGTTTTGGAACTGTCTGATACTAAATTTTTTTTTAAGGCAGAGATAGATTTTTGTTAGGCAAGGGAATCAAAGGTTATCAAAGGTAAATGGGAGTGTATGATTGAAACCACAAAGTGATCAGGCATGATCTTAATGAACGGCGGAACAGTCTTGGGCTTCAAATGGCTTACTTCTGTTCCTATTTGGCACATTCACAAATTCCATTGCACAGACCAAAGCATAATAATCTAAACTGAAATGCCATTGCAGTACTATACTCCTTGATGTGTGTTGCTTTTTGCCTGAGACATTAAAATGCAGTCCCGGTCACCCTGTCAGGTGGATGTAAGAGACTCCATGGAATTATTTCAGCTATTGGAAATTGCTACGCATAAATTGGTTGCCATCATTCCTACATCACAGCCATGGCTAAAACTCGGAAATACTACATTGGCGTAAAGTGCTTTAGAGTGTGTTGAAGCTACATGTGAAAGGCACTGTTGCTTTTTTGCCAGTAACTAAGAACATAGGGGCACGAGTCTGTCCCTCGAGCCTGCTCCGCCATTCAGTGAAATCATGGCTGATTTGCGGCCTAACTTTATCTGCTTTTGACCCATATTCTTTATTAACTTTGCTCAACAAAAAAGTGATCTAACTCTGATCTAAATATGAAGGTATGGGTCGTACTCCTAAAACACCTTCATCGCGTTTTTATGTGACCTCACGCTATGGAAAATCGTGCTGTAGAACATTGCTAAAAAAAATCGTGTTATAGGGAAATCACTACAGAAAGTCATTATACTGAACAGCAGAAATTTTGCACTATCCAAACAGTGTTCACTATTCATCAATCGCGTTACAGCCAATTCGCGTTAACGAAATACACATTATAGTAAAAATACATGTGTTTGATTTGCAGGAAGGATGAGTATTTGTTGTCCATTCCCAATAGTCCTCGAAAAGGTGGTGAGTAGGCTCCTTCAGTCTAACAAGTGTAGCTAGCAGTTTGGTACAATGTGGCTATTAAAGGTCAATCTGATTGCTGTGGATCTGGAGCCTCACATGGGCCATACTGAGCAAGGACAGCAGATCAACTCTGTGAAAGGATTTTAGAGAGCTAGATGCAGTTATGTGACTATCTGATAGCTCCATGGTGTCTGTAAATGAGACTACATCTTAAAATGCAAGATTTATTTCAAAGTGTCAAAGTCCTTGTGTATATTTAAGGCTGAGACAGATAGATTCTTGATCAGTAGGGAAATTAAGGGTTATGGGGAAAGGACTGGAAATTAGACCTGAGGAGTCTAAACCCTGGTACAGCCACATCTGGAGTGTTGTGTCCGGTTCTAGTCGCCTCATTACCGGAAAGATGTGGAAGTGTTGGAAAAGGTGCAGAGGAGATTTACCAGGATGTTGCCTGGAATGGAGGGAAGGTCTTACTAGGAAAGGTTGAGAGAACTAGGATTTCTCTCCTGAGAATGACGATGGATGAGAGGTGACTTGATAGAGGTGTACAAAATGATCAGAGGTGTAGATAGCGTGGATAGCCAGAGACTTTTTCCTAGGGTGGAGGTAGCTATTACGAGGGGACATAGTTTTAAAGTGAGTGGAGGTAGATATAGTGGAGAGGTCAGAGGTAGGTGCTTTACTCAGAGAGTGGTAGGCGCATGGAATGCATTGCCGGAGAGGGTAGTGGAGTCGGCTCATCAGGGGCATTTAAGCGGCTATTAGATAGGCATATGGATGACAGTATAAGGTAGGGTTGGAGGTTAAATAGACCATAGGTTTAGGGTAAAAGTTTGGCACAACATCATGGGCCGAAGGGCCTGTACTGTGCTGCACTGTTCTATGTTCGATGTTCTATGAGTATTGGATCAGCCATGATCTTATTGAATGTCAGAGCAGGTTCAAGGGGTCAAACAGCCTTCTCCCATTCCTATTTCCTATGGTTTTAGAGTCAAAATAAGGAGCAGTGCACTTAAGACTGACATAAAGAAGAATAAAAAATTTATTACGATACAACTGCTGCATTAAAAACCTATGTTAATGCTCATTATTTTTGATGAATGCTTGAAAAGATTTGAGGAAAAATAAAGAAAAGTGGACAGCATCACAAATTTGCCTCAAAGTTCTCCTAAGCTATGGTGGTACAACCTTCTTAATTATCTTTCCTCTCCAACACACTTTAACATGTTGTTCCCACATCAGTCCATCTCCATTATGCATGAAAATCCAACTATGAATCCCTTCAATTAGTTTCTGTTGTACCGCAGCTCTTAACAATCTTACTAATGACATCCTATGAGATTGGGGGAAAGGCAAACTGTCTGTACTTATCCTTTTTGACCTCTCTACGGCCTTTGATGTGGTTGATCCCATCAGTCTCTTCCTTTGCCTCACCATTGTCACCCAGATGGGTAGGCCTGCACTCACCCACCTGATTTTGTTCTTATTTATCTAAACAAAGCCAGGAAATCCACTTTAATGGCTTCTCTTCCCGCTCTCACACTGTTATATCTGGTGTCCCCCAAATATCTATCCCCACTTCTCTCCAAGTTCCCAACTCCATGCTGCCCCTCAGTAACATCAGCCAAAAACCTCATATCAGTTTCCACAAGCATGCTGTCTACTCCGAGCTCTTCCTCACCAACAACTGTCTTGGCTGTTGTAATTGTCACTGAATTGTCACATTGGCTATTAACAAAAAAGCCAAGTGGATCTCATTAACTATGGGATCCTTGATTGGCGTTGTTAACCTATGCCAATCGGAGATATGAACAGGAGATTCAGAGAGTCACTTTATTCTATGGACTGGGTCTGAGCTGGCTGGCAGAGCCTGTGTACTATACACATGTAAATAAAGAGTGACTTTTAGATTCATAGATTCCCTACAGTGTGGAAACAGGCCATTTGGCCCAATAAGTCCACACAGCCCCTCCGAAAGTCCCACCTAGACCTGTTCCCCTACCCCTGTATTTCCCATGTCTAACCGCCCTAACCTAAACATCCCTGGACACTATGGACAATTTAGCATGGCCAATCCACCTACGCTGCACATCTTTGGACTGCAGGAAGAAACCGGAGGAAACCCACACAGACGCGGGGAGAATGTCCAAACTCCACACAGACAGTCACCCAAGGGTGAAATTGAACCCAGGTCCCTGGTGCTGTGAGGACCACTGAGCCACCGTGATGGGATACCTGCCCCTTTGGAGTTATTTCACTGTCTGTACTGGCTGAACAGAAATGCCTTCTAATCAAATATTGGAACAACAAAAGCAGCTGTGTTTGATCCTGGGTACAAGGTCCATCCTCCAGCTGTCGATTACATCCTTCTGTGTCAACTATCTGAGGCCGACAACAACATTACTTCATATTTGACACCAAGATAAAGTTCAGGCCACATATCTGCACTTTTTCCACCTCCAGATGATCAACCGACTCTACTCTTCAGCTCATCGGCTGCTGAAATCTTCATTCATGCCTTTTTATTCCCCACTAGACCTGACATTTCAATGTGCTATTGTCCATATTCCCATATTCTATGTTTCAAAGACTTGAGTTCATTCAAAACTCTGCTGCCATGCCTTGACTCACACCCAGTCCCGTTCCCAATCTCGCCCATGCTTACTGACATGTTCTGGCTCAACAGTTAAGAAAGGATTTGATTTTAAAATTCTCCTCCGTGTTTTAAATTCCTTTCATGGGCTTACCGTTCTCCATCCTTGTAATCTCCTCCAGCCCCTCAAACATTTGAAATAGCTGTATTCTTCTCATCTTGATCCTTTGAAAAACTGCAAGTGACCATGTCTTCAGTTGCCTAAGTCCGAAGCTTTGGAATTGCCTCTCTCAACATCTATGCCACTCTTTCTCTTGTTACTCCTTCAACTTTCTCCTGAGAACCTAACTTCTTGACCCAGACTTTGGTCACTTGCCCTTCAATTGCTTTACATGATTCCTTGCTTAACTCTAACGCTCCTGCAAAACATTTTGGGACGTTTTTCTATTTTCTAGGCACAGCATAAAAATAATTAGTTATTCTTTCCTATTAGTTAGAATCATAGAATGATATAGAAAGAAGTACGCCATTCATCCCATCATTTCTGTGCCATCACTTTGTAGGAGCTATCCAAGTAAGCCAATTTCCCTGGTTATCGCTCTCAGTCCTGCACAGTTTCAAGCATTCATACAATTCCATTCTGAAAGTCACTGTTGAATCTTCTTCCAGCAAGTATTCATAACTCACAGCACACAGAATAATTTTTCATCTCACCACTGGCTCCTCTTTCCTATTACCTTCAGTCTGGATCCTCTCAGCTGATAGGTTTCTCGTTCTGACATTTTGAGATTACTCACGTAAAATACTGAATAAATCTAACCCAATTTAGTTCTGTCTTAATGGCTTTCTCCCAGTCACCAGTACAGTGACAGATGATTCATGGCATCATACAGGAGAAAAGAGGCCCTTTAGCCCATCAAGTCGCATATTGCCAAAGCTACACTAAATCTGCACGAGCCCCACTTTCTCTCACTAGGCCCATAGTCTTAAATATTATGACATTTCAAGTGCTCATTGACGTACTTTTTAAAGGTTGTGAGGTTTCCCACCTCCAGACCAAATTCCCACCACCATCTAGATTAAAAATATTTTCCTCAAACCCTGCCTTTCACCTTAAATTATGCCTCCTTGTTATTGACCCTGTGACTAAGGGGAACAGCTGATTCCTATCTTATGCCTTGTCTGCACCTCACAATCATATACACCTCTATTGGGTACCCCCTCAACCTTCTCTGCTCCAAAGAAAATAACCCAAGCTTATCCAACCTCTCTTCATAGAATCCCTACAGTGTGGAAGCAGGACATTCAGCCCATCGAGTCTATACGTGTCCCTCCGAAGAGCATCCCACTAAGACACATCTCACTACCCTGCCCCTGTAACCCTGCAATTCCCACGGCTCACGGAAATAACCTGCACATCCCTGGACAGTGAGGGCAATTTAGCATGGCCAATCCATCTAACCTGCACATCTTTGGAGTGTGGGAGGAAACCTCAGCACGCAGAGGAAACCCACACAGACACAAGGAGAACTGTTGAGTGCTCCATCCAACCAACATCTTAGTGAATCTGAAGGAGTTATCAATGGTGTCCTCAGATCATATCAATCTACCAATAACTCATTCAGTGATACTTGGCCAGAAGCACTGTTCCAGACTTCATGTCAGCCTAGATCCAGGCATGATCTTTAGAGCTGAACGTGCAGGAGGAGGGGTGACAGGAACCTTCCTTAATATCAAGGCAGCAGCTGAGCAAGTCTGGCACCAAACAGCACTAGTATTTCAAGAGACCCAAGATTAAAAAGGATTAAATCGAAGAATGCTGACTCTGGCTGAATGAAATGCAGTTAACAGAACTCTACTCTGCATTAAATTGCTATGCTAGTCATTTCATGGAAATAGGATTGATCTGACATGGCATTTCAGCTTGTCAGTTTCTGAATGATTGGAAACAATTGTAGCCAGCTCCAGGGTCTTCACTACTTCAAAGGAAAATGGTTTGCCATCCTCAGGAAGGAGCAAGAGGGAGAACGTACTTACTGTTATCAAGTTAAGAAGCTAGAAACCGTAATTTTTAGAGTGAATCATCTTTTTCTGTTAAAAGCAAATTGTTGGAAATTATATTTGATCACTCACAATACCTTACGAATGTAGATTTGTGTGTGCATTGGATAAAATAAGTTCATGCTGCACATGTGGTATAAAGAGATTTTTGGAAGGTTTTTTTTACCTCAATAAGGCTATAAATGTTGTAAATTTGGATTTGGAAATTTGATCAACCAGAAGACTGAATTTGAGTGAGAAGGCAGAAATGGGATATGGAATATCAAGAGGTAATTTAACAGAGATTTAGTAGTTGTAAAGAATTGATGGAGTAGATAGAAATACATATTTCTACTGGTCAGAAGGTCTCGGACAAGGGACAGTGTTACAATAAGAGCTGGGTCATTGTAGATGGAAGTAAGGAAGTTACCTTGAGAATGGCAGAACTGTGGAACTTCACAGGAGATGCTAGTTCAACCAATGCCTTTAAAACAGAGATCAGTGGATTTTGATTGTTCATCATATTGAGGGACATGGTGCCAAATTGGGCAAATGATCTTAGGATGCAGGCATTGTCTCACTGAATGGCAGAACAGACTCAATGAACGAAGTTGTCGACTCCTATTCTAAGATTCTATGTATGATTCCATAATGGCCATATATCAGTATGAATGTGATGTTGATTTCAACATATTGCTATGGTAAGTACAGTACAATGAACATAGCTCATAAACTGGGCCTGCGGCAGGTAGTGAAGGATAAAACAAGAGCAAGAAACATACTTGACTTCATCCTCACCATCCTGTTGAACAGCGCAGCAGACTTGAGAGATCAAAAGGCTTATTCCTTGTTCCTATTTCTTAAGGTCTTATGATCTCAGCAATTTGCCAGCCTAAAAGGAATCTGTCCCTAGCAGAAACAAATTGCTGGAGAAACTCAGCAAGTCTGGCAGCATCTGTGGAAAAAGAAACAGAATCAACGTTTCGAGTCCAGTGACCCTCCTTCACAACTGATTGTAGCTATTTAAATGTTGGTCTAATTGCCAAAGATGCGGTTCGGGGGGAAGCGGGAGGAGTAAACACGAGGTGGAGTTGGAGCCTGGAGAGAGAGAGAGAAACAGTTGGACAGACAAAGGAATGGGTAAAGGTCAGCCTGGGAGAATGAATAGCTGCTATTGGGGATCATTACTGGCTGACAATGGGCTGTTTTTGCTAGCAGTACATGTGATGACAAGGCCTAGTGGGTGGAGTTTGGAGGAAGGGCAGAAGAGAAATTGCTCATAGAATCCCTACAGAATCAAAACAGGCCATTTGGCCCAACAAGTCCACACCAACCCTCCAAAGACCCATTCTCCTACAATCCCATATTTCCTTTAGCTAACACACTGAACCTACACATCACTGAACACTTTGGGCAATTTAGCATGGCCAGTTCACCCAGCCTGTGCATCTTTGGACTGTGGGAGGAAACCAGAGCACCTAGCAGAAACCCACGCAGGCACAGAGAGAATGTGCATCCTCCACACAGACAGTCACTCAAGGGTGGAATCGAACCCAGGTTCCTGGTGCTGTGGGGCAGCAGTGCTAACAACTGAACCACTGTGTTCATGCGCTAAAATTATTAAAATCGATGTTGTCAGTACAATCAGTTCTGAAGAGAGTGAGGGAGAGCACTCTGCAATGATGGTCAGGCAGTGATGTTGAATGACAGCAAATAGCAGCAAGATAACAAAGTTGTCAAATAACAGCACCTAAGCACAGTGTGTACATCTGCAGATGGCTGTTTGATCACCATATCAAATAGTTATCAACACTCCAAACCATGACATTAAAGATTGATAATGCAATGTTGTTGACACTGTTTTTATCTGTTTATATAAATAGCAAATTGGCACCATATGCTCGTATACAACTATGCAAATCTAAACTTTGTTTTAATCTTTGTGATCTGAGGATATAAAGGTCTCAGACTTCATCTGAACTGGGGTCACTTCAAGCGTGACACACTGGTAGAAGCAAGCTATTGTTTATAACTGAATAGTTTTATATTATCCCAGACATTGAAGTGTCTGTCATTGTAACAAAAACAAAGTTGCTGGAAAAGCTCAGCAGGTCTGGCAGCATCTGTGGAGGAGAAAACAGAGTTAACGTTTCGGGTCCGGTGACCCTTCCTCAGAACTGTCATTGTAATATTTGTTTATATCAGGAGCTACGATAAATGATCATTGAATCTTTGAATCTCATATTACTGAAGTCTAGATGTTGGTGTGTTCGCGGAGCTGGGGGGCTTGATAGCAGATGTTTCATCCCCTGACTAGGTGACATTCTCAGTGCTGTGGAGCCTCCTGTGAAGCGCTGTTGTTTTGTGCCAGTTCGAATTTATATCATCTGGTTTTTGCTGCTTCCGGTAGGTGCCGGTCCTGGTTGTACATTGCTGTGGTCAGTATATCAGGAATAATTCCATGTGTTTGTTGATGGAGTCTGCGGATGAATGCCAAGCATCCAAGAATTCCCTGGCCGTCCTTTGTTTGGCTTGTCCAATAACAGGAGGCTCCACAGCACTGAGAATGTCACCTAGTAAGGGGGACGAAACATTTGCTATCAAACCTCCCAGCCCAGCAAACACACCAACATCTACAACCAGCACCCGAGCTACACATCTTCACTCAAACCCTGAATACTGAAGTCTAGTTCTTATGTTATTGGAACAGACATAAGAGTTGGCCCTTCAGGTTTAATACCCTATTGGCGGCAAAAGCCCACATCACAGTGGCAGGAACAACGCATCTCCAGGTCATGGGTCAAACCTGCTCTATAAAATAAAAACTTAAATCTGTCCCTAGAACGAGTTGACCCCAGGCTCATCATTGGCCTTCAATGGCCATTGAAGAGATTGAGGCAGGTTGTCGCTTCGGACTCATGTTGCCACCTTCTGAAGTGTGAATGAGCTCATCAGTCAAGTCCCATGACAATCTCCTATGTTTCAATCAGGTCCACTCTCCCTATTCTAAATAAATACAAGCTCAACTTATTCAACCTCTCCTTATAAGACAGTCCCTGTATACCTGGTTTCAGCTGAGTGAACCTTCTCTGGACTGCCTCAATTGCAGGTCTATCTTTCCTTAGATAAGCAGCCCAAAACTGTTCACAGTATACTAGCTGAGATAGAATAATGTTCTGTGCATGTGTTGCTATTCATTCAGCAAGTCTGAGTTGCTGAGGAAACATCACTTTTACATGCATGTTGCAGTCTGGATAGGAATTGAAGAGGCTCCAACATGTTTCCCATCACATGATTAACAGGAAGGCTCAGAGATCAAGAAGCAGAATTTAAGGGAGGAGAGTTCTGTTTTCATACAGAAAGATCTGGGGTCTGGGACTCACTGCCTGAAAAGGTAGAAAAAGAAGAAAAATGAGGAGGTGGCGATGGCTTAGTCGTATTAGCGCTGGACTATTAATCCAGAGACCCAGGTAATATTCTGGGGACCAGGTTTGAATCCCACCATGGCAGATGGTGGAATTTGAGTGTGATAGGAATCTGGAATTAAGAGTCTAATGTTGGCCATGAATTTATTGCCAATTGTTGGAAAAACCCACCTGGTTCACTAACGTCCTTTAGGGAAGGAAACTGCCGTCTTTACCTGGTCTGGCCTACAAATGACTCCAGACCCACGGCAATGTGATTGACTCTTAACTGCCCTCTGGCCAAATTAGGGATAGGCAATAAATGCTGGCCTACCTGGTGATGCCTTATCTCATGAATGAATAAAAAAACTCATCACATTTGAATGTGAAGTTGAAGCGTTCTGTAACCTTTAAGATTATGGACCAAAACCTTGAAATTAGAATGAGGCTATTTTTTAACCGACATAGACAACAATGCCTCTATCTCCACCTATCGTTTACTCCTCCTCGCGCTCCATCTTTAGTATAATTATCTATAATCTCAGCTACAATCAGAAAGAAGAAAGGTTACTGGACCCAAAATATTAACTCTGTTTCCTCTCCATAGATACTGCCAGGCCTGCTGGGTTATTCCAACAATTTCTGGGTTTTTTTTTAATTCTGGACAACAATGGGTTGAGGGACGACTGTCCCATAAATTTTCTTTATTTCCACACAATATTGCCAAAGGTTCTGTAATACCAACTACAAGACTGCAGCTCCAATGGTGTGACTCTCCCTCATACAGGGGAGGTCGTGGCACTGTGGTCGTATCATTGGGCTACAATTATTACATCCGCACTCACACAGTACAGTGCAGTGTCTGAGATCACTTCACTAAGCGATATTCCACTTGTGCTAAATGCTATCATGTCCCATTGCAAATAGCCACTTCCATCATTTGTGATATTCGAAAATGATTGTTTTTACTTTTTTTTAACTGGACAGAATCTATTTCACAAGTGGCTGACTGTCAGAAGAGTTCAGTGGAACACATATATTGATTGTTCAAAAATTAACACAATTCAGTTCTGCAGAGGTCAGTTGTGTCAAAGCCCGTTATAATTTACATCCACACAAGAAACATAACCATACAGGGGAACAGGCAAAATAGACTGTATGGCCCCTCAAGCCTGTTCCACCATTCTCTATGATTGTGGCAAATCTTCCATCTCAACTGCATTCCCTGCCTTATTCATTAATTCCTTGATCTCCTGTACGCATCTTCATACTCCCTACTTCCTCAGTTAGTTAAGTCTTCATTGGAAGGTGATGAAAGGAAGAAGAGGCAAGTAGAGAGGAGGCACAGAAGAAGAGAGTAGAGGGTAAGCAGGGAGAGGAGAGAGAGTAGGGAAGAGAAGGAGGGAAGATGAGGAAGTGAGGAGGGGGTAGACGACACCGTATTATTAGCATTCTATGGTTTAATGCCACTACTTTTGCTCATGGCTACATTTCTATTGATGATGTACTGCAATCTGTGATTCTGTAATTCTCCAAGGAGATCAACCCAAGCTTCCCAAACTTACCTTGTATTTAAATCTAATTGGCAGGCTTATGGAGAGAAAACTGGAGTACACAACAAAATTGAACAGCTTTCTCAAAGGGCTGACACAAGTACAATGGAGCGAATGGTCTGTTTCAGTACTGCAAGATTTTACAACAAAAGGAATGACACTATGATTAGAAACTTCAAAACCAGGATTAGGTCAGTAAATGAAAGTTGAGGCACAGATCAGCCTTGACCTTACTTTTGGAACAGATCCAACGGACTGATTGACCTGCTTCACTTCCAATGTCTTTCATTTCTGGGTTGACAGGGTGTACAGAATTCAGAATAGAACAAATAAATTGCTGAAACCAACTTGAGCAGTGTCTAATAATACCTCTGCCTAATTCACCAATTCCTCTGCTGACTGAATTTCTTCAGGTCACCCCAGCCTTTCTGACCTGCAATGATTAGACAATGTTAATTATCAGATTCAACAAGTGCGAGACATCAAACAGGCGAAACGAGAAACAGATACACACAGGACTGGAAGATCGATAAGATACAAAAGATCGAATGGATCAAACTATTATATCAATTTTACAACACAAAGAATAAAGAATTGCTATAACATCAAAGCATGCACTGGACTGCAGATGGATGATGTAAGGAAACACAAAACACAGGATATAATAATGCTTGTGGGCAAAGCAACCTGCAGTTTTATTTGCAAGTTGCAGGTAGTAGAGACGGAGCACTGACACGTCTCTAGAGGAGCTCCCTGATGTATCACCAATACTCTGTCCTTGTGGAGCTCCATATTGTTCCAGTTTCCTCCCTGATAGTCCCAGTGGAGATTTACTCCAGACCTCCTGCTTTGTTTAGCACAGTGGAAGGTGTAAACTTTCAAAAGTCACCATTCAAACTCAGGTTCGTTCAGGTGTGTCTGCATTCAGTTTGTGTGTTGGTTCAGTTGTTTATTGTTCATGTATGCTGCATGTGAGTTTTTCTTTGCTTCTTGTTTTAAGAGATTTATCGTTGGATTTTGTAAAAAAAATTACTTCACCACCCCCTTCCACCTGCCAAAAAAATGTCCTCCTCTCCTTGCCGGAGGTTAAATTAATGTTGATGGAGAAACATAAAATTGGGGTAAAGTCATTATAATCCCAGAGTGCTATAGGACTTCTCTCTCATTAAAGAGAGATGATTGGTGGTGGTTTAACCTGAGGGTCATCATGCCTCAGGTGAGGGAGAGACTAAGAGGGAGAGACCTTCATGGTAACTTATGTAGAAACATAGAAGATACCAAATAGCTACTTTCAGTCCATGTTTGTCAGAGAAGGTTATAGAAACAGGCTGAGATCAATATATACCAGGAATTGGCCTTTGCTGAGGGTTTTCTGACATGGATAGGTTCTCAGTCCATACCAAACATGATGCCCCTCTTCCCCACCTCCTTCACCTACCACAAAACCCTCCACGCATCCAAATTAGAGGATGAGGACTCGCAAGACTGGAAGTTTCCATATTCCCTGATGCAGTGGGGCCCAGTGGAATCTAGTCCCAGCAATGAGATGAGCTAAAGTTGGGCTTGAGTACACCCACTAAGGGGCAGCAGTTCAAGGATAGGGCCTGTCTCCCTGATTATTAACTCCAAAGGGGACTTTTGGGCTGGGTGGTGGGATGGAGATGGCCTCTATTGTTCAGGACAAAGACCAGGAACCAACCTACCCCAACAAATTGCAATCAGAGCCAGAGATCCCTGATTATAGGAGGTCCTTCCACTGCCCTTGCAAGTTCTGGTGGCGTTAATGCTAAAGGAGCATGGGCAGAACCCTAACATTGCTTAGTGAAATACAGCCCATCTTAATAATCAGCAATACATCTTGCCTTTAGTACAGTTCTGCTGCCTGTATCCAACTATCTACGAAATACTCGATCAATCTTTTGAGGCCTATGTTACAAATATATGAACAAAATATGAACAAAGGTCAAGAGAAGGCCACTTCCCTGGATGGGTGCAGCCCCAACAATACTCGAGAAGCTTGACACCATCCAGGACAAAACAGCCCGTTTGATTGGCACTACATCCACAAGCATCCACTCCCTCCACCACCGACGCTCAGTAGCAGGAGTGTATACTTTCACCAGAGATCCTTAGACAGCACCTTCCAAACCCAAGTCTGCTTCCATGTGGAAGGACAAAGGCAGCAGACATATGGGAACACCACCACCTGCAAGTTCGCCTCCCAGCCACTCACCATCCTGACACAATTTTCCTTCACAGTTACTGGGTCAAAATCCTAGTATATCTGCCTAACGGCATTGTGGGTCAACCCACAGCAGAGAGACGGCAGCAGTTTAAGAAGGCAGCTCACCAGCACCTTCTCAGGGGCAACTAGGAATGGACAATAAATGCTGGTCAGCCAGTGACTCCCATATCCCACAAGTGACTAAGTTAAAAGTTCAGCCTTTTGGGCATGCTCCACCATTCAATAAGATCATGGCTGATCTGATTTTAACCTCAAGCCTACATTCCTGCATATCCCCAACAATATTTCACCCACTTGCCCCTATGATGTCCCCGAGGTAATCTACTCAAAACAAAACTGACCACTTTTTCTTTCTAAATCTAGCTCTGCTGGTAGCCATGTTCACTTTTCTGCTGTCTCATGTCACTCCACGTACCACATGTTGACTTTTGTATGGTCAGGCCTCACTGAGGCAGTGGACTGAAAATCAAGCCCCAATATTTCTGAAGTTGTGACAAAAACCAAAGATTTATCAAAACATGCAAAGTCACCAATTTATTTGATGGATAGACAGGATTCTATAGTTAACAAGAATGACTACTTGTTACAATAAATAAATTTTCACCACAGGTAAACAACTATAAACTGTTGATATATAACTCTACTAGTTAAACTCTAACACCCTTCTGAAAACCCTAAGACACACATACAGATAGATACAGACAGCTAAAAAAAAGTTGGTCTTATGGGTGGAGGGAAAAATAAACGAGGAAGCAATTCAAAATCACCAGTCCTCAGGATGGGGTGTTGCTTTTGTTTTCCAAGTCCTTCAGTTCACTCCTTGTTTCCTACAGTTTCATGCACTTCTTCACAGAACGCACAGAGTGACTGGAACAGAAATTGTACAGTCTCTGTCTTATTGGTTAAAAGCAACAACTTACAGCAACTGAAGGAAGAAAATAAACTAGCTATCCCCAGTCTTTAGGCATTTTATCAGAAAGCAAGAGAGACTTATCTATTCTTTCAATGGTCTGAATAATTCTGCCATTAACATTCACAGCCACAAACTTTCAGCTATCCAGCAGCCAATCAAATTGTTGTTTTCAGGCTAATGTCCTTTGGCATTCACAACTGGTCATGACTCTACAAACCAATCAGCAACTTTTTGTCAGCCAAATATCACGTTGCAAACATTCCTTGGTGTCAATCCATCTAAAAACTATCCATCACTGCTTAAAAAAGCAATCTAACTACAATTTACAATGACTTTCACTAACTTGCTTTCTAAAGATACGATACGTTCCTCAGTCCTTAGTCGTAAAATAGTCCTTTTCCCAATTCATTCCACAATCTAAAATAAAAAATAATTAAAAGACTCATATAATACACCTACATGGGAATGTCAAAAGGGAAGAGGTAGATTGACGAATCGGTCTGTGGTGTTAATCTTTACATGATCAGTACACATAATCATATGTGCCAGCCTTGTTTCGATAGCCTCTCGTGCTGCTTTCTTTCAAGTAGCTTTCTAGTTCGTTCTTAAATATTAACATGAGCTCTACCTCAACCTCAAAATCTGGCTCACCGGCCTCATAACCTTTTATATTAATGAAATCCCAAAACAATCCAATTATTCCCTGTAATTTGTCTCCATTTTCATCTTGTTTCAGATGAAACTGCCAGCATTCACTTCCAGATTAGTTTTGAAAATGATTAAACATATAGGGCTCCACTTCCTGATTGTCTCCATCCAGAAATACTGACTCATTCAAACAAATTCACTGAATCCTATTACCCAGCCATAATGCAATCTACTTCCAGTTGCTCTGTCATGAATGAAACGGCCACGGAACCTCCTACCAATTATCCCAAGTCTCTGCAAATGCCCCACAACTTTGTACATGATAATAAGAGCAAAAAGCTTTGCAGCAGTAATAGACCATTCAGCCCATCGAGTCTGTTGTGCCAGTCAGTGAGATTATGGTTGATCTGATAACCCTCAACTCTTCTTTCCAGCCTTTTCCACTAACCCTAGATTCCCTTACTGGTTCAAAATCTATTTAAGTACTTATCAACCCAGCCTCAGCAGACCTCTGTGATAAAGAATTCTAGTGTTGCTACCTTCTGAGAGAAGAAATAACTCTTCATCTCTGTCCTAAACCCCTTACTCTGAGATTATCTCTTCTAGTCCTCATTTCTCCCATATAATACTTCAATCTATAATTTTCCTGCTGGTGATATGAACTAAATTTGCCTTTAGATGCCCAGATTTTGCCAGTAAAGGTGGTATTTTTGATTTCATCCAGGACTGTACCTACGCTATACCCTTTCTAACAATGCCTGAAGAATTGTGACTCGTGGTTCTGACAGCATATGTTTCAATTCCATACAAATTCTTGGGTGAATCCTCTCCAATTGGTTTTAGTTAACTCAGTGGTACTGTTAGTGCTCACAATCTTTACCATCTTAGAATACCCACCTTGCGTCTAACCTTGCATTGTACTTTCCCCTTGCAAATATTTTCCCTGGAGTGTCAGAGGCTGAGGAGTGAACTTATGAACATTTATAAAATCATGAGGGCATGGATAGGGTGACTAGCCAAGGTCTCTTTCCTAGGATAGAGGAGTCCAAAACTGGAGGATATAGGTTTAAAGTGAGAGAGGAAAGATTTAAAAGGGAACCAAGGGGCACCTTTTTCATGCAGAGGGTGGTGCATATACAGAACGAGCTGCCAGAGGAAGTGGTGGAGGCTGGTACAACTACAAAATTTAAAGGCATCTGGATGGGTATATGAATAGGAAGGCTCAGAGGGATATGGGCCAAATGCTGGCAAGTGGGACTACATTAATTTAGGATATCTGGTCAGTATGGATGAGTTGGACCGAAGGGTTTGTTTCCATACTGTACATCTCTATGACTCTATGAATCTAAACATCATCACTACGATCACTGGATTCTACTCTTGGGTCAGAGGTCATGTGCTTGTGATCCCACTCCATGACGGTGAGTTCTGAGAAAGCGTCACTGGACCTGAAATGTTAACTTGGATTTCTCTCCACAGATGCTGCCAGACCTGCTGAGCTTTTTCAGCAATTTCTGTTTCTGTTTCTGATTTCCAGCATTCACAGCTCCTACAGACTTTTTTGTTTAGGTGAGTACAAAATTTAATCTGATTCGTACTGAGGGAGTGCTGTGTTGTCACAGGGACCAAATTCTGTATGAAACATTTACGACAGGTCCCAGTCTTCCTTCTTGAGGATGTTATTTCTCCCTAGTATCCTAGCTTGTACCTCTCCTGCAATTAATGCCTTAAAAAAGCATTACCTTGTTATCATCATTTAGTTGTCTGTGGGAGCTTGCTGTTCCAAGAGTTCTGCTACATCAGTGTCTTCGCTTGAAGAAGTTTAATTATCTGTAGTACCTTTTGGAATTCAAGTGGCAGTGAAATTTTCTTGTTTTGGACTCTCTTAATGTTCAGTTGGCACTAGGAAGGCAAATGAAATGTTAGCATTTATTTCGAGAGGGCCAGAATACAAGATCAAGGCTGCGCTGCTGAGGCTGTGTAAGGCTCTCATCAGACCGCATCTGGAGTATTGTGAGCAGTTTTTGGTCCAGTTTATAAGGAAGGACATGCTAGCATTGGAGGGGGCTAGCATTGCCTTTCTAGTGCCAACTGAACATTAAGAGAATCCAAAACAAGAATTTTCACTGCCACTTGAATTCCAAAAGGTACTACAGATAATTAAACCTCTTCAAGCGAAGACACTGATGTAGCAGAACTCTTGGAACAGCAAGCTCCCACAGACAACTAAATGATGATAACAAGGTAATGCTTTTTAAGGCATTGGAGGGGGTCCAGAGGAGGTTCACAAGAATGATCCCGGTGTTGAAGGGCTTGTCATATGACAAGCGATTGAAGACTCTGGATCTGTACTTGATGGAATTTAGAAGAATGAGGGTTAGGGTTAGGACTGAAACTTACAGAATACTGAGAGGAGAGAGTGGACATGGAGAAGATATTTCCTCCAGTAAGAGAGACTAGGACCCGAAGGCACAGCTTCAGAGTGAAGGGACAGCCCTTTAGATCCGAGATCAGGAGGATTTTCTTCAGCCAGAGGGTGGTGAATCTGTGGAACTCATTGGCATAGAGAGCTGTGGAGGCGAAGTTATTGAGTGCATTTAAGACAGAGATAGATAGGTTCTTGATGAGTAAGGGGAGAAGGCAGGAGAATGGGGTTGAGAAACATATCAGCCATGGTGGAATAGCGGAGCAGACTCAATTGGCTGAATGGCAGGGGTTGACTCCTGTATCTTATAGTTTAAAGGTGCCAGTTCTACCCTTCTTTCAAAAGTCACTGAAAACCCAGCCACGCTCGCAATGAATTCAAACAGGCATGATGGACCAAAGGGCCTCATTGAGTGCTGTACAACTGCAAAACTTCCCAAAATATCTTGGCTGTGGCACACTTTGGCACTCAGAAGAGGGGACTGTAGTGTAACACAGGTGACTATGTTGAACCAGTATGAAACTCACTGGCATAAAGCAGATCTGACACTGCTGAGTGTGTGCAGGTGGCAAGAAGCTTAAAATGGAATTGATTCTGCTAGTTACAACCATGTTTCCTTTCTGGGTCTGTCAGAAGCCAGGATTTTTTTATAAAATGCTACAATCATCAGGAGAAACTTAACAGCAGCCCATGTAATTGTGCTATATGGAGACTTCTACCATGGTCTCTCATAGGTTAAAACCTAATTATTTCCAGGGATGATTAATGAAGCAGGTGGGGATAAACACAACTCAATGTTTGGTACAGACAGTGGAGGTTTCTATGAGTACTTGTGTTAATATCCCAGACAGTATAGTGGAAGGAGAGATATGAAGGATGCTGGCTGCGCTGTTTCAGAGTACCCACATGGATTATTTTGGCAGTGACTCTTGGGCTGTAATGCCTTCTACTGGGCAGAGTATAGCACTGTGACCTCTTCACTTTTTGTAGTGCTAGAACTCACCTGTTTTAAAGTGATCAAGTCTGTTTATCACTATGCAGAATTTGATCTATAGTTTGTGGATTACATTTAAAGATTCTGGGCTGGGAAAATTGAGGGACACTTTATCCAGTTTTCTGTGAGAAACCACAGGTCTCAGTGAAAGCCTCACAGGGTTTGACCACTGGGTCTTATTAATACATTACCAACTCCCAACACATTGACTCGTACTATGAAGTGCTCTCCTATGCCTCATATCAGCTTCTCACTACTAAACGGGAACAGCAGCAAAGCCAAAATTTCTGTTTTTAGACTGTAAGATGTACGGGCAGAAATAGGCTTAACATATGAGGAACGTTTGAGGATTCTGGGACTGTACTCACTGGAGTTTAGAAGGATGAGGAGGGATCTAATTGAAACTATCAGAATACTGAATGGCCTGAACAAAGTGGACATTGGGAAGATGCTTCAGTAGGAGAGTCTAGGACCCAAGGGCACAGCCTTAGAGTAAAGGGAAGACCTTTTAGAACAGAGATAAGGAGAAACTTTTTCAGCCAGAGAGTAGTGAATCAATGGAATTTACTGCCACAGAAGGCTGTGGAGACCAGGTATTTGAGTACATTTAAGCCTGAGATAGGTAGGTTCTTGATTATCAAGGAGATCAAGGGTTACGGGAACAAAGCAGGAAAACTGGGTTGAGGAACTTATCAGCCATGATTGAATGGCAGAGCAGACTCAATGGGCCAAATGGCCTAACTTCTGCTCCTATGTCTTATGGTCTTATGGTCTCTCAGACCGTCAAGTGCTCTGCTATTCAATGAGATCATGACTGATCCAATAATCCTCAACTCCACTTTCCTGCATTTTCCCCATTGATTCCCTTACTGATAAAAAAATCTGTCTCAGCCTTAGATATATTTAAAGACCCACTCAATAGCCCCCTGCAGTAAAGAAATCCATAGAGTTACCATCCTATGAGAGAAGAAATTCCTTCTCATCTTTGTCTTAAATGAGTAACCCTTTATTCTGAGATTATGTCCTCTGGTCCTTGGCTCTCCCAACAGGGAAGCAACTTTTCTGCTAATACCCTGCACAGCCCCCTAAGATGATGGATGGAGATTCCAGGACTTTCTGATCTAGTCAAGCTGATTCCGATCCACTGTGCAACGCAGAAACAGACCATTCAGGTCAGTTGTTTTTATTCATTTGTGGGATGTGGGCATCGCTGGCTGAGCCACCATTTCTTGTCCATCCCTAGTTGCCCTTGAGAAGGTGGTAGTGAGCTGCCTTCTTGAACCGCTGCAGTTCTCCAGCTGAGCGTCAGTAGTGGAACGAGTGGATGTGGTGCCAATCAAGCGGGCTGCTTTGTCCTGGATGGTGTCAAGCTTCTTGAGTGTTGTTGGGGCTGCACTCATCCAGGCAAGTGGGATTATGTTGATCCACATTTTAGCAAGTTCTAACTACCCTCTGGGTAAAGAGGTTTGACATCTTTTGTATGTAATAGGACCTTTTTTTTCAGGTAGCACACTGGGAGGCCGTTCATCCCACTATACCTTTCCCAGCTCTTTGAAGCAGCTATCCAATTAGTGCCACTCCCTTCCTCTTTTCCCACAACCAAACAAATTAATTCTCTTCAAAAACATGCCCACTTGTCTTTAGACGGTTCCTACAGAGTCTGATTCCATCTCTCTTTTCAGGTTGTGTGTGTGTGTGTGTGTGTGTGTGTGTCTGTTTTTGTTTTCTCCCCACTTCAAGTACTCTTTAAAAAGTACTTTCTCCTTCTGGCATTCCTTTCCTGCAGGAGGCATATGGCCTTCAGTGCTTGTCCAAGTGGTGGGCAGTTCTTCAGCGGGCTATTCAGCACTGGAAAGCATCACTGATTCAAACCTGATAAATGTGCAGATGTACCATCCAGCAGGGGGTCAAAATAGTTGAGCTCACCGAGCTTTTAATCACAGCAGCACAGAAATAATACTGTGCAGAAAGAGGCCATTTGGCTATTATCTAATACATCTCTATTATCTAGTACCAGGCTCGTGTCTTTTCCTCATATTCCCACACACTATTACCATCCTCTAAGATATCCAATGCCCTCTTGAATGCCTGCACCACATTTCCAGACAGTGCAATCTATACTGTAACTACTCACTGGGTGAAAATGTTTTTTCTCACATCACCTTTGCTTCATTTGCACATCACTTTAAATCTATGCCCTCTAAACCTTGTTTATTTTACAAGTGGACTCACTTTCACACTATCCACGCTGCTCAGCCCTCTCATGATTTTCAAAATCTCAATCAGATCTTCCCTCAGCCATCTTCTCTCCAAAGAGAACAGTCTCAAATTCTTCAATCTATCCTCAGAGCTGGAATTTCTCATACCTGGAACCATTCTAGTAAATCGCTTCTGCACTCCAATGCGTTCGCATCTTTCCAACTTCGATGGGCTAAAGAGCCACTTCTGTACTGTAAGACTCTATTACAACTGTGCACAATACTAACAATGGCTAAGAAGAGCCAAATCCAAGTTCAACATCACCTCCTCGCTCTTGTATTCGAAGTAAGCTCTGATCATTCCCCCAAAATAAGAAAACACAATAATATTCGAGCCAGGTCTCTGCACCTAATTGCAATGCAGTGATTCCCTGCATTTGGTTAGTGATCTCCCCTGTGGTCTCTTCTATTGACGCTCGAGTTTGAATATTAAAGGGGAAGGACTCACCAGCCCCGAAGGTGGTGGAGTTAAGAGGTTTTAATGACGCACTCTCATTATTTCCCATGGTTTCCCTTGGAGTCTGACCCAAACCCAGCCGACTCCATTGCCTTCAATGGAAGATGGCAGAGGGCAGGATTTTTGTCAGGGAAGCAGGAAGGTTGAGTTGGGAAATTTCCTGGCCCAACGGTCTGCCTTCCTTGTAGCCCCACCCCCCCACCCCAAACCAACACCCCACCCCCCCTGTAATTTTCTCCCAAGGTTGCAGCTGGAATGAAGTTGGAATCGTCACCCTCTGGAGGCAGTTCAGAGGGAGCCGCAGGTTGGGCATTTGCCAAGGCAGTCTGCTTAAAGGGGCCACGCTCATCCCCATTGTATTAAAGTCTTTTAGGCTGGTTAACTCTCACTCCTAATACCCAATAAACAGGTCTTCCTGTCCTTGAACTAGGCTGTCTTTGCTTTGTCTGACAGGGAAGTTATTACTGATTCGCCCCCTGCTCCCAATCCAGCTCTCATTCCCTGCTACTCAGGCTTCCAACTAAAATTGTAGTCAGGATCTGACATGGTCACTTGAACTCTATTGCCTTCCTTATAAAGTGCAGGACATCAGCAGAATCGGAACGAGGAGTTAGGAGTCCAAATCCCTGCCTTTAACCTAATTCCTGCCCACCACTTACTTCAGCTTCTGCCTGTCTAGACTGAGTTAAAATCAGCCCCCGTCATTTGTTCGGGCAGAGGAAAAATGGGCATTTTGCGAAGGTACTTGGGGATGACGATAACTTCAAAAATAAATGCTTTCTAAAGTTATTGGAAATACAGAGACCAAAGTTAAATACTCCCTAAAGAAAAATTAACACAATTATTAACAATGAGTTGTGTGGAATGAGACAAAGATATTTTAGAACATATTTGTTAAATATGAATAGCTTGCAGCCAGAAACCCTCATGCCGCATTTACTTCAATTCATCTCTCATTCCAGGCTCTACCTATAATTTAGATCTCTAAAGAAACATAAGCAATTCATCATTCTTTATTAAGGAAATTGCAAGACTGATTTTGCAAGTTATTGTCAGCTTTTTAGTTTGAAGGTTTACCCTTGGTATCAACTACTCAAGACTCCCAAATGATTGTTTATCTGTAACGCTTTATTCAGAACTCAAAAAGAAACTTATACTCAATAAAATGTCCACATGTATAAGGTTACCTGGACATGTCCAAGAGTCAGTATGAAGGAAGTGGTCAGTTGTCTTCACCTGGTCACCACTTTGTTGATCAGCCTATGTTATCCTGAGAGTTAGTTATCCTCCCGCAACACAGTTCATTATGTTCCAGCAATACTTGGTGCCCAATTTGATCAGCTCCAGACAGGCTGAACCTGCCTTCTCAAGGCTCAGTGACTGGCCAGATGTCACTTGGCAACCTCATAAAGTTTTTTGATCACCTGACAAAGCTCGTTCTTTTGTCTCCAGCTCTCTCACAACTAATGAGACAATAGTCATCTCCACCAACTTCACAGATTCCAAGCAATCATCCCATATCATCTTGTTACAGAGATAGTAGGAACTGCCGATGCTGGAGAATCTGAGATAACACGGTGTAGAGCTGGATGAACACAGCAGGCCAAGCAGCATCAGAGGAGCAGGAAAGCTGACGTTTCGGGCCTAGACCCTTCTTCAGAAATGGGGGAGGGGAAGGGGGTTCTGAAATAAATAAGGAGAGAGTGGGAGGCGGATAGAAGATGGATAAAAGAGAAGATAGGTGGAGAGGAGACAGACAGGTCAAAGAGGCGGGGATGGAGCCAGTAAAGGTGAGTGTAGGTGGGTAGGTAGGGAGGGGATAGGTCAGTCCAGGGAGGACGGACAGGTCAAGGAGGCGGGATGAGGTTAGTGGGTAGGAGATGGGGGTGGGGCTTGAGGTGGGAGGAATGGTTAGGGAGGCGGGGACTCGCTGGGCTGATTTTGGGATGCGGTAGGGGGAGGGGAGATTTTGAAGCTTGTGAAGTCCACATTGATACCCTTGAGCTGCAGGGTTCCCAAGCGAAATATGAGATGCTGGTCCTGCAGCTTTCGGGTGGCGTCATTGTGGCACTGCAGGAGGCCCTGGATGGACATGTTGTTCAAGGAGTGGGAGGGGGAGTTGAAATGGTTCGCGACTGAGAGGTGTAGTTGTTTGTTGCGAACTGAGCGTAGGTGTTCCACAAAGCGGTCCCCAAGCCTCCGCTTGGTTTCCCCGATGTAGAGGAGGCCACAATGGGAACAGCGGATACAATATACCACATTAGCAGATGTGCAGGTGAACATCTGTTTGATGTGGAAGATCTTCTTGGGGCCTAGGATGGGGGTGAGGGGGGAGGTGTATGGGCAGGTGTAGCACTTCCTGCGGTTGCAGGGAAAAGTGCCGGGGGTGGTGGGGCTGGAGGGGAGTGTGGAGCGGACAAGGGAGTCATGGAGAGAGTAGTCCCTCCAGAAAGTAGATAAGGGTGGGGAGGGAAAAATGTCTTTGGTAGTGGGGTCAGATTGCAGATGGCAGAAATGTCGGAAGATGATGCGTTGGATTCGGAGGTTGGTGGTGTGGTACGTGAGGACGAGGGGGATTCTGTTTTGGTTGTTATTGCGGGTAGGGGGTGTAAGGGATGAGTTGCGGGAAATGCAGGAGACACGGTCGAGGGCATTTTCGACCACTGTGGAGGGGAAGTTGCGCTCCTTGAAAAAAGAGGACATCTGGGATGTCCGGGAGTGGAATGCCTCATCTCGGGAGCAGATGCGGCGGAGGCGAAGGAATTGGGAATAGGGGATGGCCTTTTTGCAGGAAGGTGGGTGAGAGGAGGTGTATTCTAGGTAGCTGTGGGAGTCGGTAGGTTTGAAATGTATATCGGTTTCCAGGTGGATGCCAGAGATGGAGACAGAGAGGTCCAGGAAGGGGAGAGAGGTATCAGAGATGGTCCAGGTGAACTTAAGGTTGGGGTGGAAGGTGTTAGTGAAGTGGATGAACTGTTCGAGCTCCTCGAGGGAGCACGAGCCGGCGCGATACAGTCATCAATGTAACGGAGGAAGAGGTGGGGTTTAGGGCCAGTGTAGGTCTGGAAGAGGGATTGTTCCACGTAACCTACAAAGAGGCAGGCGTAGCTTGGGCCCATGCAGGTACCCATGGCTACCCCCTTTGTCTGTAGGAAGTGGGAGGAATTGAAAGAGAAGTTGTTGAGGGTGAGGACAAGTTCGGCTAAGCAGATGAGGGTCAGTGGAGGGGGACTGGTCGGGCCTGCGGGACAGGAAGAAGCGGAGGGCCTTTAGGCCATCTGTATGGGGAATGCAGGTGTATAGGGACTGGATGTCCATGGTAAAGATGAGGTGTTGAGGACCGGGGAATTGGAAGTTCTGGAGGAGGTGGAGGGTGTGGGTGGTGTCATGGACGTAGGTAGGGAGTTCCTGGACCAAAGAGGAGAAAATGGAGTCAAAATAGGTGGAGATAAGTTCGGTGGGGCAGGAGCAGGCGGAGACAATGGATCGACCAGGGCAGTCAGGTTTGGGGATTTTGGGAAGGAGATAGAAGTGGGCGGTGCGGGGTTGGGGAACGATGAGGTTGGAGGCTGTGGGTGGGAGGTCACCTGAGGTGATGAGGTTGTGGATGGTTTGGGAGATAATGGTTTGGTGGTCAGGGGTGGGGTCATGATCAAGGGGGCGGTGGGAGGAGGTGTCGGAGAGTTGGCGCCTGGCCTCGGCGATGTAGAGGTCAGTGCGCCATACTACAACTGCGCCTCCCTTGTCCGCGGGTTTTATGATGAGGTCGGGATTGGAGCGGAGGGAGCAGAGGGCTGCATGTTCTGTCCGTCCTCCCTGGACCGACCTATCCCCTCCCTAACTCCCCACCTACACTCACCTTCCCTGGCTCCAATCCCGCCTCTGTGACCTGTCTGTACCCTGTCCACCTATCTTCTCCTTTGTCCATCTTCTATCTGCCTCCCCCTCTCTCCCTATTTATTTCAGAACCCCCTTCCCCTCCCCCATTTCTGAAGAAGGGTCTAGGCCCGAAACGTCAGCTTTCCTGCTCCTCTGATGCTGCTTGGCCTGCTGTGTTCATCCAGCTCTACACCGTGTTATCCCATATCATCTGTTTGTCACAAATATAACAATAATTTTGACCTTATCAATTAAATATTCAATCTTACCTAAAATACCACCTTGCAGGCTTTCATCCACTCAGCTCCTTTAACAGGAGCATAGTTAGACCACACCACATTAATCACTTTACAGGGCTAGAATTTTTACCTTAAAGATACCTTAAATGTTAATGGTTCCAAATGAACTTCAAACTCGTGCTTAAATGTTAATAGGATCATTTGCACTCCAAATTGCAGATTCAGCATTTTCCACTCTCATGTTTTCAGACTCGTGTTCCTTTATCAATGTTGTTTATTCTTTAGACAATCATTTCCCCCTTCACCAAGGGGTCATACCAATCATGGGAACATTGTCTGCATGATGACTCCTATATTTCAATGTTTAGAAGGGAAGGGATGCCTTATCAGTGACGCCTTTTCCAAATGCAAAAATTCCATAACTCAACTGCGTTACAGATTTGAGTGAAATGACGCCAGTATTTCACATGAATGAAATAGCGGTTGAAACCACTAAAGTAATTTGTTTATCCAGAGGCTTTAAGGTGCAATATTTATGCTAAAAGCAATGCTAAAGACAGATCGCTTAGTTATGAGCACTGTCAAAGATGCAGTTTGTGGCTAGGAACAGCATTAATGGTCCTGGCCTGTAAATTGGATAGCACTGAATATGGGAGCAAGGATCACAATGTGGGATGACCCAATCCTTTTTTAATGTAGTGAGGTCAGCACTGCACTTTCTGCTGCCTGCTCATTATAATGATTGCTGCATTTAGCCCATTATTAATTATGCTGCTCATCAGCTGCACATGGGACCAGTGATGCAGTGGTAATGTCACTGGATGAGACATCCAGAGACATACGGCTCGGAAACAGACCCTTAAGTCCAACCAATCTATGCCGACCATAGTCCCAAACTAAGGTGGTCCCACCTGCCCGCACTTGGCCCATATCCTTCCAAACATTTCTTATTCATGTTCTTATCCAAATATCTTTTAAATGTTGTAACTTTACCCACATCCACCACTTCCCCTGGAAGTTCATTCCACACGTGAACCATCCTCTGTATAAAAACATTGTCCTTCATGTCTTTTTCAAATCTTCCTCCTCTCATCTTACAAATATGCGCCCTAGTTTTGAACTTATGTATTTATCATTTAACTGCCAACTAAAATAGCCTAACAAGCCATTTCGTTGGACCACGCTACGTTGCGGGTGTATTTATACCATGTGTACTGCAACACCTCAAGAAGATGACTTAACACCATCTTCTCAACAACAATAAAGGAAGGGCAAGAAAAGTGTCAGTTTTTCCAGCAAAGCCCACAGCCCATGAACAGAGATAAAAATAACAAAACAGCCACGGCTTTGTACCTGCTAGCAGTACTTAATGGTAACCCGTGTGACTATACAAGGAAGGTGCTGGTTATGCTGAGATAACTGGGAATAGTGTTCTGCCTGGGCACAGAGAGCTGCACCAAGTATCATTGATGCTACTAGGCATTGTTGTAGAGGATGCAGAAATTGTAGGGGTGGCCCCTCTTCATTTGGCTAGAGTAAGGTTGAGAGGAGGTGTGCTCAGAGGGCCCTCCTATAAAGGGGCAAAAAAAGACATTGCCACAGAATTCAATGCTAGGAGTCAAGTCCCAGGGATTTAGATGCAATGTCAAAAGGAGTTCAATGACAACAGATGAGATGTAAGTTTAATGAATGTAGTGCCAAACACCTTATCCCACCAAGTGCACCATTAGCTTCAGACACTTCTCAATTCATAATGCCCGCCTTCCAAGAATCTCCATCAATCAGGACTCAACTCCAAACATTCAGATGCTTGCTCTCGCCCTCGCACAATCAGCCGTGTTTGCAAGCCTCAGAGATGTCCCTCACAGATTCCACACACTGCCTGCTACTCAAAAATAAACTTTGGCCTAACATATTACATGACACTGAGTGATTCATTTCCCTCTCACTTGCAGAAGATGATCAGTATGCAGCCGTAGCTAACCAGTGGGCAGGAGACATTCATCTCATTGCTTTAACCTCAGTGGAGGAGACAGTGCTCATTGTCATGAGAAGGGCATTGCTGATGATACAGACAGATGGAGGGCTGAACCCACCACAGATAAGTATATCCTCACAAACAATCTCCTTTCTGTTATCCCTCTTTCCTGCTCGGTCTACAATATCTTCCGATTTGCACGCTGCAGATGGTGCGTTCCAAATCATATTAACTTACCATTAATATTTTTCAGCAGAACTGCAGAGCCTAGATCCAATCCTTTAGTTGTGGAATCATTTTGCCCTGAATATTGTGTGTTGGCTCTGCTTTTTGGCAAGCAAGCAGTCCTAAGCTGTGCTCTTCAGTGGCTTTTATTTAGGTTCCCCTTATTTTTAGGTATGTTTGGTGCTGCTCCTAGCAAGCCCTCCTTCAATCTTCATTGAACCAGGGTGGATCCCTGGTTTGATGGTAATGGCAGAGTGGAGGATTTAATGGGGGGTTACAAGGTTGAATGCAATTCAGCTGATGCTGATAACCCATCTGGATTCCCAGGTTTGAGTTGCTATATCTGTTTGAAGCCTACCCATTTAGCACAGTGATAGTACCAGATAATATGATGGAGAAAAATTCTGACTGTGAACATAGGACTTCACTTTCATTTGCACTGTGCAGTGGTCAATCCAGTCGCATTTCACCGGGGTAACACATTCAAAATCAAGTTCCACTGTTCTCAGAGTCATTACAAAAATTAAGAATTTATCAAAATACACAGAGTCCCCAAATTACCTGTCTCTTAGTTTCTGGTTAAAGGCCACAGCTTACAGCAGCAGGTAAGGAAAATAAATTGGCTTTCTTCAGATTTTAGATATTTTACTGGGGGCAGAGACTCACTGCCTACTCCTTGCGACAGTCCAAATGCTTCTGCCAATATCATTCACACCCACAAGCTGTTTAGCTACACAGGAGTCAATCAGATTGTTGCTGTCAAACTATGTCCTCTGGCATCCACAGCTGTTCACAACACCACAATACAATCAGCAACCTGTCGCCAACCAAATCTCACTTTGCACATATCCCCCGGTCCCAGCCCATCTGAAAATAGCCTCCCCCACTGGTTGAACAGATTAGAAGTATAAACATGTCTCATAATGAGTTTCAGTAACATGCTTTTCAAAAGTGCAGCAATTCCTTCCACAATCTTTGATCTTGAAACAGTTTTCTTTTACCCCCATTTCAATCCATAAAGAAAAATACAGTAAGATATAAAGATTTATTCTTTATACTGCTACCAATACCAACATTGGCAGATGCATCTGTAGTAGGCAGATTGGTAATGATCAGGTCAAGTATGTTTTTGTTTTGCAGTGTAAATATCTAATTTATTAACTATCCATTAACAACCAGTTTCTTTATTATAATTTACAGCTAAAATTTATACAACTTTGTAATAAAAGCTTATGACATTGTTTTTAAGTTCATACACAATCACAATACAATGGTGAATGGTAATCAAGTATATTTGCCCCTTTTGTTTGTTCTCTAAACACTTGGGGGTACCCAGTATTGAAGCTATATCATTTAGGACTAACCAACATTAGTTGATTAAGGTAAATACAGTTGATATAATTTATCTGGACTTCCAAACAGCATTTACAAAATGGTACATAATAAGCTTTCCAACAAATTTGAAGCCTCTGGAATAAACAGAACAATAACAGATTAGATATGGTTGGAAATCACACAACACCAGGTTACAGTCCAACAGGTTTATTTGAAAACACAAGCTTTCAGAGCCTTACTCCTTCTTCAGGTGTTAGTGAGAGAGGTAGTATCAGACAGAGAATTTATAAGTAAAAGATCAAAGGGTCCAACATCAACACTTCTACATCACAGTTTAGATATGAGCTTAGCTGTGTGGCAGGAAGCAAAATTGTGGCAAATAGGTTTTTTTTAGACCTGATAAAGGTATTTTTGTCTGTGGGTATTGTAGGGTCTTGAAGGGCTAATACTGCTTGAGTGCAATAAGCTCCATGCACTGTGTTGATGTTACCACTACTTCCTTGATATGGATATAAGTGACTTAGACAATCTTGTCCAGGGCATGATTAAAAATTTGCAGATGATACAAAACTTGGAAGAATTCTGATATTTTATTGATTGTTTACAAATGCAAATCCTGAAAGTCAAGTAATTGCCTCCTCATTTGCTGAGTTTAAGATGATTGATCTTAGGTAGGGAGTCTCTCCACTTGTGCACGAGGGTTTGTACTGACACGTAAGCAGAGGCTCTGGCTTGATCTTGGACCTGTTTAGCAAGAACAAGTCTCATCACAGGAGATCAAAGCCTAACATTCAACAGATGGAGTTTGTGACTGTGAAAATTAGTAATTCTTTTCTCATGAACTGTGAAGAGGAAAATGATAGACTTCAAGAAGGTACAGACAAGCTGGTGAAATGGGTGAACATGTGGCAGATGACATTTAATGTGGAGAAATGTGAAGTTAAACATTTTTCAAGAAAGAATAAGGAGTGGAAAGACAAAATAAAGAGTTCTAAAGGGGGTTCAGGAACAGCGCAGCCTAGGGAAAAATGTGCACAAATCTATGAAGGTGACAGGATGATAAAGGGATTAAAAAGATGTACATAATTCTGGGCTTCATGAAGTGTCACATAAGGTGTAAAAGCTTGTAAAAGTTTAATGAACCATTGTAAAAGATTGTTCTGCCTCAACAAGAATATTGTATTCAACATCAAATTTTCCAATTTGAATTTTAGAAAAAATATTTATCAGAAAAGTTTGAAGTATGGGGAATTTATTTTCCAAAGGTAAGTTGAAGTTGGGGCTGCTTTCATAAGGGAAGATAAAAGGAGTTTAAAGAGATGGTCAAAATCACGAGGAGTCTAGACAGAGTTAATAGAGAAAACCCATTTCCGTTGACAGATGGTTTGAGATTTTTTTTCATTCATGGGTGAGGCCACATTTCTTGCCCATCTCTAATTTCCCAGAGGGCAGTAAAGAGTCAACCACATTGTTGTGGGTCTGGAGCCACATGTAGGCCAGACCAGATAAGGATGGCAGTTCCCTTCCCTTAAGGACATTAGTGAACCAGATGGGTTTTTCCTGACAAACGACAATGGATTCATGGTTGTCATTAGACTCTTAATTACAGATTTTTGGTGAATTAAAATTCCACCATCTGCCATGGCAGGATTCGAACCCAAGTCTTTGAATTAACAGTCCAGCGATGATACTATTAAGTCAGCACCTCCCCCTGAAAGAAGTAGAAGAACATGGATTTAAGCTGGTTAGCAAAAAAAAATAACAGTGGCATGACGGGAAATTTTTGTATGCAGTGAATAGTTAGGATTTAGAAAGTGCTGCTTGAAAATGTGGAGGGGACAGATTCAATCAGGGCTTTCTGAAAGGAAATTGAATGTGAGGCTGAAAAGAAACAAATTGCAGAACTATGAGGTACGAGTGAGGCAGGGAAACTAGTTGAGTTGCTCTTGCAGAGAACCAGCACAGATGTGATGGACCAAATGGCCTATTTCTATGCTGTAACCATTCTATGAGATTCAGTTCCAGGGAAGAGATCCACCAAACACTTTTTGAGCACAGACTGTTGATATTGATTGGCTGTTACATTGCGTGTCACAAGTCGTCACTTCACCTCATGCTTATGCATGCATTCTATACATGAGCAAGCGAGTGCAGGGATCCTAGCTGTGTTTCTCCATTCCTAAACTCTACAGCGCTGGAGATGATCAGAGCACTTCCACTGCATCTGCTCCTCGTTGCCTCGTCCACTATTTTCCCCTCCTCCCCACCCGAGCTGAGATCATCCAGCCATCTCTAGAACTCAGCAATATGCACAAAAGGAGTCTCCTCTTATTAATTTGCGGCAGTACACTTTGTAAGGGAGATTATCCATCCCAAATGGGTAAATGAGACTTGGTGCTGTTTGTTCAATCTGCTTGAAATTGTTCCCTGTGGCTATTGATTGGTTGTCACTCTTCTCAGCGCCACTGAAGGTTATTCTATAAGACTTTGCATTACTTGCCAACTTCTGCTAAATAACCTCAACATGCCCCCAGTAAACTCCATGACATTCCGTTATTAAAAAGTGAAATGCATATTTTTGTTTGTTATTAAAATTCACAGCTAGAACTAAAACTCTTGCCTACAATTAAGTGCTGATATAAATTTGGAGCCACTGTTATAAATCCCCCTTTTGCCATTTGATTTGAACACTAAAACTACTTATGCACAGCTTGTATGATATTCCAGTGAAATAACTCAATAACATTATAAAGGCAGACAACACAACTCAGACCCATTATAACAGGCTCTCTGTTCTCGTGCTTATGTCTCAATAAAAAGTTTTTGACAGGAAACAAAATGTAACTTTGGAAAGAAAGAAACTTGCACTTAAAAAGTGCTTCAACACTGGCTTGGACTGCCACAAAGAACAGGGGTAGTCGATAGCCATTGAAGTAATTCTGTACTACCGTATAACCGTTGAGTTTTATTAGAATTCCAATCCCTGTTAATAAAGTGGCAACCTGTGCATAAGAAAATACCACAAATGATTAGACCAGTGATCAGGTAAGAAACAAATATTGACCAAGACAGAGGGAGAATCTCCTGTTTGTCTCTCAATGGTGCCCCCGTGGTTTCTTTGCTCCAAGGCAGAAAGATAGTCCCTCAGTGTGAATTTCATATGAAAGACGCACAGATAATGTGGCACTCCCTCAGTGGGCTCTCAATGCACAATCTTGTAGCTGACAAATATTTGCATTGTAATCAATATGGTGGTCTAGATTTCCCCATTGGGGTAATCTTGTTAAGTGAATTTAGCAAATAAACAAGATTTTAAGAAATGGTAAGCTCCTAAGGGGTCTTGATGTGGCAGATATGGAGAATTCATTGTATTGGAGAAACTAAAGCTAGAGGTCATCATTTAAACCTTTCATTCATTCATGGGGTGAGGTGTCACTGGCCAGGCCAGCATTTATTGTCCATGCCACATTGCTGTGGGTCTGGAGCCACATGTAGGCCAGACCAGGTAAGGACAGCAATTTCCTTCCCTAAAGGACATCAGTGAACCAAATGGATTTTTCTGACAATCAGAAATAGGTTCATGGTCACCATTGGACTCTTAATTCCAGACTTTTTTTGTATATTGAATTTAAATTCCATCATCTACTGTGGCAGGATTTGAACCTGGGTCCCCAGGACATTACATGGGTCCTGGATTAACAGCCCAGCAAAAATGCCATTGGGCAATTGCCTATTCCCAGCGATGAAGCAAACCTGAGATGTGGCAAAATATTTTCGCTTAGAGGATCATAGGTCTTTGGAACTCACTTCCTGAAATGATTATAGTTGAATATGTTTAAGACAGAGGTCAATAGATTTTTGTGAAGGAAGAGGGTGTGATGCTATTGAGGTAGATAGGAATGCAGTTTTAGGCTACATTCAGGCCAGCCTGACCTTATTGAATGGCTCAAAGGGCTGAATGGCCTATTGTTGTTCCAGATTTGTATGTCTTTCGCAGACAAGCTATGCAAAACATATAAGAATCAACTATTGGGCCTCAGATGGAGTATTGTACCTGATTCTCGACACCACACTTTAACAGTGACATTAAGATCTTAGGAATGACACAAGGGAAATTGACTAGATGAGAAGGAAGGGTTTTAGTTATCTGCAGCAGTATTTTATGCTCTCTCCTGTGACAGGTTGGAGACAGACCATTTAATTGGTTGGGCTGGTGGAGCATTGGTGTGACTGCAGATGGTGGTGGGTTAGAATGGCTATAGGATAGTGATGGATTGGAATGGCTGTAGGATAGTGATGGGTTGGAATGATTTAGGATAGTGATGGGTTGGAATCATTGTAGGTTAGTGATGCATTGGAATGGTTGTAAGATAGTACTGAGTTGGAATGGCTGTAGGATGGTTTGGAATGGCTGTAGGATGGTGATGGGTTGGAATAGCTATAGGATACTGATGGGTTGGAATGGCTGTAAGATAGTGATGGATTAGAGTGGCTGTAGGATAGAGATGGGTTAGGTTGGCTGTAGGATAGTGATGAGTTGGGATGGCTATAGGATGGTGATGGGTTGGAATAGCTGCAGAATGGTGATGGATTGGAACGGCTGTAGGATAGTAATAGGTTGAGATGACTATAGGACAGTGATGGGTTGGGATGGCTGTAGGATAGTGATGGGTCGGGATGGCTGTAGGATAGTGATGTGTTGGAACGGCTGTAGGATAGTGATGGGTTGGGATGGCTGTAGGATAGCGACGGATTGGAATGACTGTAGGATAGTGATGGGTTGGGATGGCTGTAGGATAGTGATGGGTTGGAACGGCTGTAAGATAGTGATGGATCAAGGGCCCACCAGCCTCCCACCTCCAACCCAATTAAACCTGTGGTGAGAGGTCCCTGGATGATCTTCCTTCCTTGCCAGCAATCATTTAAGTCACAGAATTGTTACAACACTGAAGGAGGCCATTCAGACAATGTGCCTGCTAAATGTGCTTCATGTCTCAAGCATTATCCTTTACTCACACCCATATCCTAGATATTTTCCAATCAAACACTTCAGAGATGTACAACACACCTCTGGAGTAAATAGTACTTGAACCCATGGGCCCTGATCCTGGGAAGAGCTGCTGGTAAGTAGCCTATGACTTGTTCGATTGATTCACAATGCTACGGATCTTCCCTAAAAGATGCAACACAGAGCTCTGCCCACTGCCCAGTCAGCAACTGAGCAACGCAAGCAGTCTCCATAAATTCTCCAGCCCCAGATATAATCGAGAAGCTGAGCTTGTCCTCTTTAGAGTAGCAAAGATTAAGAGAAGACTCAGCATAGGCATTCAAAATTGAGGGACTTGTTAGAGAAAAAAGGAATAGATTGTTTCCACATGTCACGGGGTCAAAACGCAGAGAACACAAATTTAAATTGATTGCCAAAAAACACCAGAAAGGCAGTGATAACACAGCAGGCCAGGCAGCATCAGAGGAGCAGGAAAGCTGATGTTTCGGGTCTAGAGCCTTCTTCAGAAAAGGCAGTGAGATTTATTTTCAACCTCATGGGATATTATGTCTTGGAAAGCATTGTCTGGAGGAGTGGTGAAACCAGATTCAACAGCAACTTTCTAAAGGAAAGATTTGCAGTTGTAGGAGTAAAACAGCAGTTTGGTCAATCTGTGAGAGTGCCTTTGTTTGTACTGTACCATCCAGCCACAACCTTCTGTACCAACATGAGCAAAATCCCAGACCTCTCTTCCGAACAGCACTGTGGAAGCATCTGCAGTGGTTCAACAAGGACAGTTCACCTTTTCAACGTCAATAAATATCTACCTTTCTGACAACAAACACAAAGAGAGAAAGAATTTCCTTTATGAAGCTCACAATACATCAGTAACCGAACCTGAAATCTTCTTGATTTGTGTGGATCAATGGAACATCATGAGAATCTTACAGTCCGATACTGAGAAACATATGTGACTTGACATGAAATAATATACTTCAAGCAAAAGTTCTCCTTAAAGTCTGTCAATCAGTGAATACTTGTCACCCTGAACATTCAATCTGTCAACTCAGAGTGCAATCTTAACAAAAACAAAATACAGATGCCAAAGATTATGTGTGTCACGCAAAATGCTTGGAGCTCCAGATTGTATTGCTGTGCCTAGGAGGAATCTACCTTTACCTAATTAGAATTAAAGAGTATAAGAACACAAGGAATAGGAGCAGGAGTAGGCTATCTGACCCCTCAACTCTGCTCCACCATTCAATAAGATCATGGCTGATCTTTTTGTGGACTCAGCTCCACTTACCCACCCGTTCACTATAACTCTTAATTCCATTGCTGTTCAAAAATCTATCTTTGCCTTAAAAACATCCAGAGTTATCCTCAATTGCTTCACTGGGCAGGGAATTCCACAGATTCACAAGCCTTTGGCTGAAGAAGTTCCTCCTCAACTCAGTCCTGAATCTGCTCCCCCTAATTTTGAGGCTATAGTCTGGTTTCACCCGCCAGTGGAAACAACCTCCCTGCTTCTATCTTATCTATGCCCTTCATAATTTTATATTTTTACATAAGATTCCCCCCTCATTCTTCTAAATTCCAATGAGTATATTCCCAGTCTACTCAAGGTCTCCTCACAAGCCAACACTCTTAACTCCAGAATCAACCGAGTGAACCTCCTCTGCACCCCGTCCAGTACCAGGACATCCTTTCTCAAGTAAGGAAACCAAAATAGTACACAGTTTTCCAAGTGTAGTCTCACCAGCACCCTATACAGCTGCAGCATAACATCCCTATTTTTAAATTCCATCCCCTTAGCAATGAAGGGCAATATTCCAAAATGCAATGTTTTGTTACACACAGGTACAAGAACAGTGAGGATGTTCTTGTATTGAGAACCAGGGGTCACAGTCTGAGGATTTTGGGTAGACCATTTAGGACGGAAATGAGGAGACATTTCTTCACCAAAAAAGTGGTGAGCCTGTGGAATTCATTACCACAGGGAGTAGTTGATGCCAATACATTGAATGTATTATCGGGGCTAGATACAGCACTTGGGTTGAATGGGGTCAAAGGTTATGGGGAGAAAGCAGGGTTAGGCTATTGAGTTGGACAATCAGCCATGATTGTGATGAATGGCAGAGCAGGTTGGAGGGGGTGAATGGCCTCCTCCTTCTCCTACCTTCTATGTTTCAATGTTTCTATGTTAACCGACTGAATGCCATATTGAACACAACTGTAATGAATCACAACATCTCTCCAATATCTTGATCTCATTTATAATATTTTCAGATAATTTGGTCTTTTGAAATGCTATGGGAAGGGGAGAAATTCATCTGTTAGAATTCTTTACAGGGAGTGTATAGGATGGAGGTTGCAAAGCAGTGTAATAAATAAGAGCTGGAGAAGGCTATTCAGCCTTTTGAATGTACTGTGTCATTTGATCATATCTTGGCTGACACAACCCTCCTGTGATAACACAGTGTGGAGCTGGAGGAAGACAGCAGGCCAGGCAGCATCAGAGGAGCAGGAAAGCTGACATTTGGGTCTGGACCCTTCTTCAGAAATGACGCCACTGGCCTGCTGTGTTCCTCCAGCTCCCCACTGTGTTATCTCTTTCTCCAGCATCAGCAGTTCTTACTATCTCTGAGTGAGTTACAACCCTCCTGTGGTAGTGTTCCTACTTCTGAACCAGGATGCTTGGCTTCAAGCTCTGCCTGCTTCAGGGATGTGTCATAACATCCCTGAACAGTTTGTTAATGAAAAAGAAGCTGTGGTTTCAAATCCCACTCCAGAACTTGAGCTTAAATGCAAAAGCTGACACTCCAATGCTATGCTGAGGGAATGCCATACTCTCGAAGATGCCATCTTTCCTAGGAAAGTTTAAGCAAGGATTCCACGCCAATTTTGCTAACCTGATGAGGTGAAGTCATGAAAGGCCCAGCAAAACAATAACCTGGGATTCAGAATTCTTAAATGATGACCACACTCCCACAATCCAGTTTTTTGATTGCCATCTGGCATAGGGAGGCCCATTTCTCAACAGCACAACAGTTGATGTTATGACTGCTGTGCTGTTGCCTGTGATACATAGGTATTTCAGATTTTCATGGCAAATGATGGTTTTTCTGAAGCCTGTCTGAACCATAGCAGGTCATGGACTTCAAGAGCCATGAGAACGTTGTTCTGGTGTTAGGAAACTTTTTACAGGGGACGGTAAAAGCTATTGGCCCTTTATTGCTCAAAATGAGATGCTGCGTGATAATTTAAATGTTTTACTGCTGGGCTTTGTTTCAAAAGTAATTGACCGCTGTATTGACCAGAATTTCGAAAGTGTTCAAATGCATTGGATTCCATTATTCAGTGGATAAAGTACTGTTCTACATTCTACAAGGATTGAGGTTCAGGTTTTATTGTGTCATTTGGGCCTTGTGCTTTAATCTTTACATTGATTCACAGATCAGCTCTTCTGTGTCTTTAAAGCAGTCGAATAAATGCCTATCTGTTTCACTGATTCAGAGATTTTTTAATATGTTTAGTTCAAGACTTTTTTGACTCAATTGTGCAATGGGATCTCAATCCAAGTATTTGGCTGAGCTACAATCCCACGAATCTATTTAGCTATACAGTTGTTGTTGATCCATCTGTCTCAAAGGGAGCTATCAATGGGACTGTGAGCTTATTATTCTTAACAATTTTATGAGCATTTAACAGGGTTTGCTGGGAGACATTTCTGCATGCCTCTACATTTATATTGACCGTCTTACGAGCAATCGTGTAGGTCATGCATTTTCTTCTGGGTGGATACTTTGCGCGTTTGCAAGGGGGCAATTTGTAAAGGGGAATATACAAGAGAAGTGGAAGTCTGTGGAATGAAGGCTGGTGGCTAGGATCTTTCATGTCAAGAACTGGGCTGTTGTCCCACTGAACAGAAGCAGGCCTTTTAATCTACCAGATTTCCCATCCATTCCTAGACTTGCTTCAGGAGGTGATTCCCTAAGTCTGTCCATCTCTGCTACCCCATCAGGAAGATGACTGGGAAGGTGGGATTGTGATGATAAGTAATGGGGTGATACCCCATAAGGCTTCCTGTCTTCCATCCCAGGAGGATGTGAAAGATCTTATGGCTTTTTTTTATTCATTGGTAGAAAGAGGGCATTACTGGCCAGACCAACATTTATTGCCCAACCCTAATTGCCCAGAGGGCAGTTAACAGTCAACCACATTGCTGTGAGTCTGGAGTCACATGTAAACCAGACCTGGTAAAGATGGCAGTTTCCTTCCCTAAAGGACATTAGTGAACCAGATGTGTTTTTCCGACAATCGACAATGGATTCATGGTTATCATCAGACCATTAATTCCAATTTTTTTTAAAATTGGGATGGCATGGTGACTCAGTGGTTAGCACTGCTGCCTCACAGCACCAGGGACCTAGGTTCAATTCCAGCCTCGAGCAACTGTCTGTGTGGAGTTTGCACATTCTCCCCATGTCTGTGTGGCTTTCCTCCGGGTGCTCTGGTTTCCTCCCACAGTCCAAAGATGTGCAGGTTAGGCACATTGGCCATGCTAAATTGCCCATGGTGTCTAGGGTGGGAAGTGCAAGGATAGGGTAGGAGGTGAGTCTGGGTGGGATGCTCTTTGGAGGGGCAGTGTGGATTTGATGGGCTGAATGGCCTGCTTCTACACTGTACGGGTTCTATGATTATATTTTATGAATTCAAATGCCCCCATCTGCTATGGTGGGATTCAAACATGAGGCCCCAGATTATTACCTGGGTTTCTAGATTAACTGTCGAGTGATAATATCACTATGTCATCACCGCCCCCTATTTCCTTATTTTGAATAGGTGTTGAGGATTCATTAATATATCTTGTGCCACAAGTACACTTATTTCTTCAAGAATAGTAGAAAACCAATAGACCTAACAATGCTTTTTGAAAGTTTATCTGGCCTGTCCATCACTTCAATACATCATTCCATTGGAAGGCTTAAAACCCACAGAGCAATGTTTCAAGACACTTGTCAAAAAACGCAGAAGCATATGAGGAAAATTTATTTTGTATACGCTTTCACATGTGATGACCTGGAATATGGTGCCTGCAAGGTTAGTCAGAAAAGACTTGATAGTAACTTTTAAAAGGAATGTATTGTTGATACAGAAATAGATGCAAACCAGGTAGCCTGACACCTGTTGTTGGAAAATGGCTATAGAGCTGGAAACTACAGTGGAGAATGGACGCTGCACCTCGCATCCCACTCCCCCCATATCCCCATATCCCGGCAGGAAAGGAATCCCCACCAACGTAACACGGCATGCACAAGATACACTGTGTAACTATGGAATTTCCACTATTCACTGGGAAGGAGATCCCACCCTTAAGAGCAACCAACCAATCTCCAGCTAGCAATGCCATACACTCAGTTAAGACAACTACTGGTATTGCATGTAGGCTCATACAGAAGACGGCGTGGTCCCCGGACAGAGTAAGTCTGGGGCATTTGACTCTTAATTATTTACTTACCTCTAGTGGGCAGACTGTCAATTTTGGTGCCTACTCACTAGTCATACTTTAGAGGTGATCTCAAGAGTGATTGCAAAGATGATGGGCTAACCACCCAAAATATATTTCACGCCAAAAGCACAGCCAGAAAGAACAGGTAACTCATTGTCTATACTTAACGACAGAGACCCCGAAACATATTGAAAATTTTCAGATGGTTGGGGAGAACCAACTGGATTTATAAAGGGTGGGCCATGTATGAGTCTGATAGAATGTCTTGCTGCATGCTTCAAGTGGGGGTCTTTGAAAGTCATTAATTTAGACTTTCAGAAATACTTAGCAAAATGTAGCAATTAGGTTGGAGTGACAGTCTTTTGAGATCATTGCCTGTTTTTCTGGTAGTTAACTCCCTGGATCAGCTCATTTGATTATACTTTTCAAGTCTATGAATTTTCCATTAAATCCAATGTTTATAGGATCTTGTATTGTTCACAAGAAGATTTTACCAATGCATTTTTATAATGTATTTAGCCACCTTTTTCTTCCTATTCTATCCCAGTATTTTGCTATAGCCATAAACTTCACAAAACATCTGTGAGACAGTTCTTATTTCTGGTGCCAGGCAGTCTATGTCCTTCATAAAGACGACTGCTAATTTATTGCATCTTATTACTTAGGCAGGGACAATTTTATCTATAGAGACTTGTCACTTGGGACCTGGCTGAGATTGCCAAACTCAATTTACATCGGGCCTGTGCAGCAAAGCATAAGTGTGCTAAGCTTTCTGGATAAACAGCGGTTTGTTCATGTAACTACCTGGTCCGTCGAAACAGATTTACTTTGAACGTGGATGTGTCGTCTTCCTCTGCAAATCTCTCACATACCGCGTTTATGCAAACGTATTAACTGCATTCTTTTGTAGCTTATTACAACATGTCATTACAGAAAATTAAAGCTTTTAACAACTGTGATAACACAAATCAGCGAAAAAGAGAGATTTGTGAATTTAATCAAATGCTAATGATTGTCACAGCACAGTAGTTAACTCATACACAGATAAATTTGTCAGACAAAGGAGCATTCATCATTTTTCATCCGCAATCACAAACGCGACAGTTTTTCCAGTCGGGGCAAGGGGCTCGCTAAAAGTAAAGGCACACCATCTGAGCCAGTTGAAATAACCTAGCACTAGCTTTTTGATTTAATGCTTTTCGTTGCAGTTCGATCAATAATTCTGAGCCCGGTCAGACTCGCATATCCAATTTACAGGAGTCTATCACTGAGTACATGGAGTCAAAGTGAAGACAAAGTCAACGCATTAATGACGTGCTACACGGCGCTATTTTTAACATGCTTAGTAAATATGATAGCTGGCGCTGGTGGCATCTAATGGCAGATAATCAATGTTGCATCAACGCTCATTTTTTTCTTTTATTGACAGGCTGTCCAATTTGGATACCTTGGGTGTCTAATTGGAAAGTCAACTGTCCATGGTGTACTTGGCCACACAGTGAGGATACAAGTTTTCTTCGAAGTTATTGCGTAATGGCCCTCTTCCCAATTGACTGTGTGCATGAAATCAACGCAGTAAGTGCAAAACTAGACAAAGGAAATCACATCTTTGTATAAATTGCATCTAAGCCATCTGTGAGGCATTCCAATGTCCGAAAGTGTTCATTTCATTCTCCCTTACTCCTTCTTTCCTTTCCCTTGAATATCCCCCAAATCCTTAGACAGGAGGCATGGTGGCTCAGCGGTTAGCACTGCTGCCTCAAAGTGCCACGGACGTGATTTCGATCCCACCTTCGGGTGACTGTCTGTGTGGAATTTGCACATTCTCCCTGTGTCTATGTGGCTTTCCTCTGGGTGCTCCGGTTTCCACCCACAATCCAAAGGTGTACAGGCTAGGTGAATTGGCCATGCTACATTGCCCATAGTATTCAGAGATGTGTAGATTAGGTGGATTATAGAGGGATGGTCCTGGGTGGGATGCTGTGAGGGTCAGAGTGGACTTGTTGGACCAAAGAGCCTGTTTTCACACTGTAGGGATTCTAAGACTTTAAAGCTAAAACTTGGTGACACCTAAAACAATGGTGCCCAACACAAGCCTAAAAACATCAGCAATCCATGCAACCCACAGAAACCAAGTTAGATTCAGCCAGCATGGAAAGACGCCATTCGGCCCATTTTGTCTGGACTGTATCTTTGAAAGAGCTATCCAATTTGTCCTATAGACCCTCAAACATATGAACAAGGAACAGAGCAGGGCACTCAGCCCTTTGCACCTGCTCCACCATTCAATATGATCATGGCTGACTTGATTTTAGCCTCAACTCTACATTCCTGCATGCCCCTGGTAAACTTTCAGCTCTTTGTGGATCAAGAATCTACCTACCTCTGCCTTTAAAAGATTTAAAAATCCACTGTATTTTGAGCAAGGGAATTCTAAAGACCTGCCCCTTCCCCATAGCTCTGCAAAGTCTATCTTGAAAATTATTGGTGAATGTGCTTACGGTACTTCTTCAGATTACAGAAACCCAGAATTGCTGCAGTACGCAAGGCAGCCATTCTGCCCATCATGCCTGCAAGCTTCTCATTTATACTATTCCTCTGCCTCCTCCCTACATCCTTGCAGATTGTTCCATTTAAAGGAACAGTCTAAGGCCCCCTTGAATGCCTCTGTCGTACCTGCCCCAGCTCCTTTCCAGGCAATGTGTTCCATGCCCTAACCATTCACTGCATGAAAACGTTTTTCCTCATATCACTTTAATTTCCTTTACTAATTATTTTAAATCTGTGCCTTCTTTACCTCAATTCTTTCACAAGTGGAAATCTATTCTCCCTGTCTCCTTAATCCAGATCTCTCATGATTTTAGATATTTCCATTCAGCTCTCATCCAGCTTTCTCTTCTCCAAGTTACAAAGTCCCAACCTCACAATCTATTCTTGTAACAGAATTTTCTCGTCCCTGGAACCGTTCTCACATACTTCTTTTGCACTCTACCCAACATGTTAATATCCCTGCTCTAGTGAGTCATCCAAAACTGGATGCAACCACAGAATCACAGAACTGTTGCAGTGCAGAAAGAGGCCATTCAGCCCACTGTGTTTGTCCCACTTCTCTGAGCATTTTGAGTTAGTGCCAGTCTCCCGCCTTTTCCCTGTAAATGAGCAAATCGTTTCCATGTCTATAATATCTAATACCTACTTGTATGCCTCAATTGAACATGCATCCACCAGACTTCCTGGCAGTGAATTCCATACTCACTGTATGGAGAAGTTTTACTGACGTTGCATTTACTTATGAGCAAAACATGTTAAATCTGTGCCCTCCGGTTCGCAATCTTTCTACAGGCAGGAACAGTTTATCCCTACCCACAATGGCCAGACTCCACAGGATCTGCAAACTTCTTTCACATCTCCCCTCACCATTCCCACTGGAAGGACAGTCCCAACAACTCCAATCTATCGTCATAACTGAAATGTTTCATCCTTTCTGCACTCTCTCTAATGCATTTACATCCTTCCTAAAGTGTGGCTGCTAGAACTGTTGGGGAGTCAGTTTATTACTTAACCAGGAGTTCAACAGGTTTTTAATAGATCATCGTTTCCTGGGTAACTAACTTAACTACAGCAGAACCCTCTGAATTCTCCAACTGAAATGGATACTTTTAGAGGGTTGAAGGTGCCAGAAAAATGCCCCATGGAATCTTCAATTTCCCCAGCAATTTCCTCTCAGTCTGCTCCATCAGAGATTCTGGAGGCTTCCACCATGCAACTCCCATCTACTCTGCAGAAATTATGATCTGGTCATTGCAAAAGCTGCGTAATTGCCTCTCCGTATTCTTCCCACAAAAATTAAGTTTAACTACTTGTCAATCCAAAAGGAAAAACCAATACCACTTGTGAATGACACACACTTTACTTCAAAATGGAAGACCAGTATGTTCATTTCCAAGTATCCCTTGTTTTTTCTTCCCTCTGGGATGATGGGATTTGTACCCATGCCCCTGAAACATTAAGCAGAGCCTCTAGGTTACTAAATCAAACACAGAGAATGCTGGAGAAGCTCAGCATTAAAGAGAGAAAAAGACTTACTGTTTCAAGTTAACTTCAGAAGAAGAGTCATACCAGACTCAAAGCATTAACTCTGTTTCTTTCTCCACAGATGCTGCCAAACTGTTGAGTTTCTCCAGCATTCTCTGTATTTGTTTCAGATTTCTAGTGTCCATAGTATTTTGTTTCTGAACTACTAGTCCAATGATATTACCAATACATCCACATTATACCTACTAGCATTTTAAAAAAACCCTCCTAATCATCTGTCTAGTTTTTTGATAATTATTATAACACTTGGTGGTCTGGTTACAAATTCTTTTGCCTGTGGAAGACTTAATTTTGCTTTGTAAAAGCATTTCATAATTTTAAATGCCTTCATTAAATTTCCCCCTTAACTTTCTGTGCTTCGGGAAAACAATCTCAACTTCTATTAACTCTTTATTCCCTACTCGTGGAACCATTCCAGTAAAACTTTGGCCACATGGTTCAAGGAGATTCATGTAAATCACAATCAAGTAATTGATCACTCTGTTGTCAGTAAGAGAGAAGATGCTAGTCCAGAATGTGCATATGAACAGAAAGGTCTGAGATACTACACTGGAGAGAATCTGCTATGTGCAGTTGTAAATATAGGAGTGTTACAGTACTTAGGGAATGGAAGAGCCTTTCCTGAGTGAAAAGGAGAAAACACCTCAATAACAATGCATGTTCAGCTAGCCAGAGCCCAGGATACTCCAGAACTTAGCTCAACATACTGGTCACAAAACTGGCTTAAAGCACAGGATTGAGCAAATTGGACATACGTCAGAAAGTGTGATCCTCTGAACTGGGCAGAATACTACAGCTGAATTGGTTCAATTTCATTTCAACCTTTTGCTTCTTTCTTACTTGCTGGTTTTTACCATATTTCATTGAATCCATACAGTGTGCAAGAAGGCCATTCGGCCCATCATATCTATACCGACCCGCCGAAGAGCATCCCACCCAGACCCATGCTCTACACTGTTCTTGTAACCCCACATTTCCCATGGCTAATGCACACAACCTACACATCCCTGGACACCATGGCCAATTTAGCATGACCAACCCACCTAACCTCCACATCTTCAGACAGTGGGAAGAAACCAGAGGAAACCCACGCAGACACGGGGAGAATTTGCAAACTCCACACAGTCACCCGAGGGTGGAATCAAACCTGATCCCTGGCGCTGTGAGGCAGCAGTGCTAACCACTGAGCCACCATGCTGCCATATTTGAAACATCTTAGCTCTGTTGCCCCAGAGACACACTGATCTTGAGATATAGGCACTTTCACAAAAATTGTTAAACAATACTGATGGTAGGAGAAACTTAGAACTTTTATCTCTGTGCTGTGGATGATTCTTCTATTCCAGAAACTTACTGATAAACATCCCATTCAAGGAAGTCACAGTCAAATTCAACGTACATGATGATGCATATACTGCAAACAACTTGCATTTCAGTTTCTGAATGTCACTCACAGAAAATATTCATATCAATGTTGAGGTCAGGGATGAGTGCATGAATACTCTAGAGAATGTCAATATATTAAAGGAGGAAGTTTTGGATATCCTAAATTGCATTAAGGTAGACAAGTCCCCAGGGCCAGATGGGATCTATCCCAGGTTCCTGCGAGCGGCAAGGGGAGAAATAGCTGGGGTATTAGCAGATATCTTCACATCCTCCTTGACCACAGTCTAGGTTCCAGAGGACTGGAGATTAGCCAATGTTGTTCCCTTGTTGAAGAAAGGAAGCAGGGATAATCTAAGAAATTATAGGCTGGTCAGTCTGACATCTATGGTGGGAAAGCTCTTGAAGAAGATCCTGAAGGACAGGATATATGCAGATTTGGAAGAAAATGGACTAGTTATTGACAGGCAGCATGGTTTCTTATGGGAAAGGTCACGACATACCAACCCGATCGAATTTTTTGAAGATGTAACAAAGATAATTGATGAGGGCAGAGTTGCGGATGTAGTTTATATGGACTTTAGTAAGGCATTTGATAAAGCCCCACATAGCAGATTGGTACAAAAACTAAAATCACATGGGATTCAGGGTGGGCTGGCCAGATGGATACAAAACTGGCTTGGTCATAGAAGACAGAGGGTATCGGTGTAAGGGTGTTTTTTAGAATGGAGACCAGTAACTACTGGTGTTCCACAGGGATCGGTCTTAGGTCCTCTGTTGTTTGTAGTATATATAAATGATCTGGAGGAAAATGTGGGTGGTCTGATTAGTAAGTTTGCAGACGACACAAAAATTGGTGAAGTTGCTGGCAGTGCTGATGATTGTGAAAGGATACAACAGGATACAAATAGATTGGCAACTTGGGCACAGAAATGGTCAATAGTGTTTAATGGAGAGAGCGCAGAGAAGGTTCACCAGGATGTTGCCCTGTCTCGAGAGCATTGGCGATGAGGAAAGGTTAAAAAGACTAGGATTGTCTTCTCTGGAAAGACAATGGCTGAGAGAAGGCCTGATAGAAGTCTACAAAATTAAGAGAGGCATAGAGTGGATAGTCAGAGGCTCTTGACCAGGGTTGAAGTTTCAATTACAACGGAGCACAGGTTCAAGGTGAGAGGGTGAAAGTTTAAGGGAGATGTGCAAAAAGTTATTCAGGCAGAGAGTTTTAGGAGCCTGGAATACACTGCCAGAAGAGGTGGTGGAAGCAGGCACATTGGCGACCTTTAAGAGGCATCTGGATGGTTACATGAATAGAGAGGGAATAGAGGGATACGGGCAGAATAAGAGCAGAGGGTTTTTTTTATTTTACTTAGGGCATGACGATCAGCACAGGCTTGGAGGGCTGAAGGGCCTGTTCCTGTGCCGTACTTCTCTTTTGTTCTTTTGACAAAGCATTCCCTTTTAGCTAAGAGTTATGTACTGGTTATTTACAGCTAACCAACAATCCCAAGTTGCTGTATCATTGTACAGCAAACATCATAGAAGTTGTACTAAACAGTCTTTTATTCTCTTAGCCAATGCCAGCCTACACAAAACCACCATTAAGCTATAACCCAACCATAGCCTTCATTCTTTGTATGTATTAGTTTATATCAGCTCAGTATTCCAGAGTGGGGATTCAGAAAATGTGCCTACCTTACAAGGCAAACAAACTGTTGTACTCATTGAGCTCTCCAAACAGTTCACAATTACATGATATAATGGAGTACAGCCTTGAAAAGGGGGCCTTTGTGATTTTGAGTGTCTTATGTTATTGCCCAAATATCACCTGTTCTGGCACAATTTGCGAAGATGATCCTTTAACCATATAATGAAGTACTGAGGTAAAATGGATTCTTCAATAAAACCTCACTTTGACAGCATTCCTGGTAAAAGCATTGACTTATTTATCACATTGCCCACAAGGTCTCTGCAGTTTAGCAGAGGGAAGAAAAAGCATGTGAAACATTTGTACAATAACATTACCTTTCACAATGTCTCAAAGTGCTTTACAAACAATGAAACACTGCTCCGATGCAGAGTGAGCAGAGATGGATTTAGTCGACTGAATTATTAATCCTTCCTTAATAATTTAAGTTCAAATTCAACTTTAAAAATCAAAACTGAAAACAAAGGCTAGAATGAGTGCAACTTGCCATGCAGCTGTTAGATTGGTACAGTAGAACCACTAGGTTCAATAGCTTGCCTTCTTTACCGGGCCACTCCTGTGTGTAACTAGAGACCATAGCAACGGGGTTGGCTTTTAGCTACTTTATTAAATCACTACAAATTGTGCAAGACGTAGCCCCATTACCAATTTTCAGGGCAGCATATTGTCAGCTGTGGTTGAGCAGCATGTAATGGCACTGTTACTTAGAGCTAGAAAGTTCTAGGTTCATGTTCTTTGGACCAAGTCAGAAGTCACACAATACCAGGTGATCGTCCAACAGGTTTATTTGAAATCGCAAGCTTTTAAAGTGCTGCCTCTTCATCAGGTCTCCAAAAGCGTGTGACTTCTGACTTTGTCCATCCCAGTCCAGCAACAGCACCTCCACATCATGTTTTTTGGATGTGCTATCAAACCAAGACCTTCTCAGCTGGGTCTATAAGTGATCTGCCATCATTTTGCTGAAGAGTTACCCCCTAATGTCTCAGCCAATGGTCATTCTTCAGTCAATATCAGAAAGACAGATGAGCTCATTGCTGTTTGTGGGAGCTGACTGAGTGCAAATTGTTTGCTGCATTTCCTGCATTACAACATTGACTGTGCATCATTGACCGTAAGTAGCACACTTTGTGATGTCCATTGGCTAGGATATGCAAGACTTTTGTTTTAATCCAAAGATAGAATTTCATTCTTGCCTGTAACATCCAACTCCCCAGAAAGAAATGTAGAACTACCCCGTACCTTTATCAAATGGACTTTGGAGCTCACAGGATGGCAATTAAAAATAGAAATATATGTTTCCTGACGGTGCTATTTCCCTGCGTAGATAAACATGCTAGAAAGGTTATACATTGAGGGAAGGTCTATTTTCCAATTAACCTAATTAGGATGGAAAATTAGCATAAATTAGCATCACACATTAATATATTATCACAAGGAACAGGGAGAAAAATTGTCAGCACTTTTGTGGTGAAGTTAGAAAGAAGTTAAAGGATAGGAGGGGAATATTTTTGTCCAACTATTTTCCCAGAATTTTTAAAATTATAGCTGTAGTGTAATTTCCAGGGGTGAGGCATCAAGTTATTCTCAAAGCTATTTCAATTCCTAACCAATGGTTACAATGGTTACCAACAAGAGCAACTGTAGCAACTTGGGTATGTTTAATATAGTGAACTGGTCCATAAAGATCCAAAGCACAATCATCAACAAACATTTGAGACTGAATGAAGGGGAGAGATATTATTACTGGTGGCTGAAACCTTGAACAAAAATGGAAGGCTTGAGAAGTGACTTATTGGACTGAGCATTCTTGGGGGTTTAAGACAACTGAAAACGTGGCTGCCAATGGTGGGGTAAAAGAAACGAGAAATGCACAAAAGGCCAGAACAAAAATAGCACTTAGTTATTGGAGGATGGGAGAACGAGAGGAAGTTAAATGATTAGGAGGATTGAGGCCAGGGAGGGATGTGAACATGAAGATGGCAATTTTAAAATTGAAACATCACTGGATGGTTAATTGATGTAAGATGGCATACACGGGAGTAATAGTTGAATTAGAATGTTTGCAAAACCAGAAACAGAAGCAGAGTTGTGATATGCCTATGATGTGTGAAAGAGGAGAGACTGTTTATTACAACTTTGGAATAACCAAATCTGAAGGTGACAAAGTTAGTGTCATCCCTGGAGCAAATTGCAGCAAGATGACTTAACGTGGTCAGCCTCCATTCAAATAAAATAATATTGATCCTTGTAGTAACATTTCCTGATGAAGAGATTAAATGTGATGAACACTGTGTAGTTTCAGTTAGGGCTATTGGGCTTGAAATGTGGACACTGTATTGTCTCCACAGATACTGCCAGACATGCTGAGTTTCGTCAGCAATTTCTGTGTTTGTTTGTTTCAGATTGACAACATTCATAGTTATTGTACTTTGCACTGAGCCTCATTGGGTGCATCACTACAGATCTGGTTCCAGATATTAACATGGCACGACAACCTGCCACAGTCGTGCCACGCTGACATCAAGGTAAGTCATACTTCACACTGTACTCAGGTTATACGTGGCTAAGATCCAAAATATGTGGTACATCCTGCAAGCTGCTGTGACCATTCCTTGTCCTCCGCCTTGTCTATAGACACAAACTAATTGGTCCACCTATGCTGTGTAGTTCAGAGGTCTCCCCGCACTATTCAGACCCCACCAACTCCCCCCAATGCCTTGGTCTCAACTTTAAATGTAATATAGAATTAAAGTAAAAGTTTTCCATTCTAAATGGGGTACCAAGTGACCCAGGGTTATATAGATATGTCATCGAGAGTTGCAGGACAAGATGACATGAAACATGTTTTTCGTTCCCTGTTGGGATGTGGTCATTGCTGACTAAGTCGGCATTTATTGCTTGTCCCGAGTTCCCTTGAGAAGGTGGTGGTGAGCTGCCTTCATAATTGCTACAGCCTATACGCTGTAGGTAGACCCACAGTGTCAGGGAGAGAATTCCAGAATTTTGACCTAGTGGTAATGAAGGAACAACGAAAGAATAGAATAGAATTAGCTTTATTGTCACATGTACACATATGAGCACAGTGAAAGGTGTGCAAGTCTTCACTTACAGTGCCACCTTAGGTACAAATGTCCCTAGGCACAGCCTTTTCAGTTACAGTTCTTAAAAAAATAGAGAAGTAAAAAATGTCCAACATTGTACATTTAGGAATGAATTATAAAATGGAGAAGAAAAAGTGTGCAGAGAAACAGTCTTCCAACTCAGTCCATGCTGGCACCTGAGTCCATCTGCACTGGGCCATGACTCCAGACCGCGCCTGGCTCCACAATCAGGGTTCATGAGGCCGGGAGATCACTCTGATATCACCTTGAGACGAGAGGTCCGCACTGAGGCCATGCCAGACCAAGAGACCGCCATGTACTGCCCAAAGACCACCATGCTGGGCCACCGGGAGATTGCCAAGCCGCACCAAGAGGACACTTCATCCAGGCTGTGCTGAGGCCAAGACTCTGAGGCAGCCAGCCTCAAAGGTGAGGGTTCTGAGGGCAGGAGTTCCAAGGCCGCGAGGTTAGAGATTGGAAGCCAGGAGTTCCGTGGCTGGAGGCTGCAACATATTTCCAAGTCGGGGTGGTGAGAGGCTTGGAGGGGAACTTGGTGGTGTTCCCATGTATCTGCTGCCCTTGTCCTTCTAGATGGAAGTGGTCAAGGGTTTGGAAGGTGTTGTCTAAGGATCTTTGGTGAATTTCTGCAGTGCATCTTGTAGATAATACTCACTGTTGTTTCTGAGCATCGTTAGTGGAGGCGGTGGATGTTTGTGGAACATAATTGGGATCCTGACATAGAGTTCACTGGTTAGACAGGAGCTGCAGCAATATAGCCAATTCTGGGCCGACACTTTCGGAAGGATGTCAACATCTTGACAATGGCAAGGAGAGGAGATTTACTGTCCAAAGGGTTGACTGGCCTACTCATTGAATCCCTGGAAACAGGCCATTCATCTGAACATCCCACTCAGACCCATCTCCATCCCAATACCCTATCCCTGTAACCCTGCATTTCCCACGGCTAATCCACCTAACCTGCACATCCCTGGACACTATGGGCAATTTAGCATGGCCAATCCATTTGCGCATCTTTAGTTGGTGAGAGGAAACCGGAGCACCCGATGGGAACCCACGTAGACATAGGGAGAACATGTGAACTCCACACAGGCAGTCACCCAAAGGTGGAATCGAACCTGGGTCCTCGGTGCTGCGAGGCAGCAGTGCTAACCATGGAGCCACCGTGTTGCCCATTGTATTCTTGTTTCTATTTCCTGTTTTTGTTTCTGGAATGGTGTAAAGGATAGGGATCTCTAATTAAGTGGAGCTACAAGAGAAGCTATGGTCATTCTTCATGGAACTTGGAAAACTTAAAGAGAGACTTGTTAACAGTACTGCTCAAAGTCATGGAGGAATTTGATAGAGTTAATAAAGAGAAGCTGATTCCCTGGTAGGAAAGTCAGTAACCAGAGATACACATTGAAGACAATTAGCAAAAGAACCAGAGGGGAAGATGTGGAAAGCTTATTTAATGATTTTCTAGGATCTAGGATACATTGCCTGGAAGGGTGGTGGAGGGAGATTCATCACGAGCCTTCAAAGGGAATTGAATAAGTATTTGAAAAGAGAAAATAAAAAGAAATTCAGGGCTCTTGGGAAACTTGCATTATGTCTGTGCATTAAAGTGTTTTGAGATCCCACCCTACATGTCAGCACATGGGCATTGCTTCCAGAGTGTCATCAAGTGGGATCCTACTCAAGATCTACATTTTCATTCTGGGTTGGGACCTCAGTGCCTGAAGCAATCCAGTTTCCCAGTCTCATATCATGTCAACACAGTGTTCAAATTGTCAGCATTATTGGCTGGGAGCCAAGTTTGACTCGCTACCCAATTGCAGGCAGGAGCCAAATGCCGAGGAGTTCATTTTGAAATGCAGATGGCAGCCAATGACTTTTGGAGATGGCTGAGCAGGGAGAGCAGTGCTGAAAGTGGTGGTTTGGACAGGGTGGTTTGGACAACTATCTGTCCGGTGGTCCCACACTTCCCTAAAGCCTCCTTTGTGACATGGATTGAGCCCTGGTCTATCCTCTACTCTCCATCCGGGTGGGGAGATCCATCACGCCAGGTGACCAGGCCAACATCATTAGAAATAGCCATAGAATGCAGCAGCCTCATGTCCCTCTCAAAACCAAGCCTCCTGAGCTCTAACAATGATAATTCCTCACCACTAATTGAACAGCTGAGTTTATAATGCCACAGTCGTTCGGTGGTTAACACTGCTGCCTTACAGCGCTAGGGAGCAGAGATCAATAATTCCAACCTCAGGCAACTTGCATTTTCTCCCTGTTTCTGTGTGGGTTTCCTCTGGGTGCTTCGGTTTCCTCCCACAGTCCAAAGATCACAGAATCACAACAGTGTGGAAACAGGCTCTTTGGCCCAACAAGTCCACACCGACCCTCAGAGCATCCCACCCAGACCCACCCTGCTATAACTCACTTAATATAAACATCCCTGAACACTATGAGCAATTTAGCATGGCCAATCCACCTAGCCTGCACATCTTTGGACTGTGGGAGGAAACCGGAGCACCCAAAGGAAACCCACACAGACAGTTGCCCAAGGGTCCCTGACGTTGTGAGGCAGTAGTACTAACCAATGAGCCACCGTGCCACCCAATGCAGGTTGTGCACAAAGATGTGCAGGTTAGGGTGGATTGGCCATACTAAATTGTCCGTGTCCAGGGATGTGCAGGCTAGGTGGGTTAGTCATGGGAAATGCAGGGTTACAGGGACAGGGGAGTGGATTTGGGTGGGATGCTCTTCGAAGGGTCATTGCAAACTCGATGGGCTGGATGTCCTGCTTCCACATTGTAGGGATTCTACATTTTTTAAAGAAATCCTATATCTTCCTGTGAAACCTTCCAGCTGTGATGACTCCCTGCTGGATTCTGACAGTGCACAAAGGTCTCCCAACAAGAAGCTGTTAGGTCCAGTTCGTTAAATATATTCAAGAGGGAGCTGGATGTGGCCCTTCTGGCTAAAGGGATCGGGGGTATGGAGAGAAAACGGGACTGGCATACTGAAATTGCATGTTCAAAGGGCCAAATAGGCTACTCCTGCAATCATTTTTTATGTTTCTATGTCCCCCACTTGAAAATGGTTGTCTAGACACCTGACAAGCTCCTTAATGAGCTCAGGTATTTTGAGGGATGCAGGTAGGTGCCTTTTCCCCCATCCCTACTTTTAAAATAGAAACAATCAACAAGGAGTCAGAAACCAGCAAAACCTTCCAGACCCACCCATTTCCAAGTATGGGGCTCAGCAGAAACACACAGGGCAGGAAAGAGTTAAAAGAAACTCGACATTGTGGAAACGAAGTATAGACTGGATGACCACTTCACAGAACATTCTGCTCGCAAAAAAAACCCTGAACTATCTGTTGCCTGCCACTTTAACACACCACCCTGTTCCCTGGCCAACATCTCTGTCTCTGGCTTGATGCAGTGTTCCAGCGAAGCTCAATGCAAGCTCATTTTCTGCTTGGGGACCCTGCTGCCCTCTGGACTCAATATCAAGTTCAATAATTTTCTCTCTTTGGGCTCTATCCTATCATTTACTCCCTACACCATCTCCCTCCCTATTTTCTGCAAATAAACCAACGTTTTCCCAGCTACCATCAGTTCTGAGGAAGGGGTCACCAAACCCAAAACGTTAACTCTGATATTTTCTTCACAGCTGCTGACAAACCTATTGAGCTTTTCCAGCAACTTCTGTTTTTGTTGTTAAAAGAAACTTAATTGTTTTAAAGAAACTTCATTGTATCAGAGAAACTTAATTGTATCAAAGAAACTTAATTGTATCAGGGTTAAAGTTTCTAGCAGTTACCTTAAGGTCATTTTCAAGTACCTGCCCCAATAGGACAAACAAACTCCTTAAGGGAAACAGATGCTCGTTGTTAAAGAATTATAATAAAAACACCCTGTTAAAAAAAATCTTGATGAATTATATCGAGGATCTGATAACAGTAGTACTTTGTATCTGGTACAATCTGGTATAAAAAGAGGCCACATCTATTGTCTGTAAGAGAGAGAAAAGAGAACGTTCCAGCTCGAGCCTAAGCTCAGAAGGATGTAACAGCAAGTGCTCCGAATAAAGGACAACTGAAGACCATTTTACTGTCTCTCTGTCTCTCACTCTGGTATATGTTACAAGAAGAACCTCAACAACTTGGCGTAGTCGGCAGGATCACAGGAACGGGTCTGCTTTCCACAGTCGTTGCTTCGCTCTGCAGTGAGGCAAGGACTCCTCTTTTCTAAAAGTCCTCGGGTGAAGGCCAGACCCCTTCTTTTTGGAAAGCCCCGTCCAACATGGTCCGAAACAGACCGCAAATCTATTTACAGTGAATTCTACTTCAAGGAAGACATCCCCGTCAGCAATTTGCTAAAAATTATATATAAGAATTCATAGTCGCGAGACATGAGCAAGAGGTAATAATGGCCGAGAAACTATCAACTACAGTAAAGGATGGGCAGGCACAGCCGGATACATCAGAGAGGGAACTTCCACAAAAACTAAAAGAATATATCGAATAACAATTCAACCCCTCTTCAACCCTAACTGAAATCTCAAAGAAATATGGAACCTCCATGGGACAATGGTCCCTGGATGATGTAAAGTGAGCCTGGGGAAAAACAGCCCGATTCAGAGATAAAAAACGAATCCCTTGTCCCCTGTGTGTCATGAAACAACTAAGACAAAGACAGGAAATCATCGATAAGTCAAATCATGACAGAGAAAATAATAGCCATAAAGATCAATTGTCCAATGTCTGTAGTGAATTGAAAGCTACCAAAGAAGGACTGACAAAGGCACTAAAGGAAATTGAGCACCTTAATTCGGGAAGAGGACCATATCCTAGCCACATTTACAGACCTCCTCCCTGTAATCATCCCCCAAGTGGACCCAACACCCCGTTAGGCCCTGTCTCAGATTCCGACCCTGAAGAGGAAGAAGGACAGGAGTCCCCAGCCCAGATGTGACCGGTCTGATATGAATGGGCTAAAGGCCATAAGGACACTGATATCGATGCAGATGGGAAACCAACAGGCAGAACCTGATATGATTTTAGGAAATGGGTTCTCCACGAACCTCCCAATTCCAAATTGGCCGAACTGCCACCACCAAACAAAGGAGGACACAAGACCTGGTGAGAATTGGACAAACTCAAAAACATTTACTGTCTCCATCCGTTAGATGGGGTCCAAATTCTTACAGCCATGATAGGTTCCACGGCTGGAGCATGATTGTTTTGGAAAGTAAAAGACAGGCTGGGGCATTTGACCAGGATGTGGATAAGGCGTGGGAAGCCCTCTGCGATTGGCTACGTGAATATGGTCCCCCTAAAACTGACTGGACGATAACATCATCTCACCAGCAAAAAGGCTCTGAGGACGTGAGCGATAGATTTTGCTGAAAGATTTATTGATGCCTGGATTGAACGTTTGGACTTGGCCCACAAAGACACCCCAGAGGGAGTAGAGGGGCAAACCCATCCTCCCCTCAAAGCGGCCTTTGTTGCTGGCTTGAGGCCTGAACTCACCAAAATGCTGAGACTACAACGTAGAGATTGGGAGTATGAGCCCACACATGATTTAGCTTTCCTGATTAATGAAACCAGCCATTTGGAAAGGGATATGGAATCTAAATTGCAGGTTATGCAAGCGGCAGCACCTGCCCCTAAGCCTGAGGGTAATCCTGATAAACGCACCGGATGCTGTTTTAAATGCGGCCATGATGGACACAGGGGGGAGGAATTGCAGACAGATGGGTAGACATCCAAAAGGGGACACCCTGCCCAAAACTGCTCCGGTTGGAATTCCTTGACAGCAATCAGGAGATATTGCTGGAACAACTTAAAGACTGCTCCAGTGATCAGCTGAAACAGCTGATGGACCTTACAAAAAGCTAGGGCCGCTCTCCCCCTCCCTGTTGGCCCCTCTGTGTGCAGCCTTAGACAAACGAAGTGATAGCTGCTACATACATGTGGGGGGTGGGTGATAGAGAAACTGATTGTCTTCTAGACACAGGGGCTGAATTGACATGCTCCCTTTAACTGAAGCACCTAATTTACCTTTGGTTCAGAGAACAGAAGGGCCATTGGCTCTGGCAGGGACAGACTCCACATGTCAAAGACTGTACCTGTCTCAGTCAGACTGGGCCCTTATGAAACTGTCATCTCCTTGTGGATTGCCCTGGTCCAATAGGCCCTCTTAGAAATGAATATCCTCACACAGAGAAACTCATCCATCCAGTTAAAGACAGCCGCGTTACCTGGTCTACCTGACAACTGTCACTTGAAGAATAGCATGACCACCCCATCTGGGCTAAATCTAAGAATGACTGTGGCCTTTTGCAGGTGCCCCCTGTTACCTTTATAGGGGTCGGTCCCCCTTTTACTCAGTGACAGACTCCTTGCTCAAGTACTGTTAAGACCTAACCACAGCTGTCAGTTCTGCTTCCCGACAAGTGTCGGCAGCCTGGGGCGAACCCCTGGAAGGTGGATATAATTTGGTTCCTGGCACATGGGCCTATGTCAAGAAGCTACAAAAAGAACCTTGAGGTGCCAAGTGGGAAGGACCCTATCAAGTCCTGCTAACCACACAAGCAGTGGTCAAAGTCCAAGGAAGGAAATCGTGGATCAACACATCACAAGTAAATCGAACACCATATAACAGCTCAACATGAAGCAGTTGATTTTGGGACAGATTTCAGGACTTCTTTTGACTAATGTCAGTTATGTTAACAACAGGCCCGACCAATCCCCCTCCACTGACACCCTCATCCGCTTAGCCGAACTCGTCCTCACACTCAACAACTTCTCTTTCAATTCCTCCCACTTCCTACAGACAAAGGGGGTAGCCATGGGTACCCGCATGGGCCCAAGCTACGCCTGCCTCTTTGTAGGTTACGTGGAACAATCCCTCTTCCGTACCTACACCGGCCCTAAACCCCACCTCTTCCTCCGTTACATTGATGACTGTATCGGTGCCGCCTCGTGCTCCTACGAGGAGCTCGAACAGTTCATACACTTCACTAACACCTTCCACCCCAACCTTAAATTTACCTGGACCATCTCTAACACCTCTCTCCCCTTCCTGGACCTCTCTGTCTCCATATCGGGCAACCACCTCGAAACCGATATTCATTTCAAGCCCACCGACTCCCACAGCTACCTAGAATACTCCTCCTCCCACCCACCTTCCTGCAAAAATGCTATCCCCTATTCCCAATTCCTTCGCCTCTGCCGCATCTGCTCCCAGGATGAGGCATTCCACTCCCGTACATCTCAGTTGTCCTCGTTTTTCAAGGACCGTAACTTCCCCTCCTCGGTGGTCGAGAACGCCCTCAACCGTGTCTCCCACATCTCCCGCACCTCATCCCTCACACCCCGTCCACGCAATAAAAACCAAAAAAGAATCCCCCTCGTCCTCACGTACCACCCCACCAACCTCCGGATCCAACGCATCATCCTCCGACACTTCCGCCATCTGCAATCCGACCCCACCACCAAAGACATCTTTCCCTCCCCACCTTTATCTGCTTTCCGGAGGGACAACTCTCTCCGTGACTCCCTTGTCCGCTCCACACTCCCCTCCAGCTCCACCACACCCGGCACTTTTCCCTGCAACCGCAGGAAGTGCTACACCTGCCCCCATACCTCCTCCCTCACCCCCATCCCAGGCCCCAAGAAGACTTTCCACATCAAGCAGATGTTCACCTGCACATCTGCCAATGTGGTATACTGCATCCGCTGTACCCGGTGTGGCTTCCTCTACATCGGGGAAACCAAGCGGAGACTCGGGGACCGCTTTGCAGAACACTTACGCTCGGTTCGCAACAAACAACTGCACCTCCCGGTCGCGAACCATTTCAACTCCCCCTCCCATTCCTCAGACGACATGTCCATCCTGGGCCTCCTGCAGTGCCACAACGATGCCACCCGAAGGTTGCAGGAACAGCAACTCCTATTCCGCTTGGGAACCCTGCAGCCCAATGGTATCAATGTGGATTTCACAAGTTTCAAAATCTCCCCTCCCCCCACCGCATCCCAAAACCAGTCCAACTCGTCCCTGCCTCCCTAACCTGTTCTTCCTCCCACCTATCCCCTCCTCCCACCCCAAGCCGCACCTCCATCTCCTACCGACCAACCTCATCCCGCCCCCTTGACCTGTCCGTCCTCCCTGGACTGACCTATCCCCTTCCTAACTCCCTACCTACACTCACCTTTCCTGGCTCCATCCCCGCCTCTTCGACCTGTTTGTTTCCTCTCCACCTATCCTCTCCTCTATCCCTCTTCTATCCGCCTCCCACTCTCTCCCTATTTATTTCAAAACCCCCTTCCCCTCCCCCTTTTCTGATGAAGGGTCTAGGCCCGAAACGTCAGCCTCTCTGCTCCTATGATGCTGCTTGGCCTGCTGTGTTCATCCAGCCCTGCACCTTGTTGTCTCGGATTCTCCAGCATCTGCAGTTCCTACTATCTCTGATTCTATGTTAACAACAGTCGCGCTGCAAAACGAGAGTTGAATGTTAACACATTTTTGTATCTGCCTTACACTTATGCAGCCAAGAACAATGTGTCCAGGTGCTGGGTCTGTTCCCACATCCCGACCCATTCCATGGGGGATGTTACTTTGCGCCCCATTCCATTTAGTGTCTGGGAGGTAGCTGAATGGGTACTGAGACAGAACAGTTCGGGGCGGGGTTACAAGGAAGGGTGCTCAAATATCCCCCCGAAAATAAGCACTGGAGTTGGGCAATGGGATAGCTGGGCTCCCTGAACACTAGAATTTTTCAAGTCATCATTATTTTTCTAGTAATTATCTTTGCTCTATATGTTTGCTTGCAATGCTGCTCTGCATGTATTCAGCGATCGGTACAAATGCCTGTTAACAAACAGCCATTGAAATCATCTCCGTAACTGTTGGGCTCATACGTTTAGCCTTTTACTTTGTGCTTCTGTCGGTAGTTGTGACAGAATCAAAGGGGGGAGTTGTGGGCTTCAGCAGAAACCCAGAGGGCAGGAAAGAGTTAAAAGAAACTTAATTATATCTGCGAAACTTAATTGTATCAGAGAAACTTAATTGTATCACAGATAAAGTTTCTAGCAGTTGCCTTCAGGTCATTTTCAAGTACCTTCCCCAATAGGACAAACAAACCCCTTAAGAGAAACAGATGTTAATTGTTAAAGAATTACAATAAGAACACCCTGTTAAAAAAAACCTCTATTAATTATATCAAGGATCTGATAACTGTAGTACTTTGTATCTGGTACAATCTGGTATAAAAAGAAACCACATCCATTGTTGGTAAGAGAAAGAAAAGAGAAAGTTCCAGCTCGAGCCTAAGCTCAGAAGGATGTAATAGCAAGTTCTCCGAATAAAGGACAACTGAAGGCCACTCTACCTTCTCTGTCTCTCATTCTGGTTCGCGCTACAAGGAGAACCCAACACCAAACCTGTTAACCACAGGCACGAGAAAATTCAGCCCCCAAGACAACCAAAAGAGAGAGCAGGAGGGTGTTTATTCAGGAGAAACATTCAGAATGTAACAACGTATGAAGCCAAAAGAGAAAATTAAGCGCCAGAAGTCAAGTATGGAAAAGTAGCACAAGATTTGAAGGACAAAATGAAGAGGTAAGCATTAAAATCTTCTATTCAATAAAAAATTGACTGAATATCAATCACTTTCACTTCACTGCTCCAAGCATTTCTTCTGATAATTTTATTTTAATCTCAAAAGATTCAGAGAGGAAAAAAAAGTGGAAACAGAGACCAGGGGAGAAAAAGTGTAGTTCCCAATTGGCTTTTGGTGTTTAGTTATTTTAATGTGCTCTGAATGTCATTCTCTGGCCGGCGGTAAAATATAATGTATATGTATATATTTAGTGCAACTAAAAAAAATGCCTCTTGAGCATAGCACAATGTTCTTTCAAATCTGGTTTTCAGAATTATCTGTGACCTAATTCAGTCTGAAGTCAATTAGCTATGGTGGAAACATCCCAACTAGTCAGTGTCAGGGGTAAGCTTTCTTACTGTCTTTAACAAATCAAACAAATGACATCAAAGCAGGTAAGGTATTGACAATGCATGGAAGGGCTGTCAGTGTCTGGGGAGAAAAAATGAATGGCTGATTCTCTCCCCCTTCCTATAGATTATGCCTTCAGTTTGAGGATTGCTGAACGTCGGCTTTGTGCTGTGATTTTACAACGTGATAGGCTTTTGGGATATCTCGGCTAAAACAGCCATGGAACCCTGCATTAATCTCACCCATCCAGCCAACTGAGCTGACTTGGCCCTTGCAATGACAATGTCAGGTGGGGCACTTCAGTAGCAATCCTATTCCGGGGTCTTGTGATGCAAGATTGACTTCAGGGTTCAATTCCTACCTGCTCCAGACATGAGTCATAACCTGAGAGAAAGTAGGAACTGCAGATGCTGGAGAATCCGAGACAACAAGGTGCAGGGCTGGATGAACACAGCAGGCCAAGCAGCATCATAGGAGCAGAGAGGCTGACGTTTCGGGCCTAGACCCTTCATCAGAAAAGCTGAAC
>NC_063342.1:11175788-11189894 GCF_021869965.1 Rhincodon typus
GTTCAGCTTTTCTGATGAAGGGTCTAGGCCCGAAACGTCAGCCTCTCTGCTCCTATGATGCTGCTTGGCCTGCTGTGTTCATCCAGCCCTGCACCTTGTTGTCTCATGAGTCATAACATGTTTGAGCAGCTTGATTCAAAACGCTTCGATCTTCTCATCTTCCTTCTGTCCCTGAAATTCTCTCTTCCCCCATTATCCCCTAACAATATTGCTCCTTGCAAGGATGTATCCTCAAGGTGATGGTTGTCCAGCAGTCGTTTTCTCCACTGGTTATGCCTCAGTTTATCAATGAGAATGGACTAGTATTTAGTACAACAACCATGGTAAATCCGAGCTCTTTCAATTACTGTTTGATCAGATTGCTCAGTGACCATAACCCGAACATATCCAATGACCTGAACCAATCATTTAGTTGTGGAAAACACTGGGATGCTTCTGAGGCCTCCCTGCAGGATACACCATCATCAGAACAGGTGAGATGAAGAAGGAGAAACTGGAAGAATGGAGTGGATTCCTTCCAGGAAGCAGGGTGTGAGGATGTATAGCCAAGTTAGCTCTGGAAGACAGTGGGTTTGTAACGGATATTGTGGTCAACCTATCCCCAGAAATGAAATCAGAGATATCGAGAAAGGGAAGACGGGATTCAGAGATAGACCAAGTGAAGATGAAACCAGGGTGGAGATTGAAAGCAAAGTTGATACATTTTTCCAATTCCTGATGAAAGAGGGATGCAGCACTGATTATTTTGTTGATGTACCAGAGAAAGAATTGTGGGGAGGATCCTAAATATGTTCCAGGAGGACTAGAACAGGAAATGTTCCATGTAACCCACAAAGAGACTGGGTCCTGTGTGGGTACCCATGGCCACACCTTTGATCTGAAGAAACAGAGAATTGTTAAAGGTGATGTTGTTCAAAGTAAGGATGAAGTCAGCCAGGCAGAGGAAGGTGGTGGTGGATGGGGGAGAAGTGAAGAGTCCTGAGACTATCCTGATGAGAGATGGACAGGTAGAACCTTGCTGATCATCTGCCCTCATATGTCTGAATGTGGCCCATTCTCAAATGGTCAATAATGCTCCTGAGACATGCTTTGAGGCATTTTAGTGCAGTTGTTGCTGTAATATTCTCTACTATAGAATAGCAGAACAGCATTGAGGAGCTGAATGGCCAAATCCTATTCCTGTGATGGAGATAAATACTGAAGCCAAATGCAGTGGCATATCTGGTGCCCTAGCTGGATTGAACTGACTTGTAGCACTCAAGATATGATAAGGTACAATGTGGGTTTAGGTCCACAACTTCAAGGTTCTGGGCGCAATATACTTTTTTTTAAATCACAGTCTGGCCAGAGCGGCTCAGAGGGAGAAGGAACACTCGTGGTGTATTCTGGATTGTTTAAACATCCTTCTAGTTCTTAGTCTCAAAGGTCTAGAAATTCAGCAGCATTCATTTTTAGGTGCCTCAAGGACTGCACTGACAGGCCATGCCTACAATAAAGAGTTCACAAAACTTTGGACTTTGGGTCGCATTTACCTCATGGTCACTCGTCAATCCACACTATCATCATGGGTTTCTGTTTGCAATGATATCTGGGCCTCAGATTGAGGTCAGCAGCAATAAGGTGGGAAGCTTTGACCCTCAGATTGCAGTCAGCAGTCATAAGACGGGAAGCTTTGAGATCTTCAGGTTGAAAATTACATGGTCTTCAGTTTTGCTGGGTCTGAGGGTTAGACCAGCTATTGGTGGAGCAGGAAAAGTTCACAGTAGCCTTTGTTGTATATCTTATACTTCAGAGCTAGGCAGAGAGACCACCAGTTTCTCCCAAGTTAACACAGTTTATGAATAGTGCTATAAAATGTCTACTCTATATTGTCAGCTCTCATTTTCAGCAATATCCACAGCTTGTTTACTTTTTCCTGAGTCTGCACCCAGGTTTAATCAATCAAATACAGCAAACATCGATCATAATGAAACACAGAGCAACTGAACACTAAACTCTTTGCTATTGCTAGGATACCTCAGTGTGCATTGCATAGAGTACTTGGAGGCAATGGCTGGAGGTTCCTGAGAAGGTCAGAGTTCGGTGTGAGGCCAGAGACCTTGGGAGTGATGATTAAATTGAGCGCTAACATTATTATCCTGTTCCATGATGGTTTGGGTTGGTTTTCCCAGAGGTTTTCCACACTTGTTTTGGTTGCCTCAGCACAGGCCAAAGCTGCAAATGGCAGCAAAAGTAGGCAGTATGTACACATCTTCTTTGCGAAGCTTATGAGCCCAAGACTTGTGATTAACAGGGAGAGAACATCTCTTGTTGGCACCTTACCAAAATGGTGTCCAGTGTGTCCTGCTCTGGAACTGCACATGTCTACTGCAGGCACCAGTTTGGAGATAAAATGGCTTCCATGGCACTGACATTAGGGACCTTAGAACTAAATTTCCAGCCCAAAATGTGAATGGAGCAATTTTATAACTTTATTAAGATGTTAGATGATGAAAAATCATTATTGCCCCACAATACAGCCATGTTTATCATATTAATAGTTTATTAAAATTAATTAACTGCTACCATGGATGATTAAAACTTTAAAGTGAATTCTTAAACAAAATTCCCTTGATTATGCAACAAATTCTTCTTTTATGGAGTTTCAATGGAGCAGGGTGGAAAGAAAAATGTCTCAACTTCCAAATTAATTCAGTCATTATGTTCTGAGAGGCATCTGAGAGCAAGATTCTCCAGTTCAATCAATTAAAAAGCAGGAGTTACCCAGCTGACTGTCCCAAAGCTGCATCTGAATAGAAATGATAGGTCTGCAATAGTCTGGATTGGGAGAACAACTTCCACTTTATATACACATAATTAAACACAGAAATCAAGAGCTACTTGTCCAAAATATTTTATGTACTAATACCTGACTGAGAGACGTAGCATTAAAATACATGAAAGGTGTAAAGTTTCTGTACTTATTCCCCACATACTTGTTAAACACCAGAGAAAAGGTTAGGACCTACATGAGATAAAGAATTCCAGATGCTGGAAATCTGGAATGGAAGCAAAAAATTGCTGGAGAAACTCAGCAGGTCTGACAGCATTTGCAGACAGAGAAACGGTTAATGTTTCAGGGTCAAGTGACCCATTGCCAGAACATTCTGAGGAAGGTCATTAGACTCAAAATGTTAACTCTGTTTCTCTCACCGCAGATGCTGCCAAACTTGCTGAGTTTCTCCAACAATTTCTGCTTTAGTTTAGACTTCTATTACCTGGAATAGTTAAAGGTAAGGCACTGTTGATTGCATTTTTAATATTTTAAAAGGAAATAGATAGCATTAAACATTTTCCACTCAAGAAATAAGCACAGGACGAAGGGACTACCTTAAAGCCATCTCCAGGCATTCAGCCCAGAAAGATGGAAGGCATGGAACTCTCTCCCAGAAGCAAACATCTCCACTTCTGATCATATGATGAAGTGAAGGTCATTGATGAAACAGCTGAAGATGGTTGGACCTGTGACACTACCCTGAGGAACACCTGCAGAGATGTCCTGGAGCTGAAATGACTGACTTCCATCAACCACAATCATCTTTCCATGTGCCTGGCTTGACTCCAACCACCAGAGAGTTTTCCCCGTGATACCCATTGATTCCAGTTTTGCTTGGGCTCCTTGATGCCACACTTGGTCAAATACAGTCTTAATGTTGAAGGCTATTACTCTCAACTCACCTCTGGAATTCAGCTGTTTTGTCCATGTTTGAACCAAGGCTGGAATGAGGTCAGGAGCTGATAGTCCTGGGCAGAATAAAAAATGAGCAGGTTGTTGCTATTCACGTGTCACTTGATAGCATGTCAATGACACCCTATATCACTTACTGATGATCAAAAATAGACTGATGGGATAACAATTTGCCAGGTTGGAGTTGTCCTTCCTTTTGTATACAGGACATTACTGGGCAATTTTCCACATTGTCGGGTAGATGCTAGTTTAGTAACTGTACTAGAACAGCTTGGCCAGGGGACCGGCAAGTTCTGGAGCACAAGTCTTCAGTACTATTGCTGGACCATTGTTGGGGCCCATGGCCTTTGCAGTATCCAGTGTCTCCAGCCGTTTCTTGATATCACATGGAGTAACTCAAGTTGCCAAATACCTAGTATATGTAATGCTGGGTACCAATGGATGAGGCCAAGATGGTTCATCCAGTAGGCACTTCTGGCTGAATATTGCTGCGAACGCTTCCAGCCTTGTCTTTTGCGCTGACATGTTGGGCTCCTCCATCACTGAGGATGGGGATATTTGTAGAGCATTCTTCTCCAGTGAGTTGTTTAACTGGCATCCACCATCTTTACTCAGTACTCAGGGCCAGACTCCATGAATTGACCTCCCCGGCTGCTTTCCCCCTTTCTTGACCCTGGATATGTTGAGGGCCTCCTGGTTCCTTGTGTGAATGTGGTGTCCCTCCTGTTTTCCACAGCCTCAAGCCTGTGCAGCACACTTACAATCTTTTGCCTGTTGCTCCCATTCGTTGTAAAAACCGAAAGAACTGCGGATACTGTAAATCAGGAACAAAAACAGAAGTTGCTGGAAAAGCTCAGCAGGTCTGGCAGCATCTGTGGAGAAAAAAGCAGAGTTAGCGTTTCAGGTCCGGTAACCCTTCCTCAGAACTTAGTCACTGGACCTGAAACGTTAACTCTGTTTTTTCCTTCACAGATGCTGCCAGACCTGCTGAGCTTTTCCAGCAACTTTGTTTTTGTTCCATTCGTTGTGCTTTTCCTTCCAACCAATTGAACCACAGCGTGTTTTAGCAGCTCTTGTTGCATGAGTGCAGCTCCCCTTTAAGAGGAGCAGGTTGCCCCTGAGAAGCCCTGTCTGCTCAGCACGTGTAGAGCGCACGTGTAGTCAGCCAGAAATGCAGGTCAGGCTGGGTAACACTGCTTCATCCAGCTTCTCCTCGAATGTGTCAAAGCTTTTTACCTCATTCATTCCACAAGTTTTATATTCTAACCACTTTGGATGAACAAATTTCTCTTGATTTATATCTAACAAGGCTTTCGTTGATGTGCATTCAATTTGTCGGTAGTCTTACGCACGATTGAGTAGCAAGTCAAACTTTCACCCTAATTGACCTGCCTCTCAAACAGTCCTTCTTATTGGTGATGTGTGCTTGCAGCTGACAAGACTTTCCTACTTGCTCCATCTTTCTATTTGATGAAGCTTGGAATATTACTGTTCCAAAGCTCCTTTCTCAATGTGTGTAACTATAATTGATAGGGCGTGTTAGTAACTGCATACTTCTAAGTGACAACACTTGTTACTGTGTACATTTAAAACTGACAGGCCCTATTACTTTGTACATGTAAATGACAAAAGCATGTTACTTCCCAGACTGCAGTGGAAACAGCTTCTAATGAACATTGGTGTAACAAAACTCCACTTTGTAGGTCATTGAGTCTTGTCGAACTCTTCTCGTAATGAGGTGACAACTCACTGACAGTGAAAACCTCTTCTCACTGATCCAATTGTGCTCAGCCCAGATGTTGTCAGTCCTCCCATACCAACACCAACTAGTTTTCGGAAACATAGCACTTCTAGCACTGTCACAATAATCGCAGGATGGTCACCAATATATTCCCAGTATCTGCAGGAAGTTCCTGAGGCAGTTTTTTTCTTCCAGGATGGAGGGGCTTCGCGAAGTATGTTCCAAGTAGGCAAACGGGACTAGATTAATATAGGATATGTGGTCAGCATGGACAAGTTGGACTGAAGGGTCTGTTTCTGTGCTCTACAACACTCCGACTCTATTTGCCGCTGGTACCTGGGAGTTTGCTAATGTTCTCCAGGCGTTTCCTAGGTAACGTGCACTTCTCTGAAGCTAGTTGGAACAGGAAAGCATGGGAATATAGAAGCAGGAATAGGCTAAATGTTAAGACTACTCTGCCATCTCAGAATCTAGGTGACCTGAACAGCATCTTCCCACACTATCCCCATGTGACTCGATGTCAATAGCAACAAGAAATCTATTGATTTCTTCTCTGAACCTGTCTAATGACTGAACTTCCTAAGCTGTATGGAAGAGAGAATTCCAAAGATTCACCCTCCATTTCTCTTCCTCTCAGTCCTCAATGGCTTGTCTTTTATTCCCCTGTCCCTCGACCCTGGACAACACAGACAGGGAAAGCATCCTTTCTGCATCCACTCCCCAGCCCTTTAACAATTTTGTAAGTTTCTATGAGATTAACTCTCATTCTTTTAAACTCCAGAAATTACAACTCAGTCTCTAAATCTCTCACAGACTTTCCTCATTGGACAGTCACACCATCGCAGGAGTCAGTCTGGTGAATTTCCATCGGATTCCCTCTAAAACAACTGTGCCCGTCCTTTGGCAATAGGATCAGAACTGGCCTCAGTACTCCAGGTGTGGTCTAACCGTGTTTGATACAATTAGAGTAAGAATTCTTTGCTCCTGAACTCATATCCTCTTGTGATTAAAACAGCAACTTTCTGACCCTTTCTATTCTTGCAAGGGATACGGGTGTCATGGGCAGAGTCATAGAATCCTTACAGTGTGGAAGCAGGCCATTCAGCCCATTGAGTCAGTCCTGACTCTCCAAAGCACATCCCACCCAGACCCAGCCCCCTGTAACCCCATATTTCCCATGGCTAACCTGCACAGCCCTGGACATTATGGGCAAATTAGTGTGGCCAATCCACATAACCTGCACATCTTTGGACTGTGGGAGAAAACCCACACAGACATGGGGAGAATGTGCAAACTCCACGCAAGGCTGGAATCAAACATGGGTCCCTGGTGCTGTGAGACAGCAATGCTAACCACTGAGCCACCATGTCCACCCTTAATTATCTATTGACCCAAATAGCTTGCTGGGCCATTTCAGAAGGGCAATAAGAGTCAACCACATTATTATATGTCTGGAGTCACTTGTAGGTGAGCCAATAATGGCTGATTTCCTTCCCTAAGGGCCATTGGTGAGCTAGATGCATTTTGATGACAGTCTTTGATAGGTGGCATGATCACTATCACTATGAGAGTCCTGAATTCCAGATTTATTAACTGAGTTTAAACTTCAGTAGCTGCCATAGTGGGATTTGAACTCATGTCCTTATGGCAGTATCCTGGCCATATGGATTACTAGTCCAATGAGATTACCACTATGCTACTGGCTCCCATAAAGTGTCACCACATAGAGTCATAGAGATGAACAGCATGGAAACAGACCCATCAGTCCATCTTGTCCATGTCGACCAGCTATCCTAAATTAATCTAGTCTCATATGCCAGCATTTCACCCATATCCCTCTAAACACTTCTTATTCATAAACCCATCCAGATGCCTTTTAAATGTTGTAATTGTACCAGCCTCCACCACCTCCTGCAACAGTTCATTCTATACAAGCACCACCCTCTATGTGAAAATATTGCCCCTTAGGTCCCTTTTAAATCTTTCCCCTCTCACCTTAAACTTATGTTCTCTAGTTTTGGACTCCCCTATCCTGGGAAAAAGACCTCGGCTATTCACCCTAATCATGTCCGTCATAATTTTATAAACTTCTGTAAGGTCACACCCTAGCCTCCAGCCCCAGCCTACTTAGCCTCTTCCTACAATTCAAACGTCCAAACCCAACAACATCCTTGTAAATCATTTTTGAAGTTACCCTCCAAATTGTTTGTTGTACCTTCATGCTAGCTTTCAGGGACTTCTGAACAAGGGCATCTTTGTCCTTTTGGATATCATGAGGTTCCTGTCACTCATCAGTTACAGGATGGGGTGGCGTGATATCTCAGTGGTTAGCACTGCTGCCTCACAGTAGCAGGGGCCTGGGTTTGATTCCAACTTCAGGAAACAGTCTGTGTGGCATTTGCACTTTCTCCCTCTGTCAGCATGAGTTTCCTTTGGGTGCTCCAGTTTCCTCCCACAGTCCAAAGATGTGCAGTCAGGTGGATTGGCCATGCTAAATGCAGGGTTACAGGGATAAAATGGGGAGTGAGAGTCTGTGTGGGATGTTCTTCGGTGGGTCAGTGTGGCCTTTGTGGGCCAAATGGCCTGCTTCTGCAGTGAAGGGATTCTATGAATGAAATGGACTTCACAAGCCATTCCTCCTGCCAAAGTGAATAATCTTGTATTTATTGTGTGTCATTCTCTTGCCCACTCAAATTGCTTGTCTAAATCCCCTAATGACTCTTTGCAAGGTCTATTGAGAAGTTTGAAATAAAGATGATTGGTATTAGTTAGGAAAAATAGTGTTGCTAGAGCTGCACCCATCCAGGCAAGTGATTAGTATTCCATCACACTCCTGATCTGTGCCTTGTAGATGGTAGACAGGCTTTGGGGAGTCCAGAGGTGAGTTACTCACCACAGTATTCTTAACTTCTGACTTACCCTTGTAGCCATAGTTTTTGTATGGATAGCCCAGTTATGTTTCTGGTCAATGGTGAGTCCCAAATGTTGATAGTGGAGGTTTTCCGTGAAGGTAATATGATTGTAAGTATTACATTGATAGACTGACTGAATTATTGTGAAAACACGATTGAGGAAGACAGTCCACTGCTTGCAATTGTAAGGCATCTTTAATGTCATAAAATAAGACCATAACCCAAAGAAATAGAAACAGGAGTAGGTCATTCGGCCCCTTATGTCAGTCAATAGGAAAATGGCTGATCTGACTTTCCTCACATTCACATTCCTGCCATTTCCCTATAACTGTTGCTTCCATGACTGATCAAGAATCTATCTATCTCATCCTTAAATACACTGAGACTCTGCCTCCGCAGCTCTCTGTGGCCAGAATTCCAAAGGCTCACAACTGTCTGGGATATGAAATTCCTCATCATTTCAGACTGAGATCGGTGCCTCTTTATTCTGAGACTATGCCCTCTGGTCCTAGACTCTCCCCTGATGAAAAAACACCCTCTCAGCATTTACCTTGTCAAGCCCCTTAAGAATCCTATATCTTTCAATTAAATCACCTCTCATTCTCTAAATTCCAGTGAGTGGAGTCCCAGCCTATTTAGCCTTTGGTCATGAGGCAACCCCAAAACGTTCCAAGGTAAGCCTTGAGAGCACTGTCAAACCAATTTTGATACCAATATTAGGAGATAACAGGACAAATGGTAAAGCAATGGAGATGGGGGTGCTCAAGAGGACAGAACTAGATGAGCACAGAGATTGCACAGGTTATAGAGTTGGAAGAGATAACAGAAAGTGAGAGGGGTAAGGCTTTGCAGAAATTTGAAAACAAAGGTGAAATATTGGAAAACCATACCCTTAGCCCAACTCTTCCAGGGTAGCTCCAACGCAGACATCGGCCCAATAATGTGGAAAATGGCCCAAGCATATTCTATGCATAAAAATCAGAACAAGTCCAAACCGACCAGTTACTGCCCATCAGTCCACTCTCCATCATTAGTAAAGTGACTGAAGTGGTCATCAACAGTGCCATAAAGCAATGCTTGCAAAGGTATAACCAGCTGAATGACAGTCAATTTGTGTTCTAATATGGCCACTTAGCTCCTGATCTCATTACAGCCTTGATCCAAACATGGACTAAAGAGCTGAATTCCAGAGGTGAGGTGAGAGTGACAGCTCTTGACATCAAGGACACGTTTGACTGAGTGTGGTATTAGGAATCTGAGCAAAACTAGAGTAAATGGAATCAGGAGGAAAACACTCTGAAGGCAGGCCTAGCCCAAAGGAAGATGGTTGTTGTTGTTGGAGGTCAACCATCTCAGGCCCTAAACATCTCTGCAGGAGTTCCTCAAGGTACTGTCATACTCTCAAACATCTTCAGCTGCTTGTAGAGGTTTATAAAATCTTGACGGGAATAGGTAAGGTGAATAGCCAAGATCTTTTTCCTGGGGTAGGCAAGTAGAGATGTACTCTCTACCAGGATTGAGGGCATAGGTTTATGGTAAGAGGGGAAAGATTTCAAAGAGACCTGAGGTGCAACTTTTTCACACAGATGGTGGTATGTACATGGAAGGAGCTGCCAAAGGAAGTGGCGGAGGTAGGTACAATTACAAAATTTAAAAGACATTTGGACAGATATGTGGATTGGAAAGGTTTAGAGTGATGTAGGCTAAATGAAGACAAATGGGGCTAGTGCAGTTTAGTAAAATGGTTGACATGGACAAGTTGGGCCAAAGGGTCTGTTTTTGTGCTGTGTAACTCTATAACTCTATGATCTTCCTTCCATCATTTGGTCAGAAGTGGGTTTGTTTGTTGATGATCGCACAATATTCAGCACCGTTCAAGGTGACTCAGATACTGAAGCAGTCCATGTCCAAATGCAGCAGGTGGAGCTTCTCAGGGGCACTTTCATTCAATATCCAGGTTTAAGCTGGAATGTGGTTTGTAACAATTGTACCAGCTCCAACAACGGAGAATCTAACAATCACCCCTTGACGTTCAATGTCATTACCATCACTGAATCCCTCAATATCAACATCCTTGGAGTTCTCATTGACCAGAAACCGAAGTGGACTAGCCATGTAAACACAATGGCTGCAAAAGCAGGTCAGATGCTAGGAATACTGTGGAAAATAATCCATCTTCTCACTCCCCAAATCCTGTCCATCATGTACAAGGCACAAGTCAGGAATGTGATAGAATACTCCCCACTCACTTGGATGAGTGCAGCTCTAACAATATTCAGGAAGCTTGTATACATCCAAGACAAAGCAGCCCACATGCCTGAAACCCCATCCACCAACTTCAACATTCATTCCTTTCACTACCAATCCACAACATTGGCAATGTGCACCATCTAGTAAATACATGCAGAAACTCACCAAATCTCCTTAGACAGCACCTTCCAAACCCACTACTTCTAGGAGGACAAGGGCAGGGAATACATGGGAGCAAAACTGCCTGAGTTCCCCTCCAGGTCATTTGCCATCCTGACTTGGAAATATATCATCATGACTTCACTGTCAATTGGTCAAAATCTCGGAACTCCCTAACAGCACTGTGGGCCTAGCTACACCCCAAGGACGACAGCGAATCAAGCTATCTTCTCACCACCTTCACCTCCTCCAAGAAAATTAGATATGGACAATGGAAATATTCATATCCCAGGCAGACCATTCAGCCCATCAAGTCCACACTGATCCTCCAAAGATCATCCTACCCAGACTCACCACCCTCCCCTATCCCTGTAACCTTGCATTTGCCATGACTCCATACATTCCTGGACACTATGGACCATTTAGCATGGCCTATCCACCTAGCCTGCATATCTTTGGACTGTGGGAGAGACACAGAGAGAAATTGCAAACTCCGCACAGACAGTCACCCAAGGGTGAGATCAAACTTAGATCCCTGGTACTGTGAGGCAGCAGTGTTAACCACTGAGCCACCGTGCTACCCTGGCTGGTTTTGTACTCTTTGGGGTTGAGAAGAACGAGAAACCTTATTTAAACATATCAGATTCCTAGGGAGTTTGACTGGCTAGATGCAAAGAAGTTGTTTTCCTTTGTGGGAGAGAATAGGAGCAGAAGGAACAATCTTAGAGAATAATCATCCATCTAAGACAGGTATATGGAGGAATTTTATCTCTTTGATGGTGGTGAATCTGAATTTTTTACTGTAGAGGAATGTGAAGGGTGGGCCTTCTTCTGCTCCTAAGTCTTATGGTCTTATGGTCTAACAAGCAGCTGACAGTGACTTGAACCTGCTCTCTCTAGCAGGACATATACTTTGTTGTGATTCGAACATTAATCTTCCCATGAGGGATTTTGCTCTATTCAGGTTCCAAGTCAATCTGTCATCACAACCAGACCCAACAGTTTGTCACTACCTGCCATTTGCTTCTCGGAGATCACAATCTTTATCTATAAAAACAAAACTCCTGGAGCAGTGCAAAATGATAACGTCTACATTAATCTGATCGATAACGTATGACAGCATAATAAGTTGCTTGTACCAAACATGCCTGGCCTAGCCCCTGAAGCCACAAAACCTTGTTTTCTCACCCCCAATACACCACTCTGCTATTTGGCTCCTTGCTGTTGATAATACTGCATTAATGACAATTTTAAGATACACAAGTAAAAGATATTGTTTAATGAAGTACTAGAGGATATATAAACAGAGATTGCTGGGACACCATTTTAGCGAGTCATAGAGTTATGCAGCATAGAAACAGGACCTGGGGAGGTTAGGAGCTCTGTTAACTCAATGGCTGGTTTGTGAGGCTATTAGTAAAGAGTTCAATTCCCACACCAGCTGAGGTTGCCATGAAGGATTCTCCATCTCAACCTCTTCCCTCACCTGAGGTGTTGTAACCCTCAGCTTAAACTATCACCACTAATGGTCCAGTAGGGCTACAGCCATTTGACATATTTTTACATGTTGTTTAAAAGAGCAGAGGGAGCTTTACTCTGTATCTAACCCCGTGCTGTCCCTGTCCTGGAATTATTCGATGGGGACAGTGTTGAGGGAGCTTTACTTCTAGTTTAAAACAGTAGCGAGAGCTTTTCTTTCTATTGGTAAAGGGAGCTTTATCCTGTATCTAACTCCCTACTGTCCCTATCTTGGCAGTGTTGATCAAGACAGGGTAGATGGATCTTTACTTCCACTTTAAAAGAGTAGAAGCAGGCCCTTCAGCCCACAATGTCTATGGTGACAAACAAACACTAAATAATACCAATCCCATTTACCTTGACTTGATCCATGGCCTACTATGCCCTGGCATTTTAAATGTTCATCCGGGTGCTTCTTAAATGTTGTGAGAGTGCCTGCCTCCAGCACCCTCACAAACAACAACTTCCACATTTCTACCAGCCTCAGGATGATTTTTTTCAAAGGCAACGATATGAAATGCTGCATTCTCTAAATAAATCTAGTATGAAGAGCAGTATTGGCTCTAGTTTCATGCATCATTTAAATGACATGGGGTTGAACCAACACTGGTTACTCCTCTATTCTGGCTTTCCGGTAATATAATGCAGATCTATCCATTTTCAATACTCTTCTATCAACCACTGTGGTCTCCTGGAACACTATGAAATAATTCTGGGGGAGCAGGTGGAAGTGGAATTTTCTTTGTGTTTTTTTCAACATCCCTAAGACTTTTTAAAATTTTACTTCCAAGTCATTCCTGGCTGGTGAGATGTTGGTAATAGAAAAGAGAAACTGAACCATTTACCATTGTAGCACTCTCACATCCAAAAACCTTGAAAAGCAAAGTTGAAAAGTTGGGAAAGTTGAGCATTTCATTCCTATTCCAAAGACTTGAGCATAAAATGTAAATTGACACTCACGGTGCACCACTGACGTACTGCCGCACTGTCATACGTGTCATCTATTAAATAGTACATTAAATGATCAATACAGTGTGGAGCTGGAGGAACACAGCAGTTCAGGCAGCACCAGAGGAGCAGGAAAGTTGATGTTTCGGGTTTACACCCTCAAAAGTCCTGATGAAGGGTGTAAATCTGAAACATCTACTTTCCTGCTTCTCTTTGATGCTGCCTGACCTGCCGTGTTCCTCCAGCTCCACACTGTATTGACTCTGACTCCAGCATCTGCAGTTCTTACTATCTCTGAGTGCACTGCATGGATCAGCGCTGGGTCCACTTTTGTTCATCATTTATGTAAATGATTTTGATGAGAATTCAGGAGGCTTGGTTAGTAAGTTTGTGGGTGACACCAAAATGGTGATATAATCAACAGTAAAGAAGGTTATCTAAGATTACAAAGGAATCTTAATCAATTGGGCCAATGGGTTGATGAGTGGCAGATGGAATTTAATTTGGATAAATGCAAGGTATTGCATTTTGGCAACACAACAAAAGAGAGCAGGACTTATATAGTTAATGGTAGGGCCCTGGATAGTGTTGTCAAACAGAGAGACCTAAAGGTTCCAGTTCATAATTCTTTGAAATTAGCATCACAGGTAGACAGGATGGTTAAGAAGACATTTAGCTCACTTGCCATCATTGCTCAGACCACTGAGTATAGGAGTTGGGATGTCATTTTGAGGTTGTACTGGACATTGGTGAGGCCACGTTTGGAGTACTGTCTACTGTCTGAGTCACCCTGTCGTATGAAGGATACTATTAATTTGGAGATGATTCAGAAAAGATTTACCAACACATTG
>NC_063342.1:11204894-11229412 GCF_021869965.1 Rhincodon typus
ATCAGTGGGACGCTTCTGTAATTTGTCAGTGGATGAATTAAAAATTAATCAGGTGATAAATGGTGAGGAGCAGAGACGTAAGCTGTAGGAGGATATCAACATTCTGTTTCCTCCTCCTTCAGCTATTTTAATTACGACTCAGACCTAAAATTTACTTTTCTTTTTGATTTTTTTCACAACTCATTTTATTTCAATCATTTATTTGCAGTGTTGTTTTTTTATTCATAAGGAGTTGGTTCTTGTAAAGGAAGGGGTTCCAACTTTTCCACCTTGCCAACAGAGAGTACCTCAGATCTAACTGACCACAGTTATACTGTCAGTTCTGGGAGTGTAAATCCAGTGATGGCAGACGTTTGACCAAGTGTTCAAATTCTGACTGTGAGCTCAATGTTGGGACAGCTAATGGACCACTTGAAGAGTTTCCCAAAGATGAAACTCGAAATGCTTCCATCACCTATCAAATTCTTACCAGGAATACACACCTTGATTTTTGTAATACCAGAAGCATCAATTTTGGTGAGTTTCATGGAGGATTTCTCTCTGTGTGCTCTAGTGAGATTTCCCATGCTACTGTCTGAGATTCACTTCATTAGCTCTGCAGCTTGTCTCTACAGCATCCCACTCACCATATCTTCTCTCTTTCTACACCAGACGTATTCACCATTACCGGGACCTCCTGCGATCCCCAGTGCTGGCACCATCTTTAAAGCCTGGTCAGGAGGAACAGTTCACCGTTCGCGCTGTGGGAGGGGAACCAAAATGCAAATGCATATTCAGGGCACATAAGCGGCACAGTAGACTCATCATTGCTAATGCAAGGTTAGAAATCACACGACACCAGGTTATAGTCCAACAGGTTAATTTGAAAACACAAGCTTTCCGAGCCTCAGTCCTTCTTCAGGTGTTAGTGAGAGAGGTAGTATCAGGCACAGAATTTATAAGTAAAAGATGAAAGGGTCACACCGCTGATGAGGATGTACTAAACAAACTTAAGATGCTTTTCTGATGAAGGGTCTAGGCCCGACACGTCAGCCTTTCTGCTCCTATGATGCTACTTGGCCTGCTGTGTTCATCCAGCCCTGCACCTTGTTGTCTCGGATTCTCCAGCATCTGCAGTTCCTACTATTTCTGATTCAATTTTAACCCCACTGCGAAGTCTCTTCTAAGGATGCCTAGCCTGAAGAAGTTACCCTCCTCCCTCCGGACAAACCTCAGGAGATCTCTCTCCCACTGCAACTCCTTTTCTGATGAAGGGTCTAGGCCCGAAACGTCAGCGTTTCTGCTCCTATGATGCTGCTTGGCCTGCTGTGTTCATCCAGCCCTGCACCTTGTTGTTTAAGATGCTATTAAATCTTTAATCAGTTAGAAGGTTTTAATTGATTAATATGTATATGTAAATCCCCAAATTCCTTTTTTTGTCACTGTGCTGAGAGAACTAAAGGTTTTATCAGTGTAAAGAAGAGATGACATTTTGGGTCAGACAATGCATGTTAGATGTGAGGTTTTGTTTAGAACCTGTGTCTTCGTTTGGAGTCTGACTGATTTTGTTTCTAAAGTAGGAATTTATAAAATACCACATTGACTGACTATCTATAAGGTTGTCGACTTGCTTGTGCTTGATTGAGATAACAAGGTGTAGATCTGGATGAACACAGCAAAGTGTTTGATTGCAGACATTTCGTCACTGGTCACATTGCCAGTGTGCATCAGGTGAAGCATTGGCGTTCTGTCCCGCTTGTGATTTCAATGTCTCGTTTTGCTGGAGTGGTTGGCCACATTGATTGACTGTCTATAAATTTTGTGCTCTTTGAACAATATTGAATGTATCTGCAAATACAAATTTACCCCATAGATTCACACGTGGGTGTGTGAGAGAGAGAGACAGTGTGCGTATGTGTGTATGTGGGTGTGTTAGTGTGAGTGAGTGTGAGTGTGTATGCTTGTGTGTGTGTGTGTGAGAGAGAGAGTGTATAGCATGGTGGGGACACCTGTAGTGCGACATGAACCAAGGTCCCAGTTGAGGCCGTCCTCATGGGTAAGGAACTTGGCTAACAGCCTCTGTTCAGTGACTCTGTATTGTTGTGTATCACAAAGTCCACCTTGGAGGACGTTTACCTGACGATCCAAGGCCAAATGTCCTTTGCCGTTGAAGTGTTTCCCCACTGGGAGGGAACATTCCTGTCTGGCAATTGTTGCGCAGTGTCCATTCATCCATTGTCATCATTGTCATAGCATCTGCATGGTCTCACCAATGTACCAGGCTCCGGGCATCCTTGCCTGCAGCGTATGAGATTGACAACGTTGGCTGAATCACACGAGTATCTGCTGTGCACATGGTGGGTGGTGTTCCCACGTGCGATGGTAGTGTCTGTGTCAATGATCAGACATGCCCTGCAGAGATTGACACGACAGGGTTGTACAGTGTTGCGGCCAATGTTGTCCTGAAAGCTGGGTAGTTTGCTGCGAATAATGAGATGTTAATACTTACAAATTGACAAATATAGACTCATCACCACTCCATAAGACCATAAGGCCATATGATACAGGAGGAGAATTAGGCTATTTGGTCCATCGAGTTTGCTCCATCATTTGATCATGGCTGATTTGCTTCTCAACCCCATTGTCCTGCCTTCTCCCTATAACCCTTGATCACTTTACTGATCAAGAACTTATCTATTTCTGTCTTCAATACACTCAATGACTTGGCCTCCACAGTCCTCTGCAGCAATGAGTTCCATAGATTAACCACCTTCTGGCTGAAGAAATTCACTCATTCCCTAGTGAGGTTCTCATCTCGCAGCTCAACGCTCATTTAGAGAATGCGACTTTGTGCTCTTGGTATGGAAAATCTGCAATGCGGTAGCTCTCACCTAATTTTCTTGCCAATGCCCAGGTGCTTCAGCAGGTGGGAAGATTCCATCCATAGCAACCACTAAACAACTATCGCGCTCTGTCTCTGGTACGTCTTTCCTACACTGCAACACAGCCAGCTTCACACTGATCTTCTGATAATATCTGTCGGAGTGTACCCTAGTCGCTAATGAAAGTTCTTCTTCTGCTAGCATTGCTTTGTATCTTCTGAAAAGCTTGGCTTCACCCAGTGGCAGTCATCCCAACTTTAAAAGTCTTCAACAGACTGTGTATTAGAACAGGAAGCAGGAATAAGAGCAGGAGCAGACTATGCAGTCTCATGAGGCTGCCCTGTTATTCAGTTTCACGGCTAATCTTATACCTCATCTCCATTTTTCAACCCTACCCTCAGCTCCCCATTGATTCCTTGGTGTCCAAAAGTCTAAGGAGATAAAAATATGTGTAGACCAAACAACTGCTGACTTGGACCAGTAAGTGAAGCAGCACAAGATATGGGAAGGATGCAAGATGTATCTCAACATATTGTACTGTTGTAACATAAAATCCATTTTGCATCAAATAATGCTCTGGGCGCTATAAATCTCCGTGATCCCTTGAGAGGGGTAGTGATATCCAGGAGAATTGTCCTTCTCATCAAGAAACTGAAAATGGTGTCTCTCACATCATTTCAATGTCTTTTTGTAAATATGCACATACTTGTTAAATTCTCTGCTGTCACATATGCTTTGTGCAATACTTTTAACAATACAGTTTACCATTTGTGAATGCAATTGTATAACAAATGTAAATGTGCTTCCAATCAGCAGCTTCAATATCCATCTTTATTCACAATTTCATTGTCATTGACAAAGGTAACAGGTTGATTATGGATTTTGATAACTGCATTTTCTAAGTTAAAGGGAATCAATTAAAGTGTAAATTCCTGCACTTACTTTTCTCTCCCCATACCTGCCATGAGCATTCTCCATTTCCCACATCCAATTCTACATTTGAATTTTTGTGCCTTTTAGTCTTTGATTTGTGACAGTGTAACAATTCTAAGGAGCTATATTCTAAGGAATTACAATATGGGAGTCCATTTGCTGATCAGTTAACTCAAGCACAGACTGGTTCATGGGTTTTGCTGGTCAATTTGCCCTTTTCTTAGTTTCTCTATCATGCTGACTTCAAAATATTCTTGTATGTACTGCATAAAACAGTGGACTCTTTTCGGGGCAAATTTTTCTAGTAAATGCTTACAATGTTTATTTGACTTACATCAAGTCAAATTTTAAATTCTAAAATCAACATCACAATCATCATTTTGACTTCATGCTTCCTATTTCTTTTCTGACATGATACTGAAAGAGAATGTTTTATTATTTTGCTCACATGTGGATTGGTTAGTATCACCTTCATCTCTAAATCCCATTGCAACCTTTTGAAGAATATAGTAGCATTAATTCTAGTGCTGCTGGCCAATAAGTAACACAATACAGCACCATTATGGCATAGAACATAGTACATAGAACATAGAACATAGAACGTTACAGCGCAGTACAGGCCCTTCGGCCCTCGATGTTGCGCCGACCTGTGAAACCAATCTGAAGCCCATCTAACCTAAACTATTCCATTATCAACCATATGTTTATCCAATGACCATTTAAATGCCCTTAAAGTTGGCGAGTCTACTATTTTTGCACGCAGGGCATTCCACGCCCTTACTACTGTCTGAGTAAAGAACCTACCTCTGACATCTGTCCTATATCTATCACCCCTCAATCTATGTCCCCTCGTGCTAGCCATCACCATCCAAGGAAAAAGGCTCCCACTGTCCACCCTATCTAATCCTCTGATCATCTTGTATGTCTCTATCAAGTCACCTCTTAACCTTCTTCTCTCTAATGAAAACAGCCTCAAGACCCTCAGCCTTTCCTCATAAGACCTTCCCTCCATACCAGGCAACATCCTGGTAAATCTCCTCTGCACCTTTTCCAATGCTTCCACATCCTTCCTATAATGCGGTGACCAGAGCTGTACGCAATACTCCAAGTACGGCCGCACCAGAGTTTTGTACAGCTGCAACATGACCTCATGGCTCCGAAACTCAATCCCTCTACCAATAAAACCTAACATACTGTACACCTTCTTAACAACGCTATCAACCTGGATGGCAACTTTCAGTGATCTAGGCACATGGACACCGAGATCTTTCTGCTCATCCACACTACCAAGAATCTTACCATTAGCCCAGTACTCTGTATTCCTGTTACTCCTTCCAAAGTGAATCACCTCACACTTTTCCGCATTAAACTCCATTTGCCACCTCTCAGCCCAGCTCTGCAGCTTATCTGTGTCCCTCTGTAACCTGCAACATCCTTCCGCACTATCCACAACTCCACCAACTTTGGTGTCATCCGCAAATTTACTAACCCATCCTTCTACGCCCTCATCCAGGTCATTTATAAAAATGACAAACAGCAGTGGCCCCAAAACAGATCCTTGACGTACACCACTAGTAACTGAACTCCAGGATGAACATTTCCCATCAACCACCACCCTCTGTCTTCTTACAGCTAGCCAATTTCTGATCCAAACCGCTAAATCACCCTCAATCCCACGCCTCCGTATTTTCTGCAATAGCCTACCATGGGGAACCTTATCAAACGCTTTACTGAAATCCAAATACACCACATCAACCTCTTTACCCTCATCCACCTGTTTGGTCACCTTCTCATTGCTGTTATAGCTACATGGGTACAAATTGGTTAAATTTCCCATAACAGCAAATGCATTTCTACACAGCATAAATTTCAAAAATAAAAGTAAAGCACTGTTGTTGCTTTGAAATCAAATCAAAATGGTGGAGAAATATGGCAAGAAATATAATCTGAAGTGTAATGACTATGGAATCATTATCAACCATCTGAAAAACCCCATCTGGTTCTCTAAGGTCCTTCAGGGATCTAAACTGTCATACTCACTCCGTCCAACTGTTTTTCTCTCTCTTTGGGCTCTACCCCTACTTATCATTTACTCCTTACCCCCTATCTTCTGTATATAAACCAACATCTTCCTAGCTACTATCAGTTCTGAGGAAGGGTCACCGGACCCGAAACATTAACTCTGATTTCTCTTCACAGGTGCTGCCAGATCTGCTGAGATATTCCAGCAATTTCTGTTTTTGTGCCATACTTACTGATCTAGCCTATGTGTGATTCCAGATTCACATCAATGGGGATGACACTTAACTGCCCCCTGGGCAATTAGAGATAGGCAATTAATGCTGGTCTAGCCAGTGACGCCCACATTCCTGAATGAATCAAAGAGTTGACATTTTGAATCCAATGTGACCCTTCTTCGGAACTTATATATTTGCTAAACAGGACCATAAGATGCTATATAATCTTAAGTTTTCATTCCTTTTGCTGTTTTCATCGCTGGGATATTCTCTACTCCTAACATTTAATTTTCCAACTAGTAATACATTCTTCCAATCTTCTCTTACCCTCCTTTATCCCTATAGATTTTATATATTGTTTCTGATTTCAATTGTAATTGCCAAATTTAAGCAGACTGCTTCACACATCTTCTAAGGTCCATTGTTATCTTGGGTATACAGTATTATCATTTAAAGTGTTCCCTCTTTTACTCAAGTGAATTGTCTTTCAGTGAAAGGCTGCAATTAATTTCTTTACAATTCATCGTATGTCTTCTTAAAGCTTTCTTCTGTCCTGGACTTTTCTGGTGCTGATTGCTAGGTAACGTTAAATTAAATCATCCTGTGGCCAACAAACTCCTGAGGTCCCACTGCTTCTGCATTTTAACTGCTGCCCTGGTTATTTATTGAAAAACAAACCAATCTAAATTCAAGCTACCTGGAGAACTATCTTGATGCATGCAGAGATAGAGGAATATCTTCAGTGACAGCTATAGCAAGCCCACTTTCTGTCAAACCCTCAAAAACCAAATGACCTTCAGGGAAGGAAACTGCCATCCTTACCTGGTCTGGCCTACATGTGACTCCAGACCCGCAGCAATGTAGTTGACTTAACCGCCCTCTGGGCAATGAGGGATGGGCAATAAATGCTGCCTGGTCAGTGATGCCCTCATCCCATGAATGAATAAAGTAAAAAAAAACCTCTGAGTGAAGCTGACAGAGGCTTCATTGCACTGGCCATATGTTACGTGCCATTTTTAAAAGCAAAAAATACTGCATCTGCTAGAAATCTGAAATAAAGATGGAAGGTGCTAGAGAAACTCAGCAGGTTTGGCAGCATCTGTGGAGACAGAAACAGAGTTAATATTTCGAGTCCAGTGTGACTGCTTCAGAACTGGGTTCTGGTGCCCTTTCAAACTTGAAACACTACCTCCGTGTTTTCTCTCTCCACAGATGCTGCCAGACCAGTTCAGTTTCTCGAGCACTTTTCTGTTTTCATGTGAGCTTGCATTGACAAACAGCAAGACATAGCATACATCCCTCACAAGGAACGAAAATTCCTTCAGAAATTCTTCTTCCTAGGGAATTGCTCATGATCGAGGTGAATTACTCCAACAGGGAAAATGAGTTCTCAGGTGACTGAGCAGTCCACTGCATGACCTGCTGTTTCAAACATGGTTTGGAATGGGAAGGTGCAATCCCCATGCTTGCCATGTTTTCCTTTGACATTGACTTCAGTTTAATGATGAGCCTCAAGATGAACAAACCATCTCTGTATCCTTTCCTTCTGCTTCAGGTGGTCCTAGCGCAAGGATTCCCAGGTTACAACAGGGGGTGATCAGCATTAAAACTAGATGTTGCTGTTAACGTGGGTCTGTTGCAGAGAAAAGGTCACAGAGGTGTAAACATGGAACCTGCAGACATCTATTTGGTGTTTGTAGCTTACACTAGATGTTGATGCACTCCAACATTATGTTTCAGCTCAAACAATGGCTGAGATCAATGTATTTCACTTATTGGCACATCAGGCATATCCATATGCTGTTAAAAATCTTGTGTAAGGCCCATGCCTAATATCCACACAAGCCGTTTCCTTTAGCCACAATTATTAATCACTTATTTCCACCACCATCTGCCAGTGTAAATTGCTTGTCAAAATGTTCCATTCAAATTGACCATAGGCATTGTCACACAATGGTGAAGCAGAGAGTTTTTATAGTCTGTCTCGGTCACTATTTATACAAATCCATTTGTCAACTAATTGTGAAATCAGGAGGTCTAAAAGTATTGTCACAAATGTGTGGTGTTCTGCTTTCCTTAGTTTCTAGTGGAATTTAATTAGGCAAGAAATGAACTTTGTCCTCAGATTAAAATTGGCTTGTTGACAACATGCCACTATTTTGCCTGCAGTGAATGCGTGGACATTATCTATACTGAGTGGCTCCTGCTTGGCAGAATGGTTATCTCCCCGCTGAGTGTATAATAGATTCTGGTCAAATTCGAGCATTTTTTGCTTTCATTTCACTTACATTTGTCTAGGTTTGAGTGGTTGATTGTGGCTTTCATGTTCCTGAACCTTGACTCCAAAATAAATGAGTGCTTAAAAACAAAGAATACTGTAGTACTGTTAATTTCTGTTGTTTGAGCAGGCTGAAGGTTCACCTTAAACTGGTTTTTCAAGAACAACTGTTTATTATGTTCCATTAAGATGTTTTAACGTAGAAAGTAGGATACAAGGAAAAGCATTCTGAATACATTGGCTCGTCACTGAGAGATTATTTTTTCAAAGTGTAAATAGACTTCTGTTTAGTCACAAGTGCTTATCAAGTGTAATTAAACCGTCAAATGTGTTTGTCCAAAAGCATAGTTGGGTTTTCAGTGTACTTGAGTGATGCTTAAAATTTTATGATTCATGTTTCTATTTAGCTGTAATTAGATATATCTGTTATTTTAATCTGTAAAGTTTGATCTGTTTAATACTCAGTCGATTGGTGGCACAGGGAATATCCAGGGTTTTGCACATTATGGAAAACAGATCCACAAAAATTCTGGAAGAGTCCCATATGAAATATTTTTGTGAGCAAGAGTCCAAGGTTGTGCTAAACTAGTATTAAATTTGTAAGAAAAGCAGAAGTTTCTGGAAAAGTCCAGCAGGTCTGGCAGCATGGGTGAAGAGAAAGCAGAGTTAATTTCTCAGGTGCGGTGACCCTTCCTCAGAACTGCTAATCTCACTCAGAGAGGCCACAGATGTTTGGACCGCTGAAGACACTTCTTCCAAGATTCTAAGGTTGGGTCTGAGAGGAGAGATAAATGGGGAAAATAAAATTTAAAATTTAATAGTTACACGTGAGCAATGATGGAAGCTTGAAGAGGGAAGCTTGAAACCCACAGGTGTGCTGACAGTGGGTAATGTGCCTGGCTCTGAGTTCCTGATGTTATGGGCTTAGAGTACAAGGCAGGTACAACACCTAGAAAGATATCGCAATTCAGTACTAAGGAAGTGCTGCACCTTCAGAGGTTCCAAAATTTGGACAAGATATGAGGCCCATTCTACCCAGTGAAGTGAGTGTAAAAATGTCCGTGGCAGTGTTTTGAAGAGGTACAGACTACTTCTCCCTGAAGTCCTTCCCCAGAACTGGATAGCACCGTCTCAAGATACAGGGTAAACCACTCAGGATTGAGGGAAGGAAAAATGTCTTCACTCAAACCGTATTGACCTGTGGAATTTTCCCCTACAGACGTCTGTACAGGGTCAGTCACTGAATGTATCCAAGTAAGAGATAGAGAGGGTCCTTAGGATACAGCGATAGTGTCCCCACCTGGAAACCTGGTCTCAACTTCTCCCTGTCCCAGTGATATGTAATAACAGTTTGATTAGGAAAATAATAAGAAAAAGAGATAGATAAGCTTTTAGATTTTCAAGGCATCAATGGGGTGTGGGCAGAAACGGAAATATGCTATTGAGGTAAATGACCAGCCATGATGCAAAAACTCAAACACACGAACCAAAAGATTCAAGAACAGCTTCTTCCACACTGTTATTAGTCTTCTGAATGGACCTCTCAAATTTTAAATTTAATGTTGATCTCGCTCTTTGTGCACCTCCTCTGTAGCTGTAACATTTTATTCTTTGCACTATTCTGTTATCCTCATGCACTTGTATGGTATGATTTGCCTGAACTGCACACAAAACAAAACTATTCACTGTACCTAGGTACATGCAACAATAATAAATGAAATGAAATCAAATCAAATCATATTGAATGGCCGAGGAGTTTCAAAGGGCCAAATGGTCTACTTCTGTCTCAAGTTTCTAGGTTCCTATGTTTCACTGTCCTGACCACTATTTCCCACTCAAGCAATATCCCTTAACAAGAAACAGATTAGCTGATGATTATCATATTGCTCTTTGAGAGAATTAGCTGTGTGCACATTGGCTGCCACATTTGCTATATTGCAACCCGACGACGAATCACAACAGTACTTTTTTCGCTGTAAAGCTCTTTGAGACATTCCAAGGCCATGACAGTTTCCACAGAATGCAATTTCTTTCTTTCTTCATCTGCTGTTTTGTACACCATAGTATCACATTAGGTTGTGCATTTACAAGCTTATGCCAAATTATCATGCATGACCTCCACTCTCCAATTTATGAACTGAATCGGATTGACACAGGATTCAGGGATACAGTGTCAACTTCAGAAGAACCAACAGTCACTTGCAAGGCAATTTAAATATTTCATAACCAGTGTTTATTAGAAATTAATAATACATTTCAGATTATGCTATTAAGTATTCATAAAGTGGTTTGCAGGACTGTATTTACAGTATTGCTGAAATATTACAGGGTACTATTAGATTGATATCACAATTTTATTATTACTCCTACCATTTCATTCTTATGTTGTAATTTCACTGGTCCAGATGTTATAACTTTATTAAGTTCCAGTTATTGAGAAGCTGAAGAAATACAAATCAATAAAAGATCATTTCAAAGTACATTCTCCCACACATCAAGCTCTTCAACTGATTTCTTGTAAGTTTATTTAATCTCTGACTGGAGCTAGCTAACAAGTAAAGACCTTTTATTTATGTACTATCTTTCATTGCCTCAGACCATTGCAGTTTACATCATTGCAAATAAAATGTCATCACTGTTGTACGTTCAGCCAACTTGTGTCTACACCTCCCTATGGGATAAGTTTTCTGCCACCATCCTGTATCCTTATAGGGATCTACAGGACCTGATTAGTCTAGTGTTGTATAGATAAATCATAGAACATAGAACAGTATAGCACAGTATTGGCTCTTCGGCCCATGATGTTGTGTCGACCTATTATCCTACTAAGTTCAAACTACCCTGTATACCCTACATTATACTAATATCCATGTGCCTATCCAAGAATCTCTTAAAAGCCTCTAAAATATCTGACTCCACTACCATCGCCAGTAGCGCATTCCACACGCCCACCACTCTCTGTGTAAAGAACCTAACTTTGACATCTCCCCTAAACCTTCCTCCAATCACCTTTAAATTATGCCCCCTTGTAATTGTCATTTGTGCGCTGGTAAAAAGTCTCTGGCTATCCACTCCATCTATGCCTCTCACCATCTTGTACACCTCTATCAAGTCACCTCTCATCCTTCTTCACTGCAATCGGAAAAGCCCTAGCTCCCTCAACCTTTCCTCATAAGATCTGCCCTCCAGTCCAGGCAGCATCCTGGTAAATCTCCTTTGGACCGTCTCTAAAGCTTCCACATCCTTCCTATAATGAGGCAACCAGAGCTGAACACAATATTCCAAGTGTGGTCTAACCAGGGTTTTATAGAGCTGCAAGATAACCTCACTAAATCACTCATCAGTCTAATTAGAAGAGGCTTCTGCATTGAAAAAGAAGTAGTTTATTGCATTATACCAACTTTTACAGGTCATTTTGATATGATAGACATTGTAACAGAAACTATGAAGAGGATCTAAATGTTATACCTTACTCTCTAATTTCTCCTCTAAGCCACTCACCATGCTGACTTGGAAATATATCGCTGTTCCTTCAGTGTCACTGGGTCAAAATCCTGGAACTCCCTCCCTAACGGCATTGTGGGTTTATGTACATCAAATGAATTGCAACACTTCAAAGACGACCCATTCATAATTCCTCGAAAATGGAATAGCAGATAGACAGAATAATGAAGAAAGTGTTCAGTATGCTTGCCTTTATTGGTCCAGAGCATTGAGCGTAGGAGTTGGGAAGTCATGTTGTGCCGGTACAGGATATTGGTTAGGCCATTTTTGGAACACTGCATTCAATTCTGGTATCCCTGCCATAGAAAAGATGTTGTTAAACTTGAAAGGGTTTTGAAAATATTTACAGGGATGTTACCAGGATTGGAGTGTTTGAGCTATGGGGAGAGGTTGAATAGGCTGAGACTATTCTCACTGGAGTGTCGGAGGCTGAGGGGTGACCTTTTAGAGGTTTATAAATTCGTGAAGGGCATGGACAGGGTGAATAGCCAAGGCCTTTTTCTCAGGGTAGGGGAGTCCAAAACCAGACAACATAGGTTTAAGATGAGAGGGGAAAGATTTAAAAGGGGCAACCTTTTCACACAGAGGGTGGTGTATGTATGGAATAAGCTGCCAGAGGAAATAGTGGAGGCTGGCACAATTACAACATTTAAAAGGCAACAGGATGAGTACAGAAATAGAAATGCCTTAGACAGATATGGGCCAAATGCTGGCAAATGGGACTAGATTAATTTAGGATATCTGGTCAGCATGGACGAGTTAGACTGAAAGGGTCTGTTTCTGTGCTGAACAACTATGATTTGATGACATTCAATACCACCTACACAAACAAAGTAGGGACAGGCAATGAATGCTTGCCAAGTTAGTGGTGGCCATATTGCTGATTTTCTTTTGAAAACTCCATTGAGATCTAAGCCTTTTGCCCACAAGTCCATGCATCATTATAGTGGGCGGTGTTTAAGGTACTGCACAGTTGGCTATTTGGTCATACAGAACTTGAGTATCGCTGAAAAAGACACATTTAGTCTTGCACTCACCAGGACAGCTTGCAAAAATACCAATTCAAGGGGAAAACCAACATTTATACTGCACGGGAGGAGAGTACAGATTGGTTGGCAAGGAGACTCTGATTGGCAGAGACACATGGAGAATGTTGATTGACAGTTAACATTTGTTTAAATATTAAACCAGACAAGTTGTCTCTAATTAGTCATTTTCCTGCAAATGCAAAATTGCAAAACCCGTATTGTTGAGTTGAAACAGCCTCAGTGCATGTACATGTTCTATCTATCTGCAAAAACAGGGCCCTATGTATAAATGTACATGACTCCCATTATGTGCAAATGCACCGCAATGCATGTCTGACAAACATTCTTAAATTGGTTACATGCCTAATTCTTAGTACTCAGGATTATTCAGCAATTGCTGTGCAATTGCAAAATCACTTCTACTGTTGGACAATGTGTTGCAAGGTTTGCAAGGATGGGCTGGCTGGGTACAGTCAGTGCCTTGAGTGTTGAGAAGAGCTGAAGGAATATGCTGCTTGATACAGTCTGCCAATCTCTGGGACTGGGTACATGCTTGGTATCTCACTGCCACTGAAATTCAAATTGAATGGTGACCTTTATTACAAGAGTGTGATGGGATGTAAATGTAGGCGTCTTGCTACAATGGTACACAATATTGGTGAGACCACACCTAGAGATTACACTTGCCCCCAAGACTTGAATATTTGACCTTGTACATCAGGTGTATAAACATTACTGTCTGAGCCACAGCAGTCATTGGAATTACTTTGCTCTTGATGCCGTGAAATTAAATTAAGGAATGGTTTTACTTCTCAGTATTATTATCCCTCACCTTAATGCAAATTTATGAGGACTAACAAATAGGAATGGAAGAAAGCTATTCAGTACCTTCAGCCTGATCCACCACTTAGGAAGATTGTGATCTGGGCCTGAACACCACTTTCTTGCTGGTTTTCTATAACCTGAGTCCCCACTGTTACAACCAGGCCCTCAGTGAGTTTCCCCAATTCATTGTGGTTTCAGACAGGATACACTAAACTCCCATGTAAGGCAGGATGAAGTGGAACCCCTTTTTTATTCACCCAGTCTCTCAGATGGTTGCAACAAGGTCAATTTGAAAAGGATCATTTGGTTTATGGATATGTTTCTCCCAGACATATATGAACTTATATTTTAAAATGAGCCAATTTAACTAGGCTTGTTTGAATAACAAAAAGCAGTGAGTTTATTCATTACTAAGCACGAGAAGAAATATTAACACAATGGACTTACACACAGCTTAAAAATAAGTGGTGAGTCCGAAAAGATAAAAGCGATAAAAACAGATATATGGATCGCTGTCGGAATTGCTCACAAATGGCGGCTATTGCAATGGAGGCTACCAGTAACATTGATGTCTGTAGATGAACAGTCAGTTTCATGGCCTTTCATTTTTCAGATTGGTTGGGATACTATTGTTCTGATGCCTTTCAACCGCAATTGAATTCCAGCATTCAGAATGAGAAAGAAGTTTCTTTTTATGTTCTGAGATAACAAGGTGTAGAGCTGGATGAACACAGCAGGCCAAGCAGCATCAGAGGAGCAGGAAGACTGACGTTTTGGGCCTAGACCCTGCTTGGCCTGCTGTGTTCATCCAGCTCTACACCTTGTTATCTCAGATTCTCCAGCATCTGCAGTTCCTACTATCTCTTTTTATGTTCTGTTTTCTTTCTACCTGATTTTTAGCTGGCTGACTTCCAGCATTCAGAGTGATGGAGGTTATTTGACCTGCAACAGAGGGGTAGATAGTACTTCAATTGTGACCTTCACATCATTCATTCTTACTCGCCTACTCCAGTGGATTCGATACATGTCCTCGGTATTTCTGGAGGACAAAATCGTCCAGACTGCAAGAGGTACCTGTACTGAGGAAGGGTCACCGGACCCAAAATGTTAACTCTGATTTTTTTCTTCACTTTTCTAGCAACTTCTGTTTTTGTGCAAGAGGTGGCTTCCTACCAAGAGAGGAGAAATGGTCTGGCCTCCATTATCTGTTCTTTTTAAATCTCTCCTTTGTTGGAGGTTTACCTCACCAAGTACTTGGGCAACATTCCATTGGCTTCACACAGGACTTCGTCAGAGTCACTGAATAGAAATTCACAGTTAACTCATTTAAATAGATGGTTAGTAGTTGAGAGGCCAGCGCTGATCTCTGTGACATTTCTTCAGTTAATATGTGCCAACCTACAAAAATTATCTCTTTGTCCTGACTCTCTTTTTTCTTTCATGTAGGCAATCTCAATCCATGCTACTGTATCACTCCCCACTGCTTGAAATCTTGTCTTGTGCAGTAACATTTTATGTGGCATGTTATCAATTGTCTTTTGCAAATCCAAATATATTACATCTACTGGTTCTTCTTTCTCCAGTTTCAAAGTAATAAATTTCTCATAAACCTGTCAATTTTGCTGTTTCATAGTGACGTGCTAACTCTGCTTGATTACGTTGTAAGTTTCTAAATATTACTATTACTTTCATAAGAATGGATTCCAGCATTTTCTGCACAGCACAGGAATGGGGCCTTTGGCCCAGGGTGACAATTTTCCCAAAGACAAATGGCTGACTAGCTTATAATCTCCTGATTTCTGTTCTTTCTTAGGGAGGATCACATTTGTGATTTTCCAGTTCACTGGGACCTCTTAAGATTTGACGGGTTTTTGGAAGCATTTGGTAAGGCATCCACAATCACCACACTAGGAGAGGCAGTGGCATAGTTATAATGTCACTGGACTAGTAATCCTGGGTCCTAAGTTCATGCTCTGGGGACATGGGCTCAAAGTGCACCATGTAATCGTGTAATTTGACCTCAATAAAACACTAGCCGAATGGCCACCACGTAACAGCTGTCAATTATCATTAAAATGCCTCTCCTTCTCTTTAGAGCAGAGAAGACTGAGGGGGGACGTGATTGAGGTGTATGGGATTATGAGGGGTTTGGATTGGGTGAATAGAGAATAGTTGTTCCCCTTGGTTGAGGAGGCACAGTTTTAGGGTCAGGGGCAGGAGATTCAGAGGGGGTTTGTGAAAAATAACTTTTCACTCAGAGGGTGGTGGAAATCTGGAGTGCATTGCCTGGGAAGGTAGAGGAGGCCGAAAACCTTACAACCTTTAAAAAACCATTTGGATGAACACTTGAAATGTCATTACCTTCGAGTATGTCGGATAAATGCAGGAAATTGGGATTAGCACAGCTTTAGTGGTAGTTATATCGGTGCAGACTCAATGAGCCAAAGGACTTTTTCTGTGCTGTAAGACTCTATAACTCTCATGTTATTTAGCAAAGAAAATCTGCTGTCCTTCCCCGCTCTGGCCTACACATGAGTCCAGATCCACAGCAATAGGTGACTCCTGTCATCTGGGCAATAATGCTGGTCTAGTCAACCACTTTATAAAACGATCTCTTTTTAAGGTCCTAGGATGTAAGCCAGAAGTCCCATTAGTTTGGCTGGTACTTTTTCTCTTGTGGTAATCATTGTTTTAAGTTCTTCCCTCACATTTGATTCTGAATGTTTACTGTTATTGGAATGTTTTAAATCTGCAACTGGGAAGCCAGAGACAAAATATTTTTTCCAAGTTCCTGCCATTTCATTCTTTCCCATTATTAATTTTCTCATCACATCCTCTAACAGTCAACATTTAGTTCAGCTACTCTCTTCTTTTCTACATTTTTGTAGAAGCACTTATTGTCTGCTTTTATGTTTCTTGTTCATGAGGTATTCTTTGCTGGCTACAACTAATGTTAGAAATATTGTCAGCGTTTTCTTTTAGTGTGAGAGGAGGGCAAGAAATGCGAATGGATCCTGAAAGTGAGAATTTATGTCTAAAATGCCCAGCTGTTTTCAATATCTGAACAGTGCTTTGTGTTGTTCAGGCAAAAACAAAACAGGTAAGGCAAATTGGCTGAGCCCTCAAAAAAATGACCTCCAGTATACTGTATGGGAGACCACACAGAAAGAATGAGCCTTCATAATTAACGAACTCAAAGACGAAAATGAGGAACAGACTGCCTGATAAAGTACGCCTGTGTTCCACACGCTGACACACAGTAATCAATAACCAGCCAATTTTAACAAAAGTCCTCGTAAATATTTAAAATCTAATTAACTGATGGAAACTGTGCCAAGGCTAATTGCAAGGGCTGTGCAAAGAGACAGTACCCTCACAGCTGTCAACTCAGGGACTTGGCAGTGTGACAGATGCTGGGCATAAAAAAAAATCACCAGCGAATCCAAATCGTCTAGAGACCCCTGCAACAGAAATGCAAAATTAGCCTGCGTTGCTAAGCTTCTATTGGACCTCAATTTACTAAAAGTGCCTTCTGAGGCATTCAGCCTTAATTATAGCATGAGTGAAGAGGCCAGCACAGTGAAATGGATGTCAAAAGCTCACTGAGGAATTCGAGTAGAAAACAAATTACCCTGATCAATTTTTTGCTGCAGGCTACAAGTTGTCTTAGAATTCAGTTTTTCTCCTCTTACATGTCCTGTATGGGTTTTGCCAACTAAAATCAAGGCATCTTCCAAAGCAGAAAAAGAAGAATAATTGAATTCGTTTGATATTTTGCCCAGTGGCAAAGAAAATCCAGTAGTTCTGCTCAGTTAAGATGAAGAGGCTACCCAGGCAAGACAAGAAAAGGCTCCATGGATTGAGGGCTAGTACAATAGTTAAGTGCTGCAAATGCTGGAAATCTAAAATAAAAGCAGAATGGGGCTGAACATACTCTGCAGATCTGGAGGCACCTACGAAGAGAAAAACAGAGTTTATGTTTGATGTCAAGAAGCTTACATTGGAGATGAAAAAGCAATTGAAAGGTTTTGAACAAGGGGTCGCTAAGGTAGAGATAAATGGAAACTCTTACGATCAGGTGAAATGCAGGAGAGATGAAATGGCAAAAGGGGTGTTGCCCCAAAGCTAAAATTAATACTAATTGGACAAGTTAGGAACCAAAAAGGGTATGGAGGAAGTGTAAATAGGAAAATAGCAATATCATCACCAACAGCTGAATACAAAATCAAATCACTACAGTGTGGAAGCAGGCCATTCAGCCCATCAAGTCCACACCAAACCTTCAAAGAACATCCCACTCAGACCCACTCTCCCTACATTTTCCATGGCTAAACCAACCAGCCTATGCACACGCACATGAAATTGTGCAAACTGCACACAGTCACCCAAGGATGGAATTGAACTCTTGGGTCCTTGGCACTGTGATGCATCAGTGCTAACCATTGAGCCACCATGCCACACATAGTGTGCATATAAATATAACTTGAAGTTGTTGAACTCAATGCTAAATGTGGAGACTGTAAAGCATCTAAGTAAAAACGACGGTATTGTTTCTCAAGTTTGTGTTGAGCTCTATTGGAACAGTTCAAGAGGTCAAGGACAGAATGGGAATAAAGTGGCAGATTCCAAGCTCAGAAGTCATACTTGTTAGCTCAGCAGAGATTGAGCCACAAAGTGGTCTGCCAGGAGAGAGGAGAACGCCACATTAGGAGCAGTGGTAGAGTTTACTAAATTGAAGAGGTAACACCAATTTGTTGAAGCATTGTTAGATCACTCAATTTGGTTGTATAAAAGCTTTTGCACCAATTATTCAGAATAGGCTTAATAATCACATGGAAAATATGGGTTAATTCAGAAGCGTCAACATGGATTTCCTGAAGGGAAATCATGTTTAACTTAAATTTCTGGATTTTTTTGAAGAGGTAACACAGAGCATTCTAATTCAGACAGTGCAGAACTTCAAAATAACATTAACAAGTTGATGCAGTGGATAGATAAATAGCAGATGAAGATCAACATAAAGTTATGCACTGTGATATATTTTGGTACAATAAACTTGGAGACATAATATAAAATAAAGGGGATGAGTCTACAAGGTGCGCAGGAGCAAAGAGACCTGGCAATGTACACAAATAAATTATTACAGGTGACAGGACAAGGTAGTTATAGCAGCTCATTAACTCATCTAGTCTTTATTAATAGGAGCATAGAGTTAAAAAAGCAAGAAAGTTATGCTGAACATATGCAGACAGTAGTTAGACCTCAGCTGGAGTATTGTGCACAGTTTTAAAAAGTTGTGAATGCATTATAGGGGAGTACAGAAGATGTTTACAAGAATGGTGTACCAGCTTTGAGAGCTTTCAGTTGTGAGAATTGATTGCACAAGTTTGCAAAAGAGGTGAGAGAAAAGCTTTTTCCAATTGATTTGGGTGTCACTGTGGAGGCTAGCATTTATTGCTCAAAGGGCAGTTAAGAGTCAACCACATCATTACGGAGCTGGACTTGCATATAGGCCAGACAAGAACAGCAGATTCCATAAAGTGCATTAGTGAACCAGATGGGTCTTCACAATAATTCTTCCAACATGATTATTGTAGTGATTGGAACAAGGTTGGCCAGGTGGATCTCAATGAGTATGAGTTCCCTGATTGGACCTGTTAACCCGGGCCAATCAGGGAGCCCTGGCTGACAGATATAAACAGGGGTATCAGGGATTCTCCTCAATCTGGGGACTGGCTCTGAGCTGGCTGGCCAGAGTCCATGTTCTGTGCCTACGTAAATAAGAGGTGACTTGGTGAGAGGACACTGGCCTCTGTGGAGTAATTTCAGTTATCATTAGGCTAGTTACTTATTCCAGAATTTTATTGAATTTGACTGTCTGACATAGTGGGATTCAAACCCACACCCTCAGAGCATTAACCAGGGTTTCTGGGTTCCTAACCTAGCGTTATCTAGCTGACCCTAGCACACCACTGCCTCCCATGCAGCAAGTAGTTAGGATCTGGAACGAACTGGCTGCAAGGGAGATGGAAACAGGTACAGCTGAGGCACTCAGGAGAGCATTAGAGGATTATTTATATAGAAACAATATGCAGTGGTATGGGGAAAAGTGGGGGATTGGCACTAAGTAAAATCCTCAAGAGTTCCAGTGCTGACTCAATGGGCTAAATGGCCTCATTCTGCATTATAACAATTTTCTGATCTTCATTGCATCTCCAGGAATGACTCACTCAGTCTGCAAAGTGCTCTTCCCAAACTATTATGACAATATAATGCAAGCATTAATAAATATTCATTCTCAGTGATTCTTTAGAGTTTAGTTGAAAGCATTTATAGACTATCTCCGAATTTCAAACTGAGAACATATTCATTAATGACAACCAATTAGAGTGAGAATTTACCGATCAGTTGCAAGCTCGTCTAGTAGTCTCCTGCCATTAAATATTAATCTCCAGGACATGACAATGAGCAATTAAAGAAGAATAAAAAGAATGCATTAAAATTATGGAGTTTTTAGGATTTTCTTTGTTTTTTTTGGTTTATTAGATTATTTGGTTTATTAGTAAGAAACAGAAGTCTTGGGCAAAAGAATTGTCGCTTAACTGAAAAGTCAATAATCAGTCAAGTTAGGTGTTGAAGAGACAATTGATGTGGGAATGAGATGCCTTGCTGGGGCTGACGTATCATATGATGAACCGTGGGAGCCTGGAGTAGGGCACAGGACATTGGTGAGGCCTTTTCTGGAGTACTGTGTGCAGTTCTGGTCGCCGTGCTATAGGAAGGATATTATTAAATTGGAGAGGGTCCAGAAAAGATTTACCAGGATGTCGCCAGGAATAGAGGGTTTGAGTTATAAAATTAGGCTGGATAGTCTGGGACTTTTTCAATGGAGATTGAGGGCTGACCTTTTGAGGTTTAGAAAAATCATGATGGGCATAGATAAGGTGAACAGCAAGTCTTTTCCCTAAGGTGGGAAAGTTCAAAACTGGTGGCATATTTTTAAGGTGAGAGGAGAAAATTTTACAAAGGACATAAAGGGCAACTATTCTACACAGAGCGTGGTTCGTGTGTGGAATGAACTGCCTGACACAGTGATGGATGCAGTTACAGTTACAACATTTAAAAGACATTGGATAAGTACATGAATAGGAAAGGTTTGGAAGAATATGGATCAAATCCAGGCAAGTGGGACTAGTTTAGATTGGGAAAATAGTTGGCGTCAACTAGAAGGACTGAAGGGTCTGTTTCCATGCTGTATGATTCCATGACTCAGTGACTCCCTGTCTCTGTGTCTCCATGTCTCACTAAATCTGTAACTCTGTGACTCTGTGACTTTGTGACTATGACTCAGTGACTCTATGACTGTGACTCTGTGACTCTATTACTCTATGTGACAACACTTACAGGAAGATGTCCAACCAGAGTCAGGCAGACTGTAATGTTACGGAGTTGTGTAGAGTAATTGTGAATTGGAAGGCAGGAAGCTGGAATTTGTTTGTAAAAAAAAAAGATAAGGGAGAAGAGTACATGGTTGCTTTAAGAGGTAAAGTGCTTTTCTAAGCTTAGAGATTTATACAGAAAAATAATGTGTTTGTATATAGCTGAAGATGTACAGCCAGTTCTAAAATTGGAACATATCAATTAGCTGTGTGATTGGAAACCTTAGGCTTGTTTTGATGTTTTAGCAACCAGCTGGAATCAGCCAATTAATTTAAAGCAAGCACTTAGTGATTGAAAACCAATTGAATTTAAATCTGAAGGTTTTGACAACCTCAGACCATTGCTATTGTAAGAAAATGGATATGTCATCCAAGGTATATAAGGAGAGGGTTTTTGAAAATCGGTGTGAGAGCGAACTGCCATCTGAGAAATAAGCATCTAGCTCTCACAAGAAATCTCTAAGAAAGCACTATCTATACATAAAAGTTACCATGGCACTTCTCGCTAAGAGTTCTTGCAGAAGACTTCACAGAGAAAACATCCCTGACAGCCAGATCAGCAGAAACAAGGTGTTTATGACTTGAGAACAGCAGAAGAAAGGCTTGTAGACTTTGAGAGACTAAGTTTTAATTTATTTTCTTGCTACTTGGGTTTATATATGTGGGACTTGTGTTTATTGAAACAGCATACCAACAGAATTTAGTTCAGTTAGGGAATAGTTAGTGGTTACAAAAGAATTGTTCAGTTTATTAGTAATTCTGTTAACTTGTTCACTGTTTGGCTTAAATAAATAAATTGTTACTTGTTCCTCATAAAGTGAATATCAGAGATTTTTTTCATTTAACCTCCCCTTCTCTGTAACATTAAGATGGCTTTTATGAGGATAAGGTGACGATTGAGTTGGCTTAACTGATCACAAGTATGGTCCCTTGTCATCTAAATAAGAATCCAAAACAAAAGTCTGATGATCATGATGCAATCCTGCAATATTGCAGGTTTAAAAATACTGGGATGCATCAGTTTCCCACCATAATTGACAGCAAGTGATTAACTTGATTCCCAGCCCCAAACCCCCAAACACCAAGGAAATCCTAGCAAGCCAATAAATCCAATCTCTGCCTTTTCTTATCCAAGGTGAGTCTTAATTTCTTCTGTGGTAAATTGTACGTGTGTCTATTAGACCATAAGACATAGGAACAGATGTAGGCCATGCGCCCATCAAATCTCCTTCATCATTCAATGACATCATGGCAATCCTCTACTCTAGATTCCTGCCTTATACACTAACCCTTGATTGCCTTATTGATAAAAAAATCTGTCGATCTTAACTTTGAATTTGCTCCCACAAGGGCAAACAGTCTTTTCACATATATGTTGTCAAAACCCTGAAGAATATTATATGTTTCAATAACATTGTCTTTCATTCTTCTGACTTCCAAAGAGAACAGGCCCAACCTGCTCAAAGTTTCCTCATAAGAAAATCTTTCCATGCTCAGGATCAACCTAGCGGACATTCTTCAGACTGCCTCCAATAAGAGGACAAAAACTGCTCACAATATTCCATCTGTGGTCTGATTACTGCCTTGTATAGTTTTAGCAAGAATTTCCCATTTTTACACTCTATTCTCTTTGAAATAAAAGCCAAGATTCCACCTGCCTGTTACCCGCTGGACATTTTTGCTATCAAGCTCAAGGATTCCCAAATCCGTCTGTGCTGCAGCTTTCTGCAGTCTTTCTGTAAGTAAATAATATTCCAGCCTCTCCATTCTTCCTGTTAAAGTGCGTAGTCTCACATTTTCCCCCATTATATTTCACCTGACAAGATATTGCCTACTCACTTAACCTACCTGTATCCTTCTGTAGAGTCTGTGGGTCTTTGGATAGATATAGCTTCCCTGGTTCCCCTGTTCCTGAGGTTCAATCAGCATAGCACTGATGGTAACTCCCTTGAGAAATCTCAGGCACATCGGATTTGATAAAAGCGTGTGTTGTCCTTTTCCTGTATCTCCAAGTAGGATCCAAATCTTCCGGGCATCCTGGACACCAGAAGAGGAGGACAAACAATTGTTTAAATCTGGGATTTACCTTTTTGCTTGGGTCCAATTGGAGATGAGTCCACTGGTGCAGGCAAGCCCAGCCATATCCCCTTGACCACAGTTCTGTGTGCGAGCAAGCAGTTCAATTTCCACTGACATGGGTTGGAAAATGGGTCAAGTACGTGGATGCACCTACTAGAGAAGGAGCAAAACTTAACCTTCTCTTGGGAAATAAGGCAGAGAAATTGACTGAGGTGTCAGTGGGGGAGCACTTTGGAGCCAATGATCATTATTCTATTAGTTTTAAAATATTTATGGGAAATGATAGATTTGATCTAAAAGTTTCAAATTGGAGGAAGGCCAACTTCGGCAGTATTAGGCAAGAACTTTCAAACATTGATTGGGAAAGGCTATTTGCAGGTAGAGGGAGGATTGGAAACCGGGAGGCCTTCTAAAATGAGATAACGAGAGTTCATAGGCAGTATGTTCCTGTTAGTTTGAAGGACAAGGCAGGTTGGTGTAGGGAATGCTGGATGACTAGAGAAACTGAGGTTCTGATCAAGAAAAAAAAGGAAGCATATGTCAGGTATAGACAGCAGGGATCTAGTGATTCCCTGGAGGAGTACAAGGGCAGTAGGAGTATACTCAAGAGGGGAATCGGGAGGGCAAAAAGGGGACATGAGATAGTTTTGACAAATAGGTTTAAGGAGAACCCAAGGAGATTCTAATAACACATTAAGGACAAAAGAGTAACTAGGGAGAAAATAGGGCCCCTTAACGAACAACAAGGCTGTCCATGTGTGGAAGCGCAGGAGATTGGCGAGATACTAAACAAATATTTCGTGTCAATATTTACTGTGGACATGGAAATGGAAGCTAAAGGACTTGGAGAAATAAATAGTGACATCTTGAAAAATGTCCATATTACAGAGGAGAAGGTGCTGGACGTCTTAAAATGCATAAAGGTGGATAAATCCCCACGACCTGATCAGGTGTATCGCAGAACCTTGTGGGAAGCCAGGGAAGAGTTTGCTGAAACAAAAACAGAATTTGCTGGAAATGCTTACAAGTCTGGCAGCACCTGTGAAGAGAAATCAAAGTTAACATTTCGGGTCCGGTGACCCTTCCTCAGAACGCGATTGCTGAAATATTTATATCATTGATAGCCTCAGGTGAGGCGCCAAAAGACTGGAGGTTGGCTAATGTGGTGCCATTATTTTAAAAAGGCAGAAAGGAAAAGCCAGGGAGCTATAGAACAGTGATAGTAGGAACTGCAGATGCTGGAGAATCTGAGATAACAAGGTGTAGAGCTGGATGAACACAGCAGGCCAAGCAGCATCATAGGAGCAGGAAGGCTGACGTTTCGGGCCTAGACC
>NC_063342.1:11229812-11238831 GCF_021869965.1 Rhincodon typus
CATTTTCTGATGAAGGGTCTAGGCCCGAAATGTCAGCCTTCCTGCTCCTATGATGCTGCTTGGCCTGCTATGTTCATCCAGCTCTATATCTTGTTATCTCTATTATAGAACAGTGAGCCTGATATCAGTGGTGGGCAAGTTGTTGGAGGGAATTCTGAGGGTTAGGATTTACATATATTCGGAAAGGTAAAGACTGTTTAGGGATAATCGACATGGCTTTGTGTGTAGGAAATCATGTCTCGCTAACTTGAATGAGTTTTTGAGGAAGTGACAAAGAAGATTGATGAAGGCAGAACAGTGGACAGTATCTACATGAAATTCAGTCAGGCACTCAACAATTTTCCTCATGGTAGACTGATTAGCAAGGTTAGATCACATGAAATACAGGGAGAACTAGCTATTTGGATACAAAATTGGTTTGAAGATAGGAGAAAGAAGATTATGGTGGAGGGTTTTTCAGACTGGAGGCCTGTGACCAGCGGTGTGACACAAGGATTGATGCTGGATCCACTGCTTTTTGTCATTTATGTAAATGATTTGGATGTGAATATAGGAGGTATGGTTAATAAGTTTGCACATGACACCAAAATTGGTGGTGTAGTGGGCAGTATAGAAAGTTATCTCAGAGTACAACAGGACCTTTATCAGATGGGGCGATGAGCCAAGGAACAGCAGGTGGAGTTGATTTTAGATAACTGTGAGGTGCTTCATTTTGTTTAGGCAAACCAGGGCAGGACTTATACTCTTAATGGTAATGTCCTGGGGAGTGTTGCTGAACAAAGAGACCTTGGGGTGCAGATTCATTGTTCCTTGAAGGTGGACTACCAGGTAGATAGGATAGTGAAGAAGGCATTTGGAGACTTGCCTTTATTGGTCAGTGCATTGAGTATAGGAGTTAGGAGGTCATGTTGTGGTTGTACAGGACATTGGTTAGGCCACTTTTGGAATATTATATGTATTTCTGGTCTCCCTGCTGTAACAAAGATGTTGTTAAACTTGAAATGGTGCAGAAAAGATTTAAAAGGACGTTACCAGGACTGGAGTGTTTGAGTTGAATAGGCTGGGGTTATTTTCCCTGGAGCATCGGAGGCTGAGGGGTGACCTTATAGAGGTTTATTAAGTCATGAGGGGCATGGTTAGGGTAAATAGGCAAGGTCTTTTTCTTAGGGTAGGGGAACCCAAAACCAGAGGGCATGGGTTTAGGGTGAGAGGGGTAAAATATAAAAGAGACCTAAGGGGCAACTTTTTCATGCAGAGGGTGGTGCATGTATGGAATGAGCTGCCAGAGGAAGTGATGGAGGCTGGTACAATTATAACATTTAAAAGACATCTGGATGGGTAAATGAATAGGAAGGGTTTAGAGGGATATGGGCCAAATGCGGGCAAATAGGACTAGATTAATTTAGGATATCTGGCGGCATGGACAAATTGGACCAAATAGTCTGTTTCTGCGCTGTATACCTTTACGACTCTATGACTCTGTGTACGTTTGGAAGATATCTGCAAAGCTGAGGTGAGAAAATCCATCTCCCCCTCCCACTACCTCCCCATCCCCCAACCCATCCCTCCCTTCTCCCCAGACCCTGATAACTTTCTGCTAAGTGATCAATCTGTTTATTATATGATTACAATACATTCTGTTAGTAACAAGTCTTATAAATATTACAGTGTGATAACAAGCTCTGTGTTAACAAAACCAGTGTGGTCAGGAGACAGTCCTGATTTAGGTTGAAATCTATATGTTCATCGTATCTGCTCCAAATGGCTATTTCTCCAGCCAGTGACTGACTGAGGGCAATTAAGAGTCAACCACATTGCTGTGGGTCTGGAGTCACATGTACACCAGACCAGGTAAGGCAATTTCTTTCCCTAAAGGACATTAGTGAACCAGATGGGTTTTTCCCGACAATCAACAATGGGTTCATAGTCATCATTAAATTCTTACTTCCAGATATTTATTGAATTCAAATTCCACCAATTGCCGTGGCAGGATTCAAACCCAGGCCCCTGGATTAACAGTCCGGCGCTAATACCACTAGGCCATTGCCTCCCCAGATCACTTGGGTGTGGTGTTAAAATGCTGTGGAGCATCTATTGGTCCTAACCCAGCTGCCCACAGCTGAAGCTGTGAAAAGAAAACAAAACTAATCAGAAAGAACGGAAAGAATGGTGAAAGATTGATTACTTAGCAGAAAGTTATCAGGGTCTGGGATGGAGGGGGGGAATCGGTCGGGGATTGGGAGGTGGATTTTCTCACCTCAGCTTTGCTGACGTCTTCAAAACTTATGTAGAGTCATAGAGTCGTAAAGATGTACAGCACGGAAACAGACCATTTGGTCTAACTTGTCCATACTGACCACATATCCTAAATTAATTTAGTCCCATTTGCCTGCATTTTGGTGAGGCACCTTGCAAGCTTTATACCCAGCCCCACAGGCACTGAAAATCCAATCTGTTAGCCAGACTTTGTAACAGTGATGTAAACCTTGCTGATAAAACTCCGTCTTTGTTGCTCATGCAATGCTGACTGAAGCCAGTCTGGTCGCATGAAGGATAAGGGATAGGGTTGAGTGTTCTGGTTTACTGTCTTGCATGGCCTCAGCCATGATATTGCAAGTCAATGTCTTGCATGTTGAAAGGCGCCATGAACCAGCTGGTGAAACCTCACAGACCACATTTGGAAAGCCCTAACGCTAGCCCTAACACAGTTCTCTGCTACCACAAACACCTGCAGCCACGTATCACCACTAAAAACAGCCTTGTACACAGGAATAAAAGAACAAGAGCCTGTAGAAAAGGTTAGTCCCTAGACCTGACCTCCATTAAATTTGAGAAATTTATATTCAATATAGTAGTTATTAGCCTTGGTAAAACTTGTTAGGAGGTGCAGGATTAAATTCTTCAGTTATGTAGGAAATAAAGATGCATCACAGTTTTCCATTTTCTGATTGAATATATGTGTTGCTTTGATTTGCTTGTATGAAGTTGTCCTACATATCATTTCCACTAAAAGTAATTAAAACCCCTAATCTGTAGAAACACAACTGCAAAGTAATATTAATATAATTCTTACTACACCTTAGGATGTCCAGGGTTGAACACAATTCACTTCACGGAATGACAGAATTGTTACTTCATAGAAAGAGGGCATTTGACTGATCATACCTTTTTCTAAATTCATCTTGTGGGATGCGGGTGTCGCTGGCTGGGCTAGCATTTATTTCCCAGCCCTGGATGCCCTTGAGAAATTGGTGGGTAGCTGCCTTCTTGAACCGCTGCAGTCCACCTGCTGTGGGTTGACCCACAATGCCACTATGGAGGGAATTCCAGGATTTTGACCCAGTGACAGTGAAGGAATGGTGATATATTTCCAAGACAGGATGGTGAGTTGCCCAGAGGGGAACTTGGAGGTGGTGGTGTTCCCATGGAACTGCTGCCCTTGTCCTTCTAGATGGAAGTGGTTGTGCGTTTGGAAGGTGCTGTCTGAGGATCTTTGGTGAGTTTCTGCAGTGCATCTTGTAGATAGTACACGCTGCTGCTACTGAGCGTCATTGGTGGAGGGAGTGGATACTTGTAGATGTGGTGCCAATCAAGCGGGCTGCTTTGTCCTGGATGATGTCAAGCTTCTTGTGTGTTGTTGGGGCTGCAGTCATCCAGGCAAGTGGGAAGTATTCCATCACACTCCTGACTTGTGCTTTGTAGAGGGTGGACAGGCTTTTGGAAGTCAGGAAGCGAGTTACACACTGCAGTACTCCTAGCATCTGACCTGCTCTTGTAGCCACTATGTTTACATGGTGAGTCTGGTTGAGTTTCTGATCAGTGGTAACCACCAGGGGGTGCCAAATCTGTGAGTTATCATTAATACAATCACGTGTTCTTGCTATCTCTTTGTCAATATACCGTCTTTCACTGTGAGCTCTAACAATGAGCATTCATAAGTTACATTCACTTGAGGTTCAAAAGATCTCTCAAGGCTTTCAAAATGTCTGCAGTCTGTTTATTTTATTTGGGGTTGGTTAGTGTGGAATACATTTTTTACCAATTTCTAACCCAACAGTAATAAAGCGTATCTACTTGTAGCTGCTCTGGCTTATTAATCTTTTGCAATCTTGTAGTTTTCCCATTGTGTGTGGAAAAAGCAGTCAGTTCAGTATGATATCATCTTTCACATTGCCCAGGGGCAGGAGTGGAAAATTTGCAACCTCTATTTGACTCACCCAGTGATTCAGCATCAGCGTCGATATTTACTTTTCCTTTCCAGTGGCTCATCCGCAAGTAGCTGTGCTTTCACTGTAGATTGCGACCTCTAGCTCCAGATCTGACATGGTTACATTTTCAATGAGTACACAGATGGTTATTTATTTTTTGTCACATATATCTAGAAAGGTACAGTGAAAAGTGTTTTGTCGCTACAATCCAGCCCCATTTTGAGTAACAAAAAGAATAAAGAGAAATTACATAAACAGAGCTCATCTCCTGTACAAATTGACATCTTTAGGTTGCAGGCACTGGCTGGGATCTCAAGCACGGCTCCAGGGCTTCTGCAAGATGCCCTGGGCCTCAGGGAGATCCCCCTCTGGGTACAGCAATGATGACCCTCCCAGTTCCCCAGCTCCCGTGAACAGTCCACACTTCAGGGATCCCACACTCCGGCGATGACCTGCCACTGTCACCAAATGTCCTCGGGTCCAGGCCTACCACAGCCAGGAGATCCCCACTCCAGACACCACCATTGCTGTAAGTTTGTACTGTGCCTCCATTAGGACTCCTGAAAGATGGCCGCCTGCAGCTGGTGGCTTATGGCAGTGGTCACATGACTTGGGCACACCAAGAAACGCATTAGTGCAGTGTTGTATTTCCATCTAAACAGCAAATGTCCAAATGTAATAGAACAGGATATTGCTCGGTATAGAAAGTAGATTGTGAGGGAAAGCAGGAAATAGCTCTTCTTGTATGAGTTGTGGCTGAGTTGGTAGGGCTCTTGCCTCTATGTTGGGAGCTTCAGGCCCACAGCAGGACTTAAACAACATGTCTAAGCTGACATGCCAGTGCTACTTGAGGATGGGAGTGACAGGTAAACAAAACCTCTAGCTGCATGTTAAACAATTTCCCTTGAGGTGGTCGCTGAATAGTTGAACCTAGTTTTTACCCAACATCATTGAAACTGAAGATCTGGTACTAAACTCACACCAATGGCATCTTGCTGATCAGAAATTGGCTACTACAATTCCATCACAACAACAGTGTCTACCACTCAAAGTACTTCATTTGCCAGGAAGTGCAGTGGGAGGAATGTGGGTATAAAAGATTTAACGGGTCGCCACTTCTCCACACAAGCCCCCATCCTGTGCCTGGAGGTTATTTACTGTGATAATGGCAGCATTAATATCGACATACGTACTGGTCGAAGGGGGATTTCCATCAGACTTCTGCAGAGTCCTGGGGTTGGAGCAGGAATGGCTGTCTCCATGGAAGTTTCTATGTCTAATAGAGAGTTCCACCTAATCCGCTGTCAAATTTAACACAAGCTTCAGTGTAATCTGAAGTGTTGTTTCTCCTGAGGCCCCATTTTTTTCAATATTATTTTAATGAGGACAGATGCTGCTGCAAAGTGGCACTGATGATATTTGTTAATTTTATTTTTTTTAAACTGATGGTTTAGCAGCTTAAATACAGCATTTAGTGTGGCACTCAGCCAAGGAAAGCAAAAATCTATGCAGAACACTTGGTTCATCTTGAGGTAACATGACCTGAGGCAGGGCAGTGATGGCTGCACTAGTTCTAGTGTCAAAAGTTGAGTAAGGGTTAGTGACAGTGTGGTGTTGCTGGGCTAGTAAATCATATGTCTAGACTAGCAAACCATAGAAGACAATTCCAAATGCTACCTGTGTCCATACGTGGCCCACTTCATTGGCACCACATCCACAAGTATCCACTCGCTCCACCAATGACGCTCAGTAGCAGCAGTGTGTACTATCTACAAGATGCACTGCAGAAATTCAGAGGCTAATAGCCACTGTCATATGGCAACAACACCAGATCCCTTTCAACCCACACACCATCCTGACTTGGAAACATGTCGCTGTCTCTTCACTGCCACTGGGTCAAAGCTCAGGGACTCCCTCCTTAAAATCCCTTGGGTCTGCATCACTGTTTTGAAATAAGGGACCACCCATTTAAGGTAAGTTATTTTTGTGGTTGGTTGACTCGCCAAGCTGGTTCGTTGTTCCACAGACATTTCATTACCCTGCTGGGTAACATCATCAGTGCAGCCTCTGGTGAAGCGCCTTTGTGTTTTCCCGCCTCTTATTTAAACTCTGGAGTCCATTGAGCTGGATTACCTCACTTCCAGCTTTCCTTCGCAGTGGAGTGTATATGAGGTCAAGCTCTATACGTTTGTTGATGGCTTTCTTCATGGAGTACCAGGCTTCTAGGAATTCCCGTGCCTGTCTCTGCTTTGTTCGTCCCAGGATCTTGGTGTTGTCCCAATCGAATTGGTGGTTCTCCTTGTCCATGTGGATAGAGACGAGTGAGTATTGGTCGTGTCCTGAGAAGGAAAACTCAAAGTGAGGTAATCCAGCTCAACGGATTCCAGAGTTTAAATACCAGGTGGGAAAACACAACGGCGCTTCATCGGAGGCTGCACTGATGATGTTACCCAGCAGGGTAATGAAACGTCTGTGGAACAAGAAACCAGCTCGGCGAGACAACCAACCACGACATCCACAACCCGAGCTACAAATCTACTCTAAAACCTTAGGGGCAAGTTATTTTTCTCACAGAGGGTTGTCAGTTGTTGGAATTCTCAGCCTCAGTAAATGATGGGAACAGAATCTTATTGAATTGGACTGGCTGCAGGTCGGGCTCCTTTCCAGTCAACTTGTTTTCTGCCATCCACAATCCCTACCATCCCCTCTATCCCATATAATTTTCTAACTAGTAATTCCCTAAACCTCGATCCCTCTTTCTCAGGGGGAAAAGATTTGCCTTTACATAACACCTTACACAGCCTAAAGACAGGACTTATCCAGGCACTTTACAGCGGATGAAGTTTCAGAAGTGTAGTCACTTCTGTAATATGCATCTACTTGAACACATTAAGCTCCCATTCACGCAATGAACTAATGACCCGAGTACCTCTTTTACCCTGTAATGTTGTTTAAGGTGTACATATTGGCTAGGACACTGGGCAGTCTACACAGCCCTCCTTCGCAGTAGGGCTTTGGGATCTTTTATGTTCATCTTAAAGGGCAGTCAGGGACTTAATATTGAGATCAACACCTTCAGATTGTGAACTCACATGCCATGTCTTCCCTTTCTTTTAGCTTTATTTGTTGCATTCTCTGTCACCAGGTCCTCTCTCCCCTCCCTCCACTCCAATGGGACCATCTGTTCTTTCCAGTCTGGCAGTTAGACACACCATTGTTCTGCCATTCTCACATTCCAGTCACTTTATCTGCACTATCAACACCCTTTCTCCCTCAGGTCTCCATCCTCACGCTTCTGCGTAAATGCTGACCCCCTCCACACTTCACATCAGAGTCATCTCGACTCAAAACATTAGTTTGCTCCCTCTCCAAGGATGCTGCCTGAACTGCTGTGATTTCAGCATTTTTTGATTTCAGTACAGATTCCAGCATCTGCAGTAATTTGCTCCAACCTAGAGTAGCCAGGGACTTGGTTTAACATTTCATCTAAAAGACGACACCTGGAAATGAGGCATTCCTTCAGTACTGCATTGGATGATGTATTCATATCACTGATGTTAGGTTTGAGACCCAAAACTGTCTATCTAAGAATGAGCCATGGCTGACAGTATTAACTGTATAAAGTAATTAACATTGAGTACATAGAAATAGCAAGATGTCAGTAATAATTTGCAAAGACAATATGAAATAAGGGGTCCAAATCTAAAAGGCATGCAGGAGTAGAGGGACCTGGATGTACATGTGAACAGATCATTGAAAGTGGCAGGACAGACAGAAAGAGCTGTAAATAAAGCATACATTACCCCTGGCTTCATTAACAGGGACATTGAGTAGAAGGGCAGGGAGGTACATTGAGTTTGTCTGATACACTTGTTAGACAACAGTTGGAGTACTGTGTACAATATTAAGGGTGTCACGTTATAGGACAGATATGAATCGAATGGAGAGAGTACACATACTGATTGCAGGAATGAGAAACTTTAGCTCTGAGGGTAGATTGAAGAAATTGGGAATGCTATCCTTGGAGAGAAGAAGGCTGACAGGAAATATGATATAGATTTTCAAAATCATGAGTGGCCTGCATCAAGGAGATAAGGAGAAGCTGCTCCCAGCTGTAAACAAGAAATGAAGTAGAGGGCATGGATTTAAAGTGATGTGCAAATGAAGCAAAGGTGATGTGCAGAAAAGAGTCTCTTTACATAGCAAGTAGTTAGGGTCTGGAATGCATTGTCTGGAAATGTAGCAGGTTCAAATGAGACATTAAAGCAGGCATTGGATAGAAATGGTGTACAGGGATATGGGGAAAAGGCAGGAGGATGGAGCTAGGTCTTAGAATTCATGCAGGGTAGTGTCCTAGGCTCAAAAATCTTCAGCTGCTTCATCAATGACCTTCCGTCCATCATAAGGTCAGAAGTGGGGATGTTCGCCGATGATTGCACATGTTCAGCACCATTTGTGACTTTTCTGATACTGAAGCAGTCCATGTCCAAATACAACAAGATCTGGACAATAACCATGATTGGACAGACAAGTGGCAAGTAACATTTATGCCACACAAATACCAGGCTATGATCATCACCAATAAAAGTCAATCTAAACACCTCCCCCTGACATTCAATGGTGCTACTTTCACTGAAGCCCCTCGCTATCAAACTCAACTGGACTCACCACATAAACACAGTCGCTGCAAGAGCAGGTCAGAGGCTAGGAATGCTGCAGTGAACCCTTATTCAGAACTGGAGAATGATCACTGGACTCAAAACGTTAACTCTGCTTCTCTCTCTGCACGTGCTGCCAGACCTGTTGAGTTT
>NC_063342.1:11238931-11261839 GCF_021869965.1 Rhincodon typus
AACAGAAGTTGCTGGAAAAGCTCAGCAGGTCTGACAGTATCTGTGAAAAAAAAAATCAGAGTTAACGTTTCGGTTCCGGTGACCCTTCCTCAGAACAGGACCCGAAACGTTAACTCTGATTTTTTCTTCACAGATGCTGCCAGACCTGCTGAGCTTTTCCAGCAACTTCTGTTTCTGTTCCTGATTTACAGCATCCGAAGTTCTTTCGGTTTCTCTAGCACTTGTTGTTTTCATTTCAGATTTCCAGCATCTGCAGTTCTTTGTTTTATTACAGACAAATAATAGGTGTTTATTTCCCATCTGGGTGGGATGTAGGTCTCCAGAGAGTGAACAAACAGAGAATGGATGAATATGACCAAATGAACAGTGAGGCAGACCTGGAGGATCCCACAAAAATCAATAACTGCTCCTTCCTCATTTTAATAAATCATAATGCATTGTGATGTTGCTTAGCTCCACACAGGCTGATGGAAACAGTGACATTTCACTTGTAATGCCACTATACTAATAAATCAGATTAATCCATACTAATTCTCTGAGAACAAAGGTTTCAAATCCCATCAAGGCAGATGGAGGCATTTAAATTGAATGAGTAGTTTGGGAATTTGTAAAAAGTTCGCCTCTGTCAATTGACGTAAAAAACCCATATGACCATGAGGCATATGTGCAAAAAAAAAACCCAGCTGGCTCACAAGTGAAGGAAATCTGCCACCCCTTCTGATCTGACTCACATGTTATTTCAGCTCCCCAAGAGTACGGTCAACTCTCACATCCCTCTTTCAATGGCCCAACAAACCACTCGGTTCATGGGAAATCTGAAATGGGTAACAAATGCTGGACCAGACAGTGACCCCACACCCGCAGCCCCCAACATAATCACAATGGAGTTATAAAAACTCAGCCTGCCCTTCTCTCTGCACCCTAACCATAACCATAACTGCAGCTTCAGCCAGAGTTAGTTCGCTCCATCCATTTCTTTTTCTCCCTCTTCTGCGTTATTTTTTTCCTTTTCTCTTCTTTCTTCTCAGAGAAGACATCCCTGAACTCCTGGCATCAGCACAGGCTGGGGACTCTCAGACTCGGTGCAGTGTCCTCTTGGCCTGGCGTGGTGGTCCTTCAGCCTGATGCGGAGGTCTCCCGGCCCAGTGCAGTGATCTTTCAGCAGCTCATGGTGGTCTTTTGGCCCAGAATAGATTTCATAGAATCATGGAACCCCTACAGTGTGGAAACAGACCATTTGGCCCAACAAGTCCACACCACCCCTCCTAAGAGCATCGCACCGAGACCCATTCTCCTACTCCTGCATTTCCCATGTCTAACCCACCTAACCTAAACATCCCTGGGCGCTACGGGTGATTTAGCATGGTCAATCCACCTCACCTGCACATCTTTGGAGTGTGGGAGGAAACCGGAGCACCCGGAGGAAACCCATGCAGACACAGGGAGAATGTGCAAACTCCACACAGACAGTCGCCCGAGGCTGGAATCGAACCCGCGTCCATGCCGCGAACCAGCCACCATGCTGCCCCATTTTTCTGGCCTCAAAGTGATTCCAGAGCAGTCTCCCAGCCTTGAGAACTTTGAGGTGAAGCCCAGCGCAGTCTGGAGTCAGGGCCCAGTGTAGACTGAAGGCTAGGTGCCAGCCTGGTCTGGGTTGGGAGGATTGTTATTCTGAACTTTTTATTTCTCTATTTTCTAATTTATTCCTTTGATCTGAAATGCTGGACGTTTTATTTCTTTATTTTTCTATTTTTTTTCCTCAGAACTTGTACTGAAGAATCTGTACCTAGGTACTTTGTTCCACTGTAAACTTTTCACTGTACTCATCTGAGTGCGTATGACACTAAACTTAATTCAATTCAATTCAATCACCCTACCTGATTAGCAAAACACTGAAGCCCTGGGCTGCAGACTGAGGTGCAGAGAGAGCAACATCATTAAGGAATGTCAGTGGTGGCCACATTCAGTGTCTATTACCTTGAAGGATCAGCAAGAGACAGAAATAGAGACCAGAAAGGACAGACAGCAACAGACAAAAATGAAGGAGAGTCAGGAGGTGAGAAATGGAAAAATAAAGGAGGAGACAGGAAACAAACAGGGTTAGGAAGCAAGAGAAACAGAAAATGGGGTAGTCAGCAGCAATATCAGCCTTACTTTTCCCTGACCTCCACCCCATTGTGTATCCCCAAAGTACCAAAATTATTCTCCACATTCATCAAGTAAATCATAGGCAAACAATTTGGTTCAGCTTAGAGAAGGGAATAGCTCTTACCACCCAAACATTATCAACTGGATCATTACAGACAGATAATTACCTCCTTGTCTCTATTTACGTTTGGTGGCCACGAAACCTACAACTTGGAATTAAAGTCAAGACAGACAGCCGGGTGTAATAAATTAAACCTCCTGATTGCACCTTTTTATGTTGTGATTATTCAGAAACATATTTCACGAGAGGCTCCCCACGGACTTCCCTCTCTGAATTATTTGGAAAGCGTGTAGAGCAACTGAAATTATCCAGAAGCTGTTAAATGAATCCAGGGAGAGTACCATTTAACTCAATGTGGCACTGACAAGTAGTGTCATTCAAAGAGCCCAAGCGCACCACCTAGTGTTCCCAGGAACCAATGCATGAGAATGATGATCTCTCAGTCAGTAATCCAAAACCATTTCTTTCAAAGGTGGTGATACAGTCTCCCTGGTTTGGCCCCAAAATTTCCAACGGTTATTCAGTTCTGGTCGCCTCATTATAGGAATGATGGGGAAGCTTTAGACAGGGTGCAGAGGAGGTTTACCAGGATGCTGCCTGAACTGGAGGGCAGGTCTGATGAGGAAAGATTGAGGGAGCTAGGGCTTTTTTCATTAGAGCGAAGAAGGATGAGAGGTGACTTGATAGAGGTGTAGAAGATGATGAGAGGCACAGATAGAGTGGATAGCCAGAGACTTTTTCCCAGGGCGGAAATGACAATTACGAGGGGGCATAATTTTAAGGTGATTGGAGGAAGGTATAGGGGAGATGGCAGAGGTAGGTTCTTTACACATAGAGTGATGGGCGTGTGGAATGTGCTGCCAGCAGTGGTAGTGGAGTCAGATACTTTAGAGACTTTTAAGTGACTCTTGGATAGGAACATGGAGGATAGTAAAATGTAGGGTATGCAGGGTAGATTGACTTTAGTAGGATAGTAGGTCAGCACAACATCATGGGCCAAAGGGCCAGTACTGTGCTGTACTGTTCTATGTTCTATGTTCTATGTTTAAAACCAGGAAAGAAAGAAAGGAATGAATGAACTAAATTAGCACCGCTACCTCTCAGCACCAGGGACCTGGGTTCAATTCCAGTCTTGGGCGACTGTCTGTGTGGAGCTTGCATGTTCTCCTCGTGTCTGCGTGGGTCCCTCTGGGTGCTCTGGTTTCCTCCTAGAATCCAAAGATGTGCAGGTTATGTGGATTGGCCATGCTAAATTGCCCATAGAGTCCAGGGATATGCAGGCTAGATGGATTAGCCATGGAAAATGCAGTGTTACAGGGGTAAGGTATGGAGTGGTTCTGGGTGGGATGCTCTTCAGAGGATCAGTGTGGAATCGATGGGACGAATGGCCAGCTTCAACGCTGGAGGGATTCTATGCTTCTATTCTAAGATATTGTACCTTGTACTACCAATTAAGTTCTTTCTTGGCAAGGAGCTGGATGTTCACTGTTGAAATTTCCCAGGCAGACACAATTTCTTTGATTGGTGCCCCGGCCAACCACATTTCACTCCAGGGAGGCAGGGGAAATTGAATCAGCAGTTATGGTTAGAAGGCTTCCATAAGACTGCATGGCATAGGAGCAGAAGTAGGCTGTTCAGCCCTTTGAGGCACCTCTGCCATTCAATAAGATCATGGCTGATCTAATATCCTTGATTAGATTTTTTTTAATTTTCTTGATAACCTTTTAATTTCCTTATAGATTAAAAATCTGTCTATCTTAGCCTTGAATATACTTAATGATGCAGCCTGTATAGCTCCCGGTAGTAAAGAATTCCACAATTTCACACCCCTTAAGAAATCCCTCCTCATCGATGTCTTACATAGACCCCTGATCCTAGACTCTCCCATATGGGGGAAACAAACTTTCCACATCTACCCTGTCAAATCCTTTAAGAACATTGTTTATTTCAATAAGTTCATTTCATCATCCTGGTTTGTTGATATTTTGACCTACTTGTATAAAAAGGCTGTTAAGTCTACCAGCCCTCACTTCACCCTACCCACACCCACCGACCAGGGCCCCGCATAGCCCCATATCACCTTCATGCCCTCTCATAACACCCTCACAACCCCTCTTCCCTCTATGCCACCTCCATGCCACCACATTCTGACATATATCAACTCTATAGCTCCTCAATATCCTGGGAAGATCTCTGAAGTTTTGTGAATAATGAAAAGAACAAACATCGTAAAACATATCCATGCTTGATACTGAGAAAGAGCTTGCAGACATGAAAAGCCTTTCAAAATTTTAAATTTCCTCAAGCAGCCAATCCTTTGCAAAAACAAACTTCTGTTCACTAAGCACATCAATGGCACTAAGCTTTTAATACTTTTAATACTTAAAACAGTCAATCCAAATGTGACCTGAGCTCACTAACCTCAGCCCTTGCCCTGATAGAATTGATTTTGCAGCGTTAGAAACCCAGTAGTGATTATAACCATTTTGGGAAATTTCAGTAGTGAGGTTCAGTGAGCATGCAGCAACAGATATCTCCTTGGTATTTTAAGCTACACCAGATGACCTCTTAATGATTGTATTTTATTACAGCAGAAAACAGGCGGACTGTTTCTTTTGTTATTAGTTTTTAAAGGGCTCGGGACTTAAATAGCTGCAGATTGGGTAATTTAAGCAGGCCTTATCCACCATAGGAAGTCTTCATGCCTGCTCCATCTATTTCAGGCTCTAACAGTGGGAGTTAAGGCCCTTGGAGCAGTAAAAATGAGGTCCCTTTGAACACAGCAACAATTTTAAATGCAACTGCTGAGATTAAGTTTCCTGCCTGCTGGATTCCTGCATCCTTCCTCACACTAAACATAACTCTAACCCTATCCCTAACACAAACACAAACCCTAACCCTTTCTCACACTAAACTTAACCTTAACCCTAACATGACCGCAAACCTATTCCTAATCTTAACCTTAACTCTAACCCTCAACCTATTCCTAACACAAAAACTAACCCTAGCCTTATTCCTAACCTTAACCCTTCCTAAAACTAATCCTAACCTTAACCCTGGCCCTAAAACTAACATTAACCCTATTCCTAACCCTAACCCTAACCCTGACCTTAACCCTAAGTCTATTCCTAGCACCAACTCTAACCTTAACTGTATTCCTAACCCTAACATTAATGCTAACCCTAACCCTTTCTAACACTAAATCTAACCTTAACCCTAAACTTAACCCTAATGCTAACCCTAACCTCTTCTAACCCTAACCCTAACCCTACACCTCTTCCTAGCACTAACCCTAACCCAAACTCTATTCCTAGCACTAACCCTAACACTTCTCCCTGTTTCTAAAATAGGGACAGGGTTATTGCGACCATCAGCCTAATAATTTTTAAACACCCCTTGAGCCAATTTGCCAGTTAATCTTCATATAGCAAGTAAACGACAAGAAAAATAAATGATTTGGCAACCTGTTTACTGGTGTTGGCTTAAGTAGAAATGTTAAGCAGTGCTGGTGTTATCATCACATAGTCATGCAGACTGAATTTTTAACATCCATCTCAGGTAGACAGGGCTTCCAAGGCAGCCGTTCAGTACAGTGCTGAAGTGCTGGAATCACAGAATTATTACAGGGCAGAAGGTGAACCTTCGGCCAATCGTGTCTATGTCAGCTGAGCATACTGACTTTGTGTCAATCTCCTGTATTCGTTTATTGTTTATTGTTCCTATTTAAATAACATCCAATGCTGTCTTGCATGCTTCAGTCAAACCAGCCTCCTGCACACTTCCAGGCAGTGTATTCTAGCTGCTAACTACGTGCTGTATCAAAAGCTTTTCTCCTCACCTTTTACTTAATCCTTCTGTAATACACTTAAACACTGTGTGCTCTGGTTCTCTATCCTCTTACAGATGGGGACAGTCTGCCCACATCCCTCCAGATAATCTGCTCAAGTCCCTGCAGTGCTGATGCAGCCCCCATAACCTTTTGATTCAGAAGTGTCCACTGAAGCAGGCTAACATTGCGAGTCAATGTGTATTAGTGGACTGAGCTGGGGTCACTCCACAAGTGCTGGTCACTCATTTATTAAGTCGAGACCAAAGGTGCAGACTGTATTCTCCTGGAAGGAAGCTGATTAGCTTCAGGCCTGAAACTAACTATAGTCCTCTCCAGCACAGCTCTGGCCTCGAGCAGTTAATTAGCACAGACCAACGGCAGCATGCATTGATGTGCAGCATCTTTATTGTAGCAGAAACATCCAGAAATAATTTATACATTGACGAATGAGCAGATGCCTAACATGACTATAAGAGATGTCTGTTTAAACAGATAAACCTTTCGGAGGTATCTCTAACTGAGCAGTTAGACAGAAAGACTGAAGGCATGTTGTATAGTTAGCTCTCCACTGCTGTCACCATCACCCAAGTTGCAGCTATCTTGCATTACAGAACAACTATTCTTCCTGCAGGATTATATCAAGAGTAATTAAACGAAATCTAACACTGCATTTTGCTGAACTTCAGCTCATACAACAACCCACACTGTTCATCTCAGTGGCTGAATGTACAACTTCTGCCACCTTGTGGGCATTAAGAGAAAGCAGCCTGCTCTTTCAGGTGATGCTATGTATTATGTTGGGAAATTATACTCGTACAATCCCTACAGCGTGGAAACAGGCCATTTGGCCCAACAAGTCCACACTTACTCTCAGAACATCCCACCCAGACCCATCCCCTATAACCCACCTAATCTACACATCCCTGAACTCTACGGGCAATTTAGCACAGACAATCCACCCAACCTGCACATCTTTGGACTGTGGGAGGAAACCGGAGCACCCGGATGAAACCCACGCAGACAATGTGCAAACTCCACACAGACAGTCGCCCAAGGGTGGAATCGAACCCGGGTCCCTGGCACTGTGAGGCAGCTGCTAACCACTGAGCCACCATGCCACCCTAAATATGAATTTAAGCATATTACTAAGCGGAGGAAAAGAAACTAACAAGGATTCGCCTAATAACTGCGCGTGAAGAGGGAAGAGCCCAGCACCGAATCCCCGCTCACCTGACGGGCGCCGACTTCCGATCAGACGTGACAGCCGCTGAATTTAAGAAATTATGGTATCAAATCTTCAGCAAAGAACTCCCAGTCATCTGGGTCAACTTTGAAGGAGGATCCATGTAAACCTTGGAGAAATCACCTAAAGGACATTCCCCTGAACTGACTGCTGAAGTGAAATTGGGAGAACCCCCAGCGAGATTCAATGCCTCAGTTCTCAAAAGAACATGATTGGTGGGATGTTTGCAGCCACGGGCAATGGGAGGAAATATGGGAACAAAAGGTGAAAGCCCCACATCAATATCAAAAAGTCCCACTTTCCAACCAAGTGTCAGCCAGTGAGACAAGATTCTTGCTAGTGCGCAGCGAGAGGAGTTTTAAGAGAGACTATTGATTATTTATTACTCCCATTATTGGGTGGCACGGTGGCTCCGTGGTTGGCACTGCTGCCTCACAGCACCAGGGATCCGGGTTCAACGCCAGCGTCGAGCAACTGTCCATGTAGAGTTTGCACGTTCTCCCCGGGTCTGTGTGAGTTTCCTCTGGGTGGTCCGAGTTACTCCCACAGTCCAAAGATGTACAGGTTAGGTGGGTTGGTTATGTTAAATTACCCATAGTATCCAGGGATATGTGTGGGTTAGGTGTGTTAATCATAGGAAATACCAGGTTATGGGGATGGGTCTGGGGGGGATGTTCTTCAGAGGGTTTGTGTGGACGTGTTGAGCTGAATGGCCTGTTTCCACACTGTGGGGATTATATATATTATTACCTAAAGTCACCTCATCAATGTGCAGGCATCTATTCTGTCGTTCACCAGATGGAAATTACACAGTGATAATTCCTGTGGTGAAAGTTAGCGAGTCCTGTGTTGGCCAGGGGTTGCTCAGACATAAAAACAGCGAGTTTGTGAACTGAAGGTACCTGAGTCCCAGCCATTGGCTTGAGCCAGTTCAGCTCTGAGGATGATGTAAGGTGCAAGTCCTTATTTGGAAGAGGAATGATGAGGTAACCCTAAAGGTGTCCTTGGAGCGAGCTAATAGTGGAATGACACCAGCTTCATCAGATGAGCTAAGAACCAAATTGGGCAAAACACCTCAGTTTGGAAAGAAAGCAAAAAGGATAAAAATGAAAGATTTCGGTGTGGCATCAGTGAAAATTCTGGAGATTAACCTTCACAAAGTCATGGAGCCCACACTTGAAAGACCTGGGAGGAATCGCCTGGTCAGCATGAACTTCAGTTCTTGGGTATTAGCCTTTACCTTTGTTGACTGTTTAGGGGACATCATTAGAAAACTCAGTGGGCATACACTCGGATTTTAGCCTTATAGGAATTGCATGCCTGCTCTTAACCTTTTCCTAACCAAATGGTGTGAATTGTATGTCTGTTTTAACTGAACAAATAAAGTTGGTTGATACAAACTTGACTCATGCCTTCTTTGTGCTGAGCCAATAACTGTTGTCGAGGGTGGTAACCAGGCAACGCCTAGTAGCTCCAATTCTCCACTTGCTCCCCTTTGACTTCAAGCTTGGACAGCAAGCACCAACATCTTCAGGACACATTCCATGGACAGTGACCACACACCCCCACCATCCAAGTATGTTGGCATCTAAACAGAGCCAGCCTCCACCCGCCATCACTCTGTTCCACTCACAGTGCCATGCTGTTGTGCCATGCTGAAGGATACCTTTCATTGTAAAGCTGCTGCCAGGACACTTTGTGGCACAGAGTCAGGCACCCAGCTCACGAGACTGGACCAGGCCACATCTCAGGGCTGCCTCAGTGCTCGCTCACTTTGTGCTTACTCTGATTTCTGCCTTGCCTTTTGGCCTTTTTCTCACTCAGCTGCACCTTGAAGGCTCACCATCCTTTTGCCTGGCTTTACCATATAGCACATACAGAAAAACCAAACAGCCTTGCATTGGTTTCCAGCAGTCACCAGACAATGGGGCACGCATGTTGCTATATGCCACCATGGCAACAGTTTATGCAGCAAATGCACTAACCAAACAGTCATGTCTCAAAGTGGTCCTCAGTATTTTTATCTTCTATCATGATTTTTTATTATCTCACACCTACAGTGTGGAAACAGGCCATTCAGTCCATCAAGTCCATACTGATCCTCTGAAGAGCGCCCCGCCCAGACCCACCCCCTACCCTATCCCTGCATTTCCCATGGCTAACCCGCCCAGCCTACATATCTCTGGACACTATGGGCAATTTAGCACGACCAATCCACCTAACCTGCGCCTCTTTAGACTCTGGGAGGGAACCCACGCAGACACGGGGAGAATGTGCAAACTCCACACAGACAGTTGCCCGAGGTTGAATTCACACCTGGGTCCCTGGTGCTGTGAGGCAGCAGTGTTAACCACCATGCCGCCCATAAGTCAGGGAGTTCAGACAACGCATGAATGGACACCGCACAACAATCACCAGACAGGAATGTTCCCTCCCAGTCAGGGAACACTTCAGCGGTCAAGGACATAAAGCCTCTGAACTTCAGGTAAGCATCGTCCAAGGCGGCCTTTGAGCTACACAACAACACAGAATCGCCGAGCAGAAACGGATAGCCAAGTCCCCTACCCATGATGACGGCCTTAACCATAATCTTGGGTTCATGTTGCACTACATGTGACCCCACCACACTGTTCTGTATCTGTAAAATCTTCCTTACTGTCCTGTTTTGACACCATCACCTTGATAACTTGTTATATCTCTCCACCTTAATTAGTTTGTACAGTTTTGGATTACTTGTTATTTTGGTTGACCCTCAGCATGCGATTCTTATACCCATCATGTTATTCCCCAGTCATTTGGTTTGTCTCCAGCACCAACTTGTTTTTAATTTTTTGTAATTATCTCTCTGCCTCAATTAATCAGATTATAGGTCATCCCTTCACCTGCTATTCAGCTGTTGATGCTTCACTCACACCATCTGACACCACTGTTGATCACCTGCAGTTTGGCCTGCCTGCACTCCACTCACAACATTTGTATAATCTTTTGATTTCTCTGATTATAAATTCTGTGCCTGAGTGCTTCTTTTCCCTTCGCCTGACGAAGGGGCAGCACTTTGAAAGCTTGCGATTTCAAATAAACCTGTTGGACTATAACCTGGTGTCATGTGACTTCTGACCTTGCCCACCCCAGTCCAACTTGACTAGGTAATATAGAAATATTGTGACAGTTAGACACTATGTTCTCGTTTTTAGGGAAAGGACATTGGGATGATCTTATAAGATTACTGGGAAAGTATGAAGTAATGTGTAGAGATAAACCTGTATCTGGTGTCGTTTTGTTTGTCAGGAAATGTTGAACTGCCCTTTCACACTTGCTAATGTGTTCTGGTGCCTCTCTGCTCTTCAATTGTCTGGGCTTGCCTCTTGCAGGGACCTGTCTCCAGGCAGACGAGTCTCTTGGCTGAGGTATTCCCAGCATACCTTGCTTTCTGGGCCAAATTCTGTGCCTTGTTTATTTCAGTTGTTGTGCTTGTATTTTTGGTTTTCCTTTTGTTTGGAATGACTTTGATTTTACTTGAGCAGTTGCAGGCTGGTACAGTGGGCGGCAAATATTGGCTCAGTCAGTGATGCCCACATCCTATAAAAGAATTTTAAACATCAGCACTCTCAGCATTTTCCTCTGCTGCTTCAAGCAAAGGACAAATCTACTTTGCAACGTTTTACATTGTTAGAGATGAAGGAAAGATGTGCAGGTTAGAGTGAATTGGCCACGTTAAATTGCCCATAGTGTCTGGAGATGTGCAGTCTGACCATTCTGAGGAAGGGTCACCGGACCCGAAACATTAACTCTGATTTTATCTTCACAGATGCTGCCAAACCTGCTGAGCTTTCCCAGCAACGCTTTTTTTTGTTCCTGATGATGTTAACCATGAGAAATGCAGGGTTACATGGATACAACACCTCTGTAAATGTCAGGATATCTCAAAGCGTTTTACAATGAAACTTTTTTTGTGTGATTTATGCACAAGAACTCAAAAGTACCTCTGTTGCTCTAATTTAGAGACGAGAACGCTATCCACTGACTCAAGGCTGGCAGATTGGGCACAATAAGTGAGCAAAAAAAAATGGTTTACAAAAAAGCAGTAATACTGGAGTATAAGATGAGTCAGATCAGCTTTGCTGACTTTTCCTTCTGGAGAATCAAGTCATTTTAACAGCAGGGCAAAGAAAAGAGACAAAAAATTTTTGTTTGCCTTTTCTGCGCTGTGTCTCACAGCAATGACGCTGAGCTCGATGATTCAAGATTCGTGTGGAATACAGCAAGAGGGATAATTGTTATAGCCTTGAAGATTCACAGGTTAATATGCACTTCCCACTGGGACAGAATGCCCAGCCACACAAAGACAAAGGAGGCAGGCTTGGGAGGTATACACAAATTTAGAAAGATGTATCATTTAAGGCCATTTCCCAGTAACCCTTTCACTTTCACAGTGGTTAGCACTGCCGCATTACAGCGCTAGGACCCAGGTTCAATCCAACTCTCAGATGATGGTCGCTGTAAGTTTCCACATGCACATTGTGTCTGCATGGGTTTCCTCTGGCTGCTCCAGTTTCCTCCCACAGTCCAAAGATGTGCAGATTTTGGTAGACTGGCCATGCTAAATAATCCAGAGCTGTGTGGATTAGCCATGGGAAATGCAGGCTTAGAGGGATGGGTTGGTGTTGGATGCTCTTCAGAGGGTTGGTATAGACCAAATGGCCTGTTTCCATACTGTAGGGGTTCCCTAATTCTCATTTCCCCTTTCCAAACCAAGGCCCAGACAGTGATCCAGGTTCGTCTGAGATTACTGTGTCGATGGACTGAGGTGAGACAAGGCAGGACTGGGAATCCCAAGCAGTTCCCAGACCTCCTTCCTCTTTGAATCATGTCTTGGAACCATTGATTTTTCTTCTGAATGTCAACTGCACCTCAGAGACCAACCAGATAACAACTTGTCGAGAGATATCAGGGGCTGAAGAGAGAAAAAAAAATCACACAGGTTGTAACAATTACTAGTCCCAAATCATTAATGAAAATGTTCGACTTCACTGCATCCATTAAAGTAGTCAATTAAGAGATTAAGGTCTTGGAGAGAGACACAGTTATTGTGTTTGCAATGTTATGTTTTCGGGAGGTTTCACAGCAAGGATATAATTTACAAGTGCTTCATGTCAGGAGTTTGCTTCAGTTTTATCAGCATCTGCTATGGGTATATGAGGATAGTAATGAAAGGAAAACAATGGTATTTTATGGTAAACAATAAGCAATCGCATGAATATTCTGGTCTGCAGAGAGACCGGAGCTGGGAGAACCAAGTATTCAGACAATGGGTTAAGCACAGTCAGTGAGATGACTGGTGGGAGTGACAGCAGGTTCAGAGGTAAAATAAGCACCAAGCAGATAATCGACTTGTATCCGAAACAATACTCAGCAGCTGATCTGCGGAAACAGAGTCAAGGCCACTGGTCAATGACCTTTCATCAGAACTGGAAAAAGTTGGAGGTGTAGCAGCTTTTGCGCAAGTACAGAGGGAACAGAGGAGGCGGGGGAAGAAAGAAAAAAGGAAGTAGCAGATTTATTGCCAGCATCTGCTTTTCAAATGATCTCTAACAGCAGAGACAGTGGAAGCGCTGGCATGGCATTATAAGCACCAGTACGGTAGAAGTATAATCATCTCAGGTTGCATGAGAGAATCACAGGGTCACAGAACTGTTATAGTGCTGAAGGAGACCATTCAGCCCATCATGCCTGTACTAGCTTTTCCGAATGAGCATTATGATTTAGGGCCGTTCTCCTGCCTTTTCTTCACAGACCTGCACATTATTTCTATTTGTTTCTATTTAAATCATCATACCGTGCACACTTGAATGTCCCAATTGAACCTGCCAGGCAAAATGTCCTGGACCCTAACTGTTTTAGAACACTTTTTCTCAGCTCAACATTCCCTCCTTTCGAAAATTATTTTAAACCTATGCCCATTGAGTTTGAATGGGAACAGTTTCACCATTTCCATTTCATCAAGACCCTTCATGATTTTGAATATTTCTATCAAATACCCATTTAGCCGTCTTCCCACCAAGCAAAGCAATCCCAACTTTTCTAATCCTTCCTTGTCCCTGATGTTTCTCATTCCTGGAACCATTCTCATAAACCTTTGCTTCACTTTCTCAGGTGCATTTACGTGCTTCCTAAAGTGTGACACTTAGAACCGTACACCATCTTCCAGCTGAGGTCTAACCTGTGTCTTACATAAGTTTAACGTAACCTCCTTGCTCTTATACTCAATGCTCCTGTGAATAACGTGCCAGATATTGTAGGCCTTTTTAACTACAGTCCGCCCGTCCTGCAATATGTGGTGATTTATGAACATATACTCCCAGGACATCCTTGTCCTCCACTCCAGTTAGAATAGGATCCTTTATTTTATACTGTCTCTTGTAGCAAAGAGTATCACCTCACACTTCTCTGCATTGAACTTCATCTGCCATATATCTGTCTATGATGTGTCAACATCCTTTTGAATTTCCACACAGTCCTCCTCAAAGTTTACACCCTTCCCAAGTTTGTGTGATCCTCAAAATTTGTAATTGTCCATTGTGCACCAAAAATTGAGATCATTTGTTTATATCAGAAAAGGCCAGGCTCCCAATACCAATCCCTTAGTGACCCCACTTCAAACCTTTCTCCAGCCCAGAGCTAAATCCATTAGCCATTACTCTCTGTTGCCTGTCTCTCAGTCAACTCTGTCTCCATGTTGCTACTGCCTCTTTTGTTCTGTGACCTCAAACTTGGCTCATAATTCTGTTATGTGGCACTGTATCAAATTTTGGAAGTCCATGTAAACCACTTCAACAGCATTACCCTTGTCGAACCTCTCTGTTGCCTCTTTAAAAAAACTCCACAAGTGAGAGAAACACAATTTCCCCTTAAGAATATTTTCCTTCATATCTTTCTCTTTCACCCAGGTAGCCCTACCATTCATTGGTGAGAAAATATGCCTTGCATGTGCCCCAACCATCTCCTCATTGAAGGTAGCCCAAAGACACTCAGTTTTAACTCTCACTTCCAGTCTATCCAAACCACCTCTGTTCTTGTGCCTTTTAAGACAGTTCTCCTCCAGTTAATTAGTCCTAGTCTGGATTATTCATTGTTCTTTTCCACTGTCGTTCTAAACCTAAAGATATAATGATGACCGTCCCCTCAATGTTCCCTCACTGTCACTTGATCTATTTGTCCCACATCATTGCTAAGAGCCAGGTCTAGCAGAACCTGTTTTCTTGTTGGTCTGGATACATCCTGAAAACACAGGAACTCTTGCCCCTGTCTGCCCTTTACATTACCACAATCCCAGTGAATATTTGAATAATTACTGCTCTATAATGTTTGCACCTCACTGTAATCTCCTTGAAGATTTGTTCCTCCCTACCCTCCCCATTAGTTGGTGCCCTATAGACTACACTGATCAAACTGATGTACTTTGTTAGTTGCTTAGCTGTAGCCAAATTAATTCTATCCTTGAACCATCTGGGGCATCCTTTTTCTGCAACACAAGAATGTTCTCCTTAATCAATATCACCAACCCCTCCATGGTTTATTTCTTTCCAATCTTTCCTCGACACCCAGATGAATATCCAGGAATAGTTAATGTCCTGTCATTCTCTTCCTTGAGGCAGAGTTTGATTATCACCCCAACATTATAATTCCACTTGGAATTCTGTGCCTGCTCTCACCAATCTTATTTCCACCTTGCATTCACATGCATAGACTGTAGCCATGATCTGGAACGTTTTAATTCCTCCATTCTTCTAACTCCATTTATTAACTTACTACTGTCTGATCTAGTGCTATGTCTCTCCCAGTATTTTATATACCTAGAGAAACTGGGAGAATGGAAGAAAGTCCCTATAGGAAGTAGGCTACGGAAGAACTATCTGGGAGTTAATGGGCTTATTGGTGATATCAGGTGATAGGTTATTAACAAAAGAGGAGGTAGAGACATTGGGGAAGCTAAGGGATGAGTCAGAGATGGACCGAGATCAGGGTCTCTTGTGTTAATATATGTAGCATCCAGTGTACACTATGGTGTCACACTTCAAGCGTGACTGACAATCCCAACTTATTTGCCAGCATCCTGTTGTCATGTTCTTTCAGACATACTCACACGTTATACCTGTTTCAACTCAACAAAATAGGTCCATCTCTGGTTCATTTCTCGGGGCAGTACCTTGACCAGTCAGATTCAAGCTGCCTGTTTTAAAATCTAAACAAAGTTTGGCAGCAGATCTGTCAGTAATCATCTAACTGGTGTGTTCTCCATGGCAACATCCCCACCAATCAGAGTCCACTCGCCAATGAATCGGCACTCTCCTCTCATACAATATTAATGTTATTTTGTCCTTTCCATTAGCTTTCTTGTGAATTGTCCTGACGAGTGTTGAATGATAGGCTTCAGCATGAGGTCTTTTTTTCAGCAATATTCTTCATTGATCATAAAGTGTCATGGAACAATCTGAAGTCACGAAAGGGGCTATATAAATGCAAGCTTCACCTTTATTTCTTTCCTGACAGTGAGATCATTTTGCCACCACTTGATGCTCACTAGCCCAATGCTGAAACTCAAAATCTACCCATAATTTTCTGCTTGAAACTTTAGAGAATGTAAAATCAAGGGATAATCAGAACCAATTGCAATAAAGTGTGGTACTCAACTCTATTCAAATGACAGAGAGGAGCGATGTGCAGGCTCACTGGCACCCCCCACTCTCGGTACTACTTTAAACCTGGTGTAAACTCACTCACAATCAATATTAGCGGAGGGGCTGTCTTACATTCAGAACCATTTATGAAGCTGCACTGCCAAGTATGCAGCAAAGTGAGAGGGAGTTACGGAACAAGCTGGACAGGAAAATCGAACAGAAGAGGGGCACGGTGGCTCAGTGGTTAGCACTGCAGCCTCACAGCACCAGGGACCCGGATTCAATTCCACCCTCGGGTGACTGTCTGTGTGGAGTTTGCACATTCTCCCCGTGTCTGAGTGGGTTTCCTCCGGGTGCTCCGGTTTCCTCCCACAGTCCAAAGGTGTGCAGGTTAGGAGGATTGGCCATGCTAAATTGCCTATTGTGTTCAGGGATGTGTAGCTTAGGTGGGTTATAGGGGGATGGGTCTGGGTGGCATGCTCCAAGGGTTGGTGTGGAGTTGTTGGGCCGAAGAGCCTGTTTCCATACTGTAGGGATCCTATGAAATCTGTGAAAAGAAAATAATAGAAGTGGGATGACAGAAGAGCAATACCTTACAGCACCCAGTCAGCCACAATAGCCCACGCGGTTGATGGATCTTGCTGCTGTCTGCCACGTCATTGTCTCACTGTAAATTAGTTCCTTAAGAGTACGCTTCTCGACTGAAAACCCCATTCCTCAAGTTTCCCAACGTTGGTATGATACTGGGTAGTATGCCAGGCAATGAAATTTGAAAGAGAATGTTGCATGGGAAGGAGAGAATGAGTTTCAGTTTTCCTGTTGACATTATCTCCTTTTCCCTGATAAAGATAAAGACCCTATGTTCTTGGCATCAACGTCAAGGCTTGGCTGAAGTACAGTTCACAACATCAGGCGGCCTGGCCAGTCTAGCCTGCTTATGTTAGCTCTGTCAAAGTGCAGTGGTGCTTAGTCCTAATCCTCCTTCTATTTGTCCATATCCCTGTGAATTCCCGACTGTCAGGTACCTGTCAAAATCCATTTGAAAATTACTGCTGGACTCAACTTCCATCATGTTTTCAAATAAAGCATTTCAGATTTCAACAACTTCTAAGTGAAACCAATCCCCCACACCAACAAAGAATAGAAACATTATAATGTAGAGAAAGATGCTGGCCATTTCTGTTTTTTTCCTCCATTCTCGGGGTGTTCACTATCTCGGGCAGAATTTATTGTTCTTCACCAAATATCCTCAAATTCTGAAGAAGTCCATATCCCAATGTAGCAAGATCTGGACAATATCTAGATTTGGGCTGAGAAGTGGCAAATTATATTCATGACACACCGTTGCTAGACAATGACCATCTCCAACGATATGCCTTGACATTCAATGGCTTTACCGCCTCTGACTCACCCATTATTAACATCCTGGAGTTAACCAAGTACCAAAAAATGAATTGGACTGGCCATATAAATACATTGGTTACGAGAGCATGACAGAGGCTGGGAATTCTGTGGAGTAATTCACCTCCTGTCTGCCCAAAGCCTGTCCACCCTCTAAAAGGCACAAGTCAGGAGTGTTATGGAATACTCTCCATTTCCCTCAATGGGTGCACTCCAGCAACACTCAAGAAACTCGATTCCATCCAGGACAAAACAGTCTGCTTGACTGATACACCATCCACCTTTTCCAACATTTCCTTCCCTTCTCCACGAGTATGTAGTGTCAGCAGCATCTACCATCTGCAAGACGCACTGCAGTAACTTACCAAAGCTCCTTTGACTAGATGTTCTGAACTTGTGACCACTGTCCCCAGGAGGAAAACCACCTCTGCCAGGAGAATGATGCTAAGCGTTGTGCATGATGCGTGAAATCACCGCTTCTGACCTTGTGCAGGTCAGTCACAAAGACAGCAGCCTTTTTTCTGACCTTAGTCTACCTGATCTCAGTAGTACCATGGAGAGTGCTGGCTATTGCTTCAAAATTCAGCAATAAGGTAAACAGCTGAGGAGGAATCAAGGGCTAGATTGAATAGGGAAGGTAGTGAGGGGGAAGCCTACATTGCGCAAGCATGAGGAGGGGACCCATTAAAAAAAGCATTCTCTCTTTCCCAGCTCAAGTCCAAACTTTTTTTTTGAATACTTTCAAGGTATCACATACCGTGCAGATCTGCAGAATGGGTTCATGAATTCTGAATTTGTATAATTAGTTTAGACCCATTTTATTGTTTCAAGTACTCCAATCAATGAACAACTAGCAACAAAGCTTCAGTCTTTAACAGGGAAAGTGTTAGTTTGTTACACAGCATTTGCTGGAAGTTACTAGGTAAAAACGTTATTAGCAAAAACACAGGCACAAAGATTGAAAGTGGATATGGATAAAAAGTATGTGAGAATAAAATCAGTCTGTTCTCATTGCAAACTTGTTATTTTCTCGAAGATTTCCCTTTTCACAGTCAAGGGTTGATTTTTTTTTATTTATCCCATCTCTTATCGCCCAAAGGAGAAACGAGAGTCAACTCCCTAGCTTTAAGTCTGGAGCTACATGTGGGCCAGAGCAGGTAAGGATGGCAAATTTCCTTCCCTAAAGGACATGAGTGAATCGAGTGTTTTTTTTTAAAACAATCTACAGTGGTTCACCATTAGGCTGATCTTCCGTCCAGAATTTTTATTCACTTCAAACTTCAGCATCTTACATGGTGCAATTTGATTCCATGTCCCTAGAACAGTAAACTGGGGCTCTGGACTATGAGTCCAGACATCCCCTACAAACCACCACATGGAATAGCACAGCATTAACTCACCTCCTGACTCCCTAAAGTCTGTCCATCATCTACAAGGCACAAGTCAGGAGTGTGATGGAATACTCCCCACTTGCCCTGGATGGATGCAGCTACAGCACTCAAGAAGCTTGACATCATCCAGGACAAAGAAGCCCGCTTGAGTGGCACCAAATCTACAAACAACCACTCCCTCAACCAACGATGCCTGGTAGCAGCAATGTGCACTATCTACAAGATGCACTGCAGGTATTGATGAAAAATTCTCAGACAGCACATTCCAACCCATGACCACTTCCATTTAGAAGGACAAGGACAGCAGATACATGGGAACACCACCAACTTCAAGTTCCCCTCCAAGCCACTCACCATCCTGACTTGGAAATTTATCACCATTCCTTCACTGTTGCTGGATCCAAACCCTGGAATTCCCTCCTTAACAGCATTGTGAGTCAACCCACAGCAGGTGGACTGCAGCGGTTCAAGAAGGCAGCTCACCATCACCTTCTCAAGAGCAACTAGGAATGGGCAATAAATGCTGGGCCCAGCCAGCATTGTCCACATTCCACAATTGATTAAAAAATATTAAGCGCATCCCTCCTACCAACGCAGCACATTGGGACTCCAAAGGAACTTCACATCAAATTAAGAAGTTTAACCTCTGACCTTGACAAGCATCAAAAGGGTTCAACAAATGTGGTACCCTTGACCTGCCAGCCCCTTATTTTAAAATGTTTGACCAAGGAGCCCATGGGCATCTGTAAGCATAACAATGCATGGCCTGTTGAGTAATGGTTGATGACCAATGCTTCTGGAACAGAAACTGTGCAAAATTGTATCTCAGTTGAAATGAGATGGTTTATTCTGGCAGCTAGCATTACACTGATGCAATCAGACTGAAACAAATGCAGAACAAAGTAATTAATCATAAATATAGCATTTAACTATTGTGGTCAGGTGATACACGTCCTCCAGCATTGTTAAAGAAATATTGATTTTTATTTCATCAGCATGGATAAAAGCTCAAAATGTGGAAGCCAGTTCGAACCTCATTGGACTCTGCAATTGGTGAACTGCAGAACTGGAACAGACAGGATTCATACAGCCAGGCCTTGGACAATCAACTTCCCATCGAAACCAGACAGGCCTGGAACTGCCTGACTTGGTGCTTACAGCCACATTGTTTCAGAATGAACCATTCTTCCCATCTCCGGTGAAGCTGCTTTGTTAGAAGAATGTTACACAGACTTGGAGGCACACAGCTCAGTACGAGACCAGAGGAATAGCATGACAGGACCAGCACTTGACAGATGAAGGTTCAAAACCATGTTCTACAACCTCCAAATGTGGAAAGTAGTTACTTCATTGGATCTTCTAAAGCCACAGAATATTCGAATAGGGGCAACGAGGTGGATAAAAGCAGCAGCAGCCTGGAGACCCAGCTCTGTTTGCTTTTTGCAACTTCTTCCATGGTATCTCCACATGGCAATGGCCTAGTGGTATTATTGCTGAACTGTTAATCCAGAGACCCAGGTGATGTTCTGAGGAAAAGTTATCGAATCCCGCTATGGTAGATGGTGGAATTTGAATTCAATAAATATCTGGAATTAAAACCCTAATGATGACTGTGAATCCATTGTCGATTGTTGGGAAAACCCCAATGCCCTTGAGGGAATGAAACTGCTGTCCTTACCTGATCTGGTCTACATGTGATTCCAGACCCAAAGCGATGTGGTTGACTCATGACTGCCCTCTGGGCAATTAGGGATGGGCAATAAATACTGCCTAACCAGCGACACCCTCATCCTGTGAATGAAGACCAGAACCAGTTCTAGATAAGAGGAGGAGCCCAAATGGATGATTGCAGATCCTGTAATATCAAGACCGAGGAATAGCTGGTCCCAGCCTTATCGAATGGCTATTACCAGCCTTTTCAGACAAGCAGTTCAAATACCATGGTAGGGACCTGTGGATAGGGTGTAGCAATTCCTCAGAAGCACGTGTCAAAAGTAGATAGCTAGTGTAAATTTGTTTACTGAAGAACCCTATGCAGAGATTTGATACAGTCTAATTTAAGATAAAATAGTAGAATCTGATAAATATTGTTTTCCTTGATAACATGTTCATTAAAGTTATGTTGGACCTTCCCCTTACACTGTACCTTTTGTCTACCTCACTGTCTGAGTTAAAAAGGGTTACTACAAGATGGTCAAGATTAGTCAGGGTACATTTACCCACCTTTAAACGCTAATGAATTATAAACAGTATTTGACTAATTAATGAACTAAATGAAATGTGAAATAATTTTAATGGAATAGAAGTATAGTACCATGTAACACAGAAACAGAGCTCTGTTCAGGTGGAATTGTGTTTAATTACGTAGACTGAAAAGAATTCCCACATCTAGAGAAGCATGAAGCATACAAAGCACATACTCATGTCTATTTCCATTAGCTTGCTTACATAGGAACATTGAGGATAGGAACAGCAGGAGGCCATTCATCACTTCTAGCCTGTTCCGCCATTCATCATGATTATGGCTAATCATCCAACTCAATAGCCTAATCCTGCTTTCTCCCCATAACCTTTGATTCCATTCGCCCCAAGTGATTTTTCTAGTTGCCTCTTGAATACATTCAATGTTTTGGCATCAACTGCTTCCTGTGGTAATGAATTCCAAAGGCTCACCACTCTCTGGGTGAAGAAATGTCTCCTCATTTCCGTCCTAAATGGTCTACCCCAAATCTTCATACTGTGACCCCTGGTTCTGGACACACCCACCACCAGGAACATCCTCCCTGCAGTTACCCTGTCCAGTGCTGTTAGAATTTTATAAGTCTCTATGAGATCCCCCCTCATTCATCTCAACTCCAGCAAAAACAATCCCATCCTAGTCAATTTCTCATACGTCAGTCCCGCCATCCCCAGAATCAGCCTGGTAAACCTTCACTGCACTCCCTCGAGAGCAAGAGTATCCTTCCTCAGAAAAGGAGACCAAAACTGCACACTTCTTTCTGCAGCAGGTCCCTAGTCTGAAACCAAAGGCTGTAGCTCAAGGCATATTACTCATCATCAAGCATGGCTGGCCAGGAGAGCTTTCTAACCCTATCACCTACCCGTTGGCATGTTGAAAGAATTTGCAGCTTGACAACTAACCTGTTTGACAACATTACAAAAGTACTTTTGTGGCCATCAAATGCTAAAGCAAGACTCGAAATTTAGTGCAACATGCTAAGGCCTATATGTTTATATGTCAAGCAGGTATGTGTGGAAGCTCCTTGGGACGGGTCGGCGGGTTGCAGTGATAACATGGATAGGAGAGCAAAGCTATGATTGTGAAGTCAGAAAGATCATTCCTGTTCCTCCGAATCCACAGGAAAATGTTTTAAAAATCTGTAAAGTATGCTGTCCAGTGAGTGTATGTTTGTTCAGTTATCTAAATGGTAAGTGTGTGGTTCTGAACAATGCTCATGTTCAAGGTTCAGTTCCTGTTTTTGGATCTGCCTCTACACCTCCATAATGCTTGAGGTGAAGTGGTGCCCCCTCACACTATATAACCAACTCCCTCTCCCTTTCTCTGAGGCCTATGGGCCCTCACATACTGTAGCTAATTATCTCTTTGTGGAATCGCTACCGGAATATCTGTAAGAGCTTTTAGGAGATTTTTTTTCATTCATTCACAGGCTGTAGATGCTACTGGCTAGGCCGGCATTCATTGCCCACCAACAATTGCCCAGAAGGCAGTTGAGGATCAACCACATTGCTGTAAGTTTGGAGTTACATGTACGCCAGACCAGCTGAGGGCATTAGTGAACCGGACGAGTCTTTTCCCAATGACCGACAATGATCGTCATTAGACTTTTAATTCCAGATTTTTTGTTGGATTCAAATTCCACCACCTACCAGATTACTAGTCTAGTGATAATACCCACCATCAGAAATATCCTCTCTGCCATCTACCCTGTCTAGTCCTGTTAGAATTTTATAAGTCTCTATGAGATCACCCCCTGCATTCATTGATCACCTCCTCTCATATTAGGACATATGGGAGCTGAAAACAAGGCTACTGTAAAGTGTTTCAGAGATAGTAGGAACTGCAGATGCTGGAGAATCTGAGAAAGGAACGTGTAGAGCTGGATGAACACAGCAGGCCAAGCTGCATCAGAGGAGCA
>NC_063342.1:11262239-11365191 GCF_021869965.1 Rhincodon typus
GGGGTCTAAGCCCGAAACGTCAGCCTTCCTGCTCCTCTGATGCTGCTTGGCCTGCTGTGTTCATCCAGCTCTACATCTTGTTATCTCTACTGTAAAGTGTTGAAATTTATTGCCTATAGACCTTGCACATAAGCCTGCTTGAGCACAGATTTGTTAGAGTCTCTTAGTATCAGGTCTCTGAACTGGCAATATTATGAGATAGCTCCTTCTGCACATACTGATCAGCTATTATTGGAGTGTTAGTACAGTTAACCCTTCACTCCATACTTGTATGACTCTGAGTGTGTTCTGGGACTTGATATATTGATTGCTCTCGCCTGCCCTGATATGAAATTCACTGCTGCTTCTACTCTTCATAAAAATTGCAGTCAGTGTTCATAACATCATCAGGAACCCAATGGATATATGTTAAAAAAGACCCCACAGGCTGAGAATGGATGTCCTTGTTACCCACTTGGGAAAGCAGATTAAAGGAAAAACTTTGATCTCCATCCACTCCTGGACAGTTAAGTAATGTTCGTGATTTTAACAGTTGTAATATTATGGGCTCACCCCTCCAGGATCAATTATGTCACCCTAGACACAAAAAGCACTAGTGTTCAAATGGTTTTTGCATGTCATTAAAAAGAGACATGGGACAGAATTGTTCCTCCTGAGGCTCAACGAGGCATGTTGTTGGGATGTACCACATATATACATGGCATCACATTGACACTAAAACTGACATATCACAGTATTCATGTGAGCAGTTGTAAAGCATCCTTTCGGCTCGAAGCAGCGAACTGTTTGTAAAGAATACTATTTGTGTTTTGTGCCTGATTATAAATGAGAGAGAACATTTCAAGCAGTTTAGAATTTTTATCTGAAAATTCCTGGCAAATTCTAAGAAAGCGAGTACCATATTTGCCAATCAAAGTTAAAGGAGCCCAATACTTCAGCCTCAAGAAACCTTGCAAAGCCTGTAATCTGCACAAACTAAACAGTTTACTCTTTCTCCTGCGATAGTAGGAACTGCTGATGCTGGAGAATCTGAGCTTCTTTGTAGTCTAGTTTATATCTTGTTCTAAAGAATTAAGTCATTGCGGATTCTTGCTGACAATGAAAGGAAAAACAATCTCAGAGGCACCATGTGGAGATATATTGGTGCTTAGAAGGTAGATTGTAATGCTCATTAATACCACAATATACCAAGGGAGTATCAGAATCAAGTTAATTTATTGCTGCAAATTCACAGTGATTTCACCATTTGCAATCCCTCCAATTTCTATTCCCATCAATTTTAGTTTAGTTTTAGCATATATCATCACCTTATACATATTATACTTCCCGATTTCCTTGCTTCTCTCCTGAAAACATGGACTACTGCTGAATTCACCTCTTGTGCTTTCCCAAGTACTCATTCTTCTTTTCCGAATGTCAGAGAAACCTTTTACTCTGGAGAAGAATTACAGTTGATTGTCAGGGTGACAGATGTGATGTTCATATCAAACGAGGGAAGTTCCAACGAAATCTTCTTCGCCTCTAAAGGCAATGCCAGAGTCAACCAATCCACCTTCAACATTTCAGGACTTTTTTTTCTATCCAGAAGCTTGTTTGGAGCAGCCACAAGAACACTATAGCCAAAAAAAATAAAATAATTGGCAATCCTTTATGTGGAGTGTGATGTAAGGTGTATGATTTTATATATATATTATATATATTAAAATGTCATTTATTTCAGAGCTTGGATTTTGAACTTGTGTTATATATATAAATAGGCTGGTTTGTTCCATTTTATCTTCATTTCTTTGGTGTAATAAACTGCTGTTTTATAGTTAAAACCAAATCTGGAGCATTGGCGTGCTTATGTTCAGCGAGAAGTCCACCGCATTGTAAAGAAATTTGATCTATCAAGTCTGAGTTCATCCTGGGATCTGACTTATCCAGCGATAACATCAGCTGGGATCATAACAAGAAGATAATTCTTTCTTGCAAGTGACGAGTTTTAACTAAAGTGCCAGAATTTCTCTGGGTTTGCAAATAGTTTAGCACCCCTACAGACTCCCTGAAAACGACAACATTAGCTGTTAGCTGGAGGATTGGTGATGGAATTTTGGATCGAGCAGCTGCATCACTTTTCATCTCCCTCTTGATGTTTCCCTCAGTGGCTTCTCTGTTTGATTGGGAGGTATGGATGTCATTTTTAATAATGATGCTCCATTTTGGTCTCACTTAAGTTTCTGCTTTCCATACATTGACCCTGATGGAAATTGTGATCATTGGTAAATGACATATTTGGAGATTTATCAGACCCAACATTAAGCTCAATGTCAATCAAGCATTTGTCCCTCTTGATCTTTCTACATGGTGCTCTTGCTTTGGCAGCTTAGGAGCAGCACATCAAGACCCTAAATAACAGTATCGATGCTGCCTTAGAAGGATCTTCAGGGTGGTAAGAAAGGTATTTAGCATGCTTGCCTTCATCGCTCAGTCCTTTGAATATAGGAGTTGGGAAGTCATGTTGAGGTTGTACAGGACATTGGTGAGGCCTCTTCTTGAATACTGTGTCCAGTTCTGGTCGTCCAGTTCTAGGAAGGATATTATAAAGCTAGAAGGTTCAGAAGAGATTTACCAGGACTTTGCTGGGAATGGAAGGTTTAAGTTATAAGGAAAGGCTGGATAGGCTAGCACTTTTCTTACTGGAGTGTAGGAAGTCGACCTTATAGAAGTTTATAAAATAGTGAGGGGTATAGATAAGGTCAATAGTAGTTGTCATTTTCCCTAGGATGGGGGATTTCAAGACTAGGGGGCACATTTTAAAGTGAGAAGATAGAGATGTAAAAAAGACATGAGGAGCAATTTTTTACACAGAAGATGGTTCGAGTGTGGAATGAACTTCCTGAGGAAATCGTGGATCTGGGTACAATTACAACATTTGTGAGACATTTGAATGTGTACATGAATAGGAAAGGTTTGGAGGGATATTGGCCAGGAACATGCAAGTGGGGCTAGTTTAGTTTAGGATTATGTTTGGCATGGACTGGATGGACCAAAGGGTGGGTTTCTGTGCTGTATGACTCTATGATGCTATGAACGTAGAACAAACATAAGCATCCACCAATATGTAGACATGCCTTGAATCAAAGTCATGACAATCTCAGATAGACTCTGGATGCCCAGGTCCAGACTGTCCAAGCAAAACTGACCACATTCTGATCGCTTAATCTGAACTATCAACATCTTTTCTTCTCCCTCCCCATACACTACATCCCACCCACCCCCACACACACCCCAACTCTGCACTTCACACTTCACTTCAGCTCTGATGAAGAGTCACCTAGACTCAAAACGTTAGCTTGCTCTCTCTCCATGGATGCTGTCTGACCTGCTGTGATCTCCAGCATTTGTTGTTTTCCATCCAAGCAAGTGTTCTACTCAGAGGTAGATCAGAAAGCCACTGCACACAGTGGGATAACAAGGAAACTGTTTCAAAACTACAAAAATAATACCCAATGAACCACAGCTGATAACTTCTCATAGGATTTTCATTTTAAGATTGGATTTCAGTTACCACAATGAATTTGCCTTGCTTTAAGCTACTGCATTTAATTCAGTCTAATGCGTGACAAATGTGTTGACAATTTGCTTGCCAATAAGGACAAATTCAGCCTCAGGTAAATTGAGCTGAGTGCTGTATTATTACATTAGCGTCTATAACCACAAATGATTCTTTGACGAGCACACTGAATGGCTCACATTGTCACAGGGAATAAGCCCCCTCATACTATTAGCACAAATTAATTGTACATCTTCCACTTCTAATTATGTTTTGCCAAAGAAATGGATCCTGAAGGACTGAGATAACAAGGTGTAGAGCTGGACAAACACAGCAGGCCAAGCAGCATCATAGGAGCAGAAAGGCTGACATTTCGGGCCTAGACCCTCCAAACAGCATTCCCATTAGACCCAACACCCCCACCCAGAGCCACCACCACCATACCCCAATCCCCATAAACCCAGAATGGGTATTTAACCATAGCTAACCCACCTAACTAGCTCTTCCCTGGACATCATGGGGCAATTTAGCATGACAATTCACCTAACCTGAACATCTTTGGACTGTGGGAGGAAAGTGGAGTACCCAGAGGAAACCCATACAGACACAAGGGAGAATGTAGAAACTCCACATAGACAGTCACCCAAGACTAGCCACTGTGATACCCTGCAAATGCTATTTGGAGAAAAATGTGATTGCTCTCACTTTTGGGAGCAACTAACCCACAACTTGAAGACTTTATTTTGTATCCCAATTAAAATAATTCTATCATCCAGCTGCGTTGTGTCCTGCACCGCTGACGCGCTGAAAGATCAACGGAGTCCCAGCAATGTATGTGGATGCCACATGCTCCAGCTGGAAGGCCCCTTTAAAGGGCTGCTGTTCCTGTTGGGCAGATGCTGCTATAATCAGTCTGTATTACAATGGTGTACAATGAGAAGCACTCCTCAGTGAAGAAGCAGCCAAGATGGAGCTGTGTTTCCAATGTGTGACTGGACAGGAGAGAGACATTATGGGACTAGCACCCCTTGTTACACACTTACACACACACACACACACACGCGCACACACACATGCGTACACACACGCATGTACACACGCGCACAAACACACACACACATGCACGTATACACACACACACATACACACACACACACGAGCACCCAGAATTAGGAGCCATTGTAAAGTTAAACTGTTTTATTTGGGTTTAGCAATGCATTTCATTCTTTGCACTCTTGCTTCTATAATAATGAACAAAACCTCAATTTCCAGTAAGATACACTTTAAAACTACAGTTTTATCAGACGATGTCATACAACTTGGTCATTCCCATTATACAACTGGATCTGCTTCTTTGAACATTGGCCCTTTGCTACGTGAGAGAGCAACAACATCCAAAAGACTCGAATTTCACAACATGCACTGCAAACAACAAAATCATAGTGAATTGAGAATATTTTGAACTTACAGTACTATATTCTATTAGCACATGGAATTTGATTTTACCTCCCAGTTTAAAAATGGAAAATACTTCTAATGAATTAGCACCAATTCATTCACCTGCAGGATTCTACCAATTTCTATGCCCTCAAGCGGGCCTTGATAACAGTAAACAAAGCTTTACTGTTGAATGGTAAATATTTAGTCATTTTAGATTGAAATGAACTGTATTTACAAATACCCAGCACGGAGCAAGTAATTGGCTAGCAAAATACTACAGATGCTAGAAGCTGGGCACAAGTGTTTTTTGAGGGCTCTTCTTGAGATTTTTTTGTGGGCTATATTTTCATTTCTAAGGCTGCCTTTCGGTTTTCAGATCCTCCTTTTCCATTCATAGTAATTCTGTCATAAAGTAATGCAGTCACATAGTAACATTACTTTCTTGTCTATGTGGTATTTAAGGCATTTGGACTCACATTGTCACAGAATAAGGAGAATTAAGCAACACCTTCAATAATCATTGTTCCTCCATGGAAGCTACATTACATAAGAAGTGTTTTAATTGTCTAGAAACCACCATGTTTAAATTGGCACAAAATGATAGGCATAAGTTAGCAACAAAGGTATTTTTCAAAGTAATTGATGCGCGTTTCTAAATGACATATATGATTTCAGCATGCATAAACACACTATCTGCACACTGGTGAGTTCACAGCTGATGTGCTCCCATGACATCTTCATTAAACTGAAAAATTTTAACCAAGCAGTTGTTATTCTTTTGACTGCATCTCAATCACAGATTTAGTTTAAAAATTGTCAGCATTCATTCCATGAGCAGCCAATACATTTTTCCAATGTAGCAAAAGCTGAACACGAGTAGCCTTAAGTCAGAGATTCCACATCAATTTGCAAGTTATTCATTACCTCAAACATTTCAAGTTTTCCTGGCTCCATATTAGTTGAATGTTCCTTTGAGGACATTTTTTAAAAACTGTTCCATCTTCTTTGCAGCCTCCTTTTCTCTTTACTATCTCATGTAGCCTCCCTCTCTCTCCACCCACCCAAATTTGAGGTGATACATTTTGGAAGATCAAGTACAGTGGGAAATTATACAGTGAATGGCAGAACCCTTAGGAGTACTGACATGCAGAGGGATCTGGGTGTGCAGGTCCACAGATCTCTGAAAGTGGCAGCGCAGGTAGATAAGGTAGTAAAAAAGGCCTACGGCATGCTTGCCTTTGTTGAAAGTGAAATTGAGTATAAGAATAGACAAGTTATGCTGCAGCATTATAGAACTTTGGTCAGACTACACTTGGGATATTGCGTACAGTTCTGGTCACCGCACTACCAGAAGGATGTGGATGCTTTGGAGAGGATATAGAAAATATTTACCAGGATGTTGCCTGGTATGGGAGTTTTTAGCTATGAAGAAATTTTGGAGAGATTGGGTTTGTTTTCACTGGAACACAGGAGGTTGAGGGGCGATCTGATACAAGTTTATAAGATTGTAAATGGTGTGGAGAGAGTGGAAAGAATGAGGCTTTTTCCCAGGTTGAAGGGGTCAATTACTAGGGGACATGGGTTCCAGGTGCAAGGGGAGAAGTTTAAAAGAGATGTGCGAGGCAGGTTTTTTACATAAAGGGTGATTAGTGCCTGGAATGCATTGCCAGAGGAGGTGGTGGAAGCAGACATAATAGCAGCATTCAAGAAACACCTGATGAATACATGAATAGGAAGGGAATAGAGGGATATGGATCCATAAGTGAAGACAGTTTTAGTATGGAAGGACAAAATATGTTGGCACAGGCTCAGAGGGTCGAAGGGCCTGTTCTTGTGCTGTATTGTTCTTTGTTCCCCTTTGTTCTTTGATGTTTCCACCTCTCTTTCCTATGCATTCCTCCTCTCATTTTCAACCTCTCACCTGAAGGCCACACCTTGAGTATTGTGTGCAGTTTTGGTTTCCTAGCCTGAGGAAGGACATTCTTGGTATTGTGAGAGTCCAGTGAAGTTTCACCAGACAGATTCCTGGGATGACAGGACTGACATATGAAGAAAGTTTGGATCGACTGGGCTCGTACTCACTGGAATTTAGTTGAATGAGGGGGGATCTCATTGAAACATATAAAACCTTGATGGGACTGCACAGGCTAGATAAGGGAAGAATGTTCCCAATGTTGGGGAAATCCGGTGCTAGGGATCACAGTCTAAGAATAAGGAGTAGACTATCAGGACTGAGATAAGGATGAATTTCTTCGCTCAGAGAGTTCTGAGCCTGTGGAATTCTCTCCCACACAAAACTGTTGGGGCCAGTTCATTAGATATATTCAAGAGGGAATTGGACATGACCCTTGCGGCTAAAGGGACCAAGGGGTATGGAGAGAAAGCAGGAATGGGATACTGAGATAGCACGATCAGCCATGATCATATGGAATGGTTGTGCAAGCTCGAAGAGACAAATGGCCTACTCCTGCACCTATTTTCTATGCTTCTGTGTTTATCTCAGGATGCTAGCTGCATTTAATGAGCCCATGTCACATACTGCAATGAGAGTACTTGGCTAATCATACAGCATAGCTTGAGGACTCTTGTAGCTCAGTGGTGCAGTGGTAGTGTCCCTACCTGTGTGCTAGCAGACTCAGGCCCAAATCCCACTTGCTCCAGTGGTGTGTTATAACATCTCTGACCAGGTTGATAAACATATCTACAATATGATTCTGTATGGTTACCATTTTTCTATTGTTGAATTTACAACTCGCTACAAGAATTCAGGTAACACACTTTTAAAATTCCAGTCTGACAACAGCAAACAGTAGCTTGCTCATAACACTTCTTCAATTCTAGCTTTGTTCTTTAGATTCACAAATCCTCACATTTAATTATAATACATGAAAGGGCAGACAATTGAGACTTCAAATTACATGGCACCAAGAAGATGCACTCATGTTCACCTTGATCTCTCTCAACGATTCTGGTTTATATGTTTCACTTAAGCTCAATCACTTTACCGTTATAAACAGGATGCACATAATATATCCCAGAACCACAAGGCATGGATGAGTAACTGACTCATTAGCCCTTTGGCCCCTCAATTTTGCCAAAGAATTCAGCGGAATTGAAAGCTATCTTAACTCATTGTGTGTTGATCCCACAACCAGCAAGGTACAGGTGCAACATAGAGTCATAGTCATAGAGTCATAGAGCATGGAAACAGACCCTTCAGTCCAAACAGTCCATGCCGAATATGATCCCAAACTAAATTGCCTGCTCCTCGACCATAACCCTCCAAACCTTTCCTATCCATGTACTTATCCAAATATCTTTTAAATGTTGTAATTGTGCCCACGTCCACCACTTCCTCAGGACGTTCATTCCACACATGAACTACACTCTGGTAAAAAAATTTGCTCCTCATGTGTTTTTTCAATTTCTCTCCTCTCATCTAAAATATATGCCCCCAACATGAATCCCCATTCCCATGCTGAATATTGACAGATTCCCTTGAGTGTTCCAGGCAGTGGCGCACAGATGGCAGAACAATTGACTACCGTGGGCTGAAGTTCATAAAATCCTAGAATCCTTAGTGTGGAAACAGGCTATTCAGCCCATCAAGTCCACACCGACCTTCTGAAGAGCATCCCACCCAGATCCAATCCCCCTACCTTATAACTTTGCATTTGCCATGGCTAATCCACCTAACCCGCATATCTTTGGACATAATGAGAAATTTACCATGGCCAATCTACCTAAGCTGCACATCTTTGGATGGTGGGAGGAATCTAGAGCACCCGGAGGAAACCCGTGCCAAGTTGTTCTGGTTTTTGTCAGGGATACTGGGCATTCCCTGCCATGATGTTCTGAGCATGGTTACATAGCAACTCCACTTTGTTGGCGTTGGAGATCTGATGTTTATTACAGCTATCCTCTGACAAGTGGAGCCCGCAAAACTATGAATGTGCAGGTAATGGCTTCCTGAGTCATCAAGAATCAACAACCATGCCAATGCCAAGGATTCAGTTGTTTCGTTTCTCTCTGTCAAGACAGAAGACGATGAAGTTCCCTCTCACAGTGCGCACAACACTGTGCCCTGTTCCACAGCCATCCTTATGCTTCCTGTCTTACATTGGATCAAGAAACATCTTGACTTAAAACTTCTCATCCTTATTTTCAAATCACTTCCATTTAACACAACATCCCTAAGACCTACAAACCTCTGAAATATCTACACTCCTCTATTTCTTGTCTCTTGTACATTTTCAATTGTACCTCCACCATCAAAGATGCAATTTTAGTTGGCTGTAATTTCCCCATTATATCTCTCCACCTCTCCACCTCACTTAACTCCTTTAAGAAACTCTTTACGTCTTTGACATAGCTTTTGGTCATTTAACCCAGCATCTCCTTGAGTGGCTCAGTGTTCTAATTTGTCTTATAGTGCTGCTGTGAAGGGCAGGTTTCTTGAGAGGTTTCTTTTATTTCTAATGGCACTATATCAGTATAAGTTGAGTTTTCACTGTGATCCATTTCCCTGTCAGCTTACAAACCAAAAAGCAATTTTAAAAAGCCCCATACCTCTGGCAGGTTGTTCTGTGCATAGAGCAGTAAATTACACTGACAACTGTGACAGGATGCAGCAAGCATCCAATCCAAACCCAAAAGAGCTGCTCCACGTGCACGCCATTGCACTTTCACAAAGTTTGCAAAAGCATAAGTTGGTCAAACACATTTCTTCTGCTTGGCTGGTCCTTTAAATAATGTAAGAGGGCTGACCTTTCTTGCTTGGCCAGGTGGGGGTGTTACCTGGACCTGAGTCCCCCGAATTGGCAGGGAGGCTATTTGATGTGGTAACCATCCCAGTGTCATAGTTTTCAGCAGGATCATGACTAACCCATGTTTGTGGCCTAACCAAAACAGCACTCTGCAAGGGCCAAGGTTAATGAGCCTGCCATTATCAAAGGAACCAAGATTGCCATTGCAACATAACTTAACAGCTTTTAAAAAGATTATCCACAAAACATCAGTCACTTCCTGCCAGTTTTTTGGCATTCAGATAATGCAAGAAGTTTGTCATCTGCCGAACTGGATAACATTAACAGCAATTAAGTTGATGTGAGCCTTTGTCTCATTCTGCATCACCTTCACCTCCTGGTCCAAAGGAGTTATGATAATTTGCAAAATCCTCATGGCTGCTACATGTATAATGTTATACATTCTTATCACGTTGGGTGCCCAAGCAGCCAGCATGCTAGAATGGCATCTCTGAGCAGATTGTGCTAATTAATGCCACCAATTCCTCATGTTGGCTGGTCTAAGTTGCTGAGACCATGTGTGGAAGGATGCCCACATGAGGTCTTAAGCAGAATGTAGGCTCAATCTTGATAAATAGAAAAGGTTATTATGTGATAATTAGTACATTTGCATGTCACATTAATTATTGACATGTTACAATACCTTGAAGATACATGATTGTCTCTTGCGAGACGTGAAGGGAAGCAGGTAATAAGGAAGACAAATGGAATGTTGGCATTTATTGTGAAATGAATAGAGTATAATACTTATAGGATTAGACAGGGTTGGTGCAGGAAGGATGCTCGCGATGACTGGGAAGTCCAGAACCAGGGATCACAGTTTAAGGATAAGGGGTAGGCCATTTAGGACAGATAAATGAAAATACATTTCTTCACCCAGAGAGTGGCAAGACTGTAGAATTCTCTGTCACAGAGAATGTTGAGGCCAATACATTGAATATTTTCAATAAGGAGTGAGGTATAGTTCTTAGGGCTAGAGGGATCAAAGAATAAGGGGAGAAATTGGGAACAGGATACCAAGTTGGTCAGCATGTTCATATTGAATAGTGCAGCATGGCTGGAAGGGCTGAATGACCTATCTCTGCCCCTCTCTTTTTTATGTTTCTATGGCAATTTTTTGTCCGGTTTCTCTCTGCTCTCCTTGAGGTGGTGATAACTGCTAACATATGAAAAAGGGGCAAGACAAAGCCATTCAGCCCTTCAAACTTGCTCCAACTTGGATAAGATCATGGCTGATCTATATCAACCACATTTTCTAGTTTCATAGACTCTTAGCCTTTCCTGAGTGGGCATTTTTCAGGTAGAATTGTGAAGGCTGTTATGACCAAGTCAAATCTTCTCTTTGCCAGTGATTACATTTCTGATCCCCCCAAAGAACATGAGTTCTAAGACTACTGTAGAAGTTTGAGAATTTGAATTCACTTTAGAAAATCTGGAATTTAAAAATAAAGGTTTCAATAAAGTTATCATGGAGCTGATGGATTGTTGTCGATGCCCTCTGGAGAAGGAAACCTGATGCCTTTATATTGTTTGGCCAATTTGTGACTCAGTCTCATCCACATAGCTCGTCACTGCCCTCTGAGATAGCCAAGCAAGCAATTCAGTGGTATCTTCATACTGAACCACCCCTGCCCTCTTTTCTACCCTGGCATTGGTGTGTATGTGGGTGCCAGTCATGGTCAGTGATTGTACTCCAATGTTCTGCATTCCATGGGTTGAATAACTTCCAGACACTGCCTGTCAGAGCTCACAGAGAGAGAAAGCACAGTATGTGCCTGGAGCCATGGGGTGACTGTGCCAAAAAAAAATCAACTCACATTTATACATAATAGTAAACAGGGAAAGCGTCCTGTCCTGGACACTAATGTATCCATCAAAGTTTCAGAAATTCCAAGTGGTCCAATTGGAAGGAGTCAGTGTGGGGCTGTGGGAGAGGATAACAGAATTACCCCTCCTACTTGTCAAGGCGGGAGCCGTGATTTTACTGCTAAATCAGTTAAGTCTAAATCAGACCGATTTGTGACCCATGCACGTGGATGGTTGGAGTGAAGACATTTACTTCTATCTGATACATACAGTCCACAGCAGAGGTGACCCTGAGATGTGCAAGAGCCACACAATCCTAGTCATGAGTGTTTGCCTTACAAACTGGCAGTGAGCAAGAACCAAGAATTGATGCTACAGTAGCTCTGCCCGGTAACACCTCAGATTGATGTGGGGAATTCTGTCAACATCAACATTAAACTCTTAACAGTATGATTATTCCATCATCCTCTCCCTGGTCCTATGAGAGTTGTTTCAGTATTTACAGAGACACCACCTGTCTCCAGATGAAGTGAATTGTTGCTGTCAAGCATCATTTATAATTCTGTGAGCATATTAAAAATGCAGGGACATGACACACTCTGTCAGTTATGAATTTCTATATCTGTTTTGCAAACAAAACAAATCTCTGATTTACTACCAGGCGCGTTCTAGCCAAATTTTCCCAGATGATTGGAAATGCATTTTTCATTAAAAATGCATTTTTATTACTGAGCTGGACAAAAAAACAAGTCAGCCCCTGCTGTTTGCATCAACAGTCTTCCAAATTTAGCAACATTACTGTCCATTTGCCTTGATCCTCCTGACCATTCCAGGGGCTGATTGATCAGTTAACCCCTTCCCATCCTCACCTTCATCCCTCACCTGCCCTATTCCAAACTAAGACAAATCAGCAATTTATTTTCCAAATAAATTTTAGAATAAAAGGATGAGAGGATGATACGGTGCAGATGAGATTCATGTACTGACTTCCAGCGTTCAATCTTAACATTAGGGTACAAAAAGGCAGTTGCCTCATAAGAAAAAAAAACAGTACAGCGCAGGAACAAACTTTGGTCAACCAAATCTGTGCTGGTACATGATGTCTTTTCTAAACCTTTCACCCCTTCAAGCTTCTGTATCCCTTTATCCCCTGCCTATACATGTGTCTGTCAAGATGCTTCTTATAAGAGTATGCCTTGCAAAATCTTTACTCTTCGTGGCACTGCACAACAGTAGGCGAGGCAAAAATGTTGATAGTACAGAATCAACAAAAATTTAATTAACCATTGGTGCGCTGATTCCAAATAAATTTCTCGAGCATTCTCTTTCAAGCAAAGGAAGTGAAAGGGGAGATTTAATCAAGGTCTTACAAACCATGATGATGAAAATTGACAGAATGAATAGGGAGAAATTGTTTCCACAGGCAGAGGGGTCGACAGCCAGTGGATTTAAGGTTTGAGGTCATTGGCAAAAGAGCCAGCGGTGATGTGAGGACAATCCTTTTTGGAGGTATCATCTGGAACACACTTCCTGAGGGATCAGCAAATCCAATGGTGGATTCTAAAAGGAAATTGGTTTAATCGTTGAGGGAAAATATTCTCAGTCCTTCTGAGAAATATTGAGGGTAAGATGACATAGACCTTTAAGGGGCCACATCTGAAACTGCTATTGATCATTTCTATTTTAACAGAATGTGGCATTTTAATGCAATGGTTTAGTATTAAGTCGCAATGCTCAGGTTCAGATGTAGTTGCTTAGTCAACCAGTTATCATTATCTGTCATATCTTCAAATCCAATATTATAATTTCACCAATTTTTGAGTAGAGAAGATCAAATAGGAAAAGGTAAGGATTAGGACTGATTGAATAGAAGCTTCAAGGTATCAATCCAGGCACAATGATTTGAAAGGTCTCAGTCTATGATATGATTCCATGAGTCTATAATAAGAGGTGTTTGAATAGTATGTCTGCAACTGACAGTGGGAGGCTATTTTGAAAGCCTTATCGATGACGCAGGATTAACAGTAAGAGGCAAAAACAGAAAGTTATCTCAGTAAGATTTTTCTTTCAATTAAAACCAAAGCTGGGCTAGCCAAGATAAAAACAAAAGCTGTATTTCCACACATTAAGAACAGCGATCAAGACATGATAGATCATCTGGAAGATGTACTGGAGAACTTTTGCTGATCAAAGATTAACTCAGCCAAAGAATTTATTGTTCTGATGAGCGATTAGATACAGTTATGCTTGAGATGTATATGGAAGTTGTAAGCTGTCTGTTCTTGATAGCTCCACTGTGCATTACAATGTGACACTGCTTTGTACATATCTGAGCACACTTGCCTTCTTTATCACTAACTAAACCTGCATGTTAACCTTAAGAAAATCCTAAAACTTTTAAGTCCCCTTGTGCTTCAGAGTTCCAAAGCCTTTTTGCCGTTTAGAAAATAGTCTCTGCCTCCATTCTTCCTCACACCTCATAACCTCACACTTTCCCACACTGTTTTCCATCTGCTACTTTATTACCCACTCTCCTAGTCTGTCCAAGTCCTTCTGCATCCTCCCCACCTCCTGAACACTGGCCTGTCCCTCCACCTGTCCTTGTGTCAGCTGCAAATTTAGCAACAATGCCCTCAGTTCCTTCATCCAGATTGTTAATGTATAATGTAAGTAGCCCTATGTAACTGAAAGATAACTTCCCTAAGTTTTGCGTTTAATTTCCCTGTAATGAACAATTACATTCCATGAGCTTTCCTAATTCCTTGCTGCACCTGCACAGTAACATTTTGTGATTCATGCACAAGGACACCCTCTGCATATCAGAGCTATGCAATCTCTGCATTTCTTTTAAGTTCTTCCTTCCAAAATGGATAATTTTCACATTTTCCCGTATTATATTCCTTTTACCAGATTTTTGTTCACTCACTTAACCTGTCAATATACCTTTATAACCTTATAGCCTCTTCACAACTTTCTATCCTACCTATTTTTTGTCTTCAACAAATTTGGCAAGCATACTTTTGGTGCTTCATCCAAGGTATTTGCATAAATTGCAAAAATGTGAGGCCCCTGCACTGAACCCTGTGACTCACCACTCATTACATCTTGCCAACCAGAAGGCAATGCTCTTGTTCGAATCCTACCATGGTAGATGTTGAATTAGAATTTAAGGGACGCAACGGTGGCTCAGTGGTTAGCAATGCTGCCTCACAGCACCAGGGACCCGGGTTTGATTCCACCCTCGGGTGACTGTCTGTGTGGAGTTTGCACATTCCCTACGTGCCTGCGTGGATTTCCTCCGGATGCTCTGGTTTCCTCCCACAGTCCAAAGATGTGCTGTCTAGGTGGCTTGGCCATACTAAATTTCCCGTAGTGTTCAGGGATGCCTAGATTAGGGGTTTGGGTCTAGTTGGGATGCTCTGAGGGTTGGTGTGGACTTGTTGGGCCGGAGGGCCTGTTTCCACACTGTAGGGATTCTTAAAAAAAAGGTCACATTTCTGCCTAATGCTCCCTGTCAGCCAGCCAATCTTTGATCCATGTCATTAGATTACCTTCCCACACCATGAGCTTCTAATTCCCACAATAACATTTGACAAGATATAGTATAAAGTGCCTTCTGGAAATCTAAGTGCAGCATACCTAAAAGTTCTACTTTGTGCACAGTATGTTACTCCCTAAAAGAAATAAGTTGGTTAAACACAATTTCCCTTTCACAAAACCATGTTGCCTTGACATGGTCAACTTGAGCAACTCGATATAACCTATTGCAACTTCTTTATTTTTTATTCATTCACGGGATGAGGGTGTTGCTGGCCAGACAGCATTTATTGCCCACCCCTAATTGCCCAGAGGGCAGCTAAGAGTCAACCACATTACTGTGGTCTGGAATCACATGTCGGCCAGACCAGGTAAGGACGGCAGTTTCCTTCCCTAAAGGACATTAGTGAGCCAGATGGGTTTTTCCTGACAATCAACAATGGATTCACAGTCATCATTAGAATCTGAATTGCAGGGTTTTTTTCCTTTTATTGAATTCAAATTCCACCATCTGCCCAGGACATTATTTCAGCGTCTGGATTAACAGTCCGGCGATTCTACCATCAACAGTCCAATGATAATACCATAATAAATATTAATATTTTCCCATGACAGACCTTAAGACATCTGGCCTATAGTTTCCTGTTTATGTCTCCTTTTCTTTTTGAATATCAGAGTAACACATTGTACCTTCCAATCTAACGAAACCTTCTTCAAATCTAGGGAATTTTTGTAAAGTAAGAGCAATGCATCAACCATCTCACTAGCCACTTCTTCTCAGACCCTAGGATGAAGCCCATCAGGATCCAAGTAACTTGCCAGCCCTATACCTCTATCAGCTTACTCAGTGTCATTTCCTTGGTGGTTGTCATTTTCTTTAATTCCTCCCTTCCCCAGCGATGTGCAGGCTAGGTGGGTTAGCTATGGGAAATGCAGGGTTACAGGGATAACCTGGGGGAGATGTGGTGGATCTGAGCAGGATGAAGAGGGTCGCTATGGATTCAATGGGCCAAATGGCTTTTTTCTCCCCCTTTACTCATTCTGGCCAGGCAGCATTTATTGCCCATCTCTAATTGAGTTAAGAGTTAACCAAATTCCTGTAGGTCGAGGGTCACACATAGGCCAGACCAGGTGAGTATGGTAGATTTCCTTCTCGAAAGGACATCAGTGAACCAGATGGGTTTTCCAACAATCGAAGATAGATTCATTGTCATCATTCGACTCTAGGTCCAGCTATCTATTGAATTCAAATTCAACCATTTGCCTTGGCAGGATTTGAACCTGGGTCTCCAGAAAATTACCTAAGTCACTGGGTTAACAATCCAGCGATAATACCAATAGGCCATCACCTCCTCTTGCTTCCACACCATAGGGATTTTATGTTTATTAAGTCTTTAAACTCACTTTCTATATGACCAATGTTCACATTGTGAGCTCTTCTAATATTTTCAATTTCAAGAGAAACTCTGATTATCACTTTTTTATATCTCTTAGGCTGTCGTGGATATCCCACTGGTACCTGCTCGACAAAAGGAGAGAAGGTGTCACCACCAATACGTGGAAGTGATGTTCAATGAATGAAAGACAGTGGAGTTACTGTAAAAGTTGCACTGAATCATAGAATCCCTATCATGCGGAAAGTGCCCATTCAGCCCATTGATTCTGCCCTGACCCTCTGAAGAGCATCTCAGCCCCCAACCCTCTTCCCATAACCCTGCATTTCCCATGGCTAACCCACCTAGCCTGCACACTATGGGCAACTTAGCATGGCCAATCCACCCAACCTGCACATCTTTAGACTGCAGGAGGAAACCGGAGCACCCGGAGGAAACCCACGCAGACACAGGGTAGAATGTGCAAACTCCACACAGGCAGTCACCCCAGGCTGGCATCGAACCCAGGTCCCTGGCACTGTGAGGCAGCTGTGCTAACCATCAAGCCCCTGTGCCACCCATCGGAATGAAGAGTGACAATTACTTGGTTGGCAGAACATGGATGTACATCCCCCACAACAGCGGTTGCAGTCTTCACCAAGGAATAGGATTTTCTCCTCATTGTGGGTGAGGAGCCTAATGCTGGACACCTCTCCACCCATCTGGGCCCTTTCTGCCCTATTGTAGACTATTCTCTCCTGTAATGACAGAAAGGGAGGGGCTGAATGAGATTGAATTTGGGTGAATAGCTGTTAAGGATAGCTGATGCGGGTAGCTGAAACGAGGTGAAGTGCCCCAAACGAATGAGTAGGCAGCACTGAGGCCTTGCAGGTTTCGTGGTCTGGAAGACTAGGGGTGCAGAAAAGAGAGTAAGTGAGGGAAGATATTGCAGGCCACAGTGAGGGCGACAGAGCATGAGCCTTGATGGGAGGTGGGTGCAGAAGCAGAGACAGAGTGAGGTGGCAGAGTGTGGCACTCATGCTGGTGGAGCAGAGATCATTGACCTTCTTATGGTACAGCTGGCCATTCCTCCAGACTGTGGGGACCACGCTGTCCCAGGTGGCAACCTCGGATCAGGCTGTCAGGTGGCACGGCCTCCTCTGCCATGCCTCTTGGAAGAGGAGGTCATCCTGTGGACAACCCCATCCACCAGTACTGCCTGGCCCACATCACAGAATCATGGCACCATCTTCCCCTCCTCTGAACATCTTCTGAGTGAACACCCATCACCGAGCTGGACAGTTTTGGAATGCCAGTCCTCATCAATGCCAGGGATCCCTGTTAAGTGCAGAAACCTGGCGGCACTTTCTGTCAACGTTAGTACAAAAGTCAGACAAATTGGGGAATTCTGCAAACTTTATAAAATCTCTAGCTTTTGTGATGACTCCAGGAACAACGAGGATTGGTTTCCAATGCACCATCCTTGAAAAACTTTGTTTTTCAAAAGTACATTGACCACTTGTGAACATGATCACCTGTCTGATGACCATGATAACCAATTTGAACAAAAAACATTTATGGTCTATCAAGACAGGCTTCACTCTGGAATCTAACTTGTTCAGTATCACCATCAGCTGAGATTATAACAGCACGAAGTAGGTGGAAAATTGTACAGTCCACATGCCACCCACGGTCACCAGTCAGTGTGAGACAATCTTGTCTTTGCAAAGGTTGGGGTTCAATTAAAACATTAGAATAAAATAATCCCTTCTCAACAGCTTTCAACCTCTTTAATTGTAAGCACCTGGGGAACAGTTTCCGACATTAAAGTGTCATATAAGAGTAAATTATATAGGTGCTATATGAGGTTCACAAAGGAAGACTTTGCAAGTGTCATTGAGAAAAGGGAATATTGTAATAAAGGCTGGGTATATTAGAGACTAATTTTAAAAGATAAAATAAAATATTTTCTCTGAGGAAAGGTCCAGTTGGGAAGTAATATGCACGAGTAGTCATTCAGTCTTTAAACCATAAATCTTCTGACCCAGAGTCCAGAGCATTATCAACTGAGTCAAGCTCATGCATTTATCTTGTAGTCAGGAATGACCAAAAGTAAGCTATACCAACTGGGATTCATGGAGAAAGAAACAGTATATTGTGAAACACAATCTAAAAGAAAGTAAACAAAAAAAAAGAGCAAGATGGAGAACAAATGGTTTAATGAGTTTCAAACTCCTTCATTCTGGATTTAGCACTCAGCTTCAGCACATATCAACACCTAATGGGTTCAAAACGCATTCAACTGAATTTTCATTCTGTTTCTGGGCGATTTAGCTTTCCTTAGAGAAGGTATTTTGTTCTTTCTTTTAAAATTAATCTCTAATATACCCAGCCTTTATTACAACATTCCCTTTTCTCAAAGACATTTGCAAAGTCTCCATTTGTGAACCTCATATAACACACAAATAATTTACATTTATATGACACTTTAATGTTGAAAACTGTCCCCAGGTGATTACAATACAAGAGGTTGGAAGCTATAGAGGAGGGATCATTTTATTTTCTGCCTTTCTGTGCTTACTAATGAGCTGCTTAGATGCCGTTGCCTCTTGTTATGTAGATTATCGATGTGCAGTTAAGCAAGAAACGACAATCTCTGAATAAGCCACATAAAGCAAAATACTGCAGATGTTGAAACTGAACAGGACTAGCCATATGAATACAGTGGCTACAAGAGCAGGTCAGGGGCAGCAAATAACTCACTTGCTAACCCCCCCCAAAAGCCTGTCCACCATCTACAAGACGCAAGTTAGGTCTGTGATGGAATACTCCCCACTTGCCTGGATGGGTGCAGCTCCAGTGACATGCAAAAAGCTTGACACCATTCAGGGCAAAGCAGCCCGCTTGATTGGCAACAAATCCACAAACATCCACGCCCTCCACCATTGATTGTCATCTACAAGATGCACTGCAGAAATAAATAGCGACAGAACACTCCGCAGAAACCAGCAGGCCTGGCACTATCTGCGCAGAGAGAAACAGAATTAACATTCTGAGTCCAACATGGTGTTTCTTCGGAACATGGTTCTGCTGAGTTTCTCCAGCACTTTCTTTTCATGCTTCAGATCTCTGGCCTCTGCAGGACTTAGTTTTTAATTAAGTAGCCATCACCACCATCATTGTGTGATTGTGTTCTGCCAATAGGGAGATCCTGAAAATCTCTCCAGCAGAGCCTTGAAAAGATTCAGAGGAAAAGCCCTAGAGGGTGGTGCCTCCTTTAACAGTCACTTGCAATGTACCCACTCTAGAGCTAGCCCAGAAAGGTGTGTCCTAGCAAGTAGCAAATGTCAGCACCCACAGCCTTTGCCTGCAGAGCTACCAGTGTTCAGACGTTGTATAAGGCAGCCTCTCCTTTCCCCACGGGCCCTCTGTGCAGCCTCATGTTAAGCTGTACCTCCTTGTTCAAGCCCTCTCTCCTACGAACTTAGAGGTCTATGACTAACAGACTGCTGTTCCTGTTCATGCTGCTTATCTTGCTGCTGGAGCGGGTACTGTTTCTACTCATGCTGGTCATCACGGTCTTCATTGGACATCCTGCATAACACAAACTGCTTTCAGACTTATCAGATAAATGAAAAATGCAAAACACAGCTCCAACTCTTCATTATGTAACTGAGACCTTCAAAGTCTGTGGAGTCACCTATAAAGGTGTAAAACTATCTATTAGCATCGGTACTATCCACAAACCAATTCAATACAGGCAACTGTGAAAGCAGCAATGAGCACTGAGCACATGTTGACATATTTTGTCCCCCATGCAGTCAGCCACATAGATAGAGACATAGAGTCATAGAGATGTACAGCATGGAAACAGACCCTTCGGTCCGACTCGTCCATGCCAACCAGATATCCTAAATTAATCTAGTCCCATTTGCCAGCATTTGGTGCATATCCTTCTAAAACCTTCCTATTCATGTACCCATCCAGATGCCTTTTAAATGTTGTAATTGTACCAGCCTCCACCACTTCCTCTGGCAGCTCATTCCATACATACACCACCCTCTGCATGAAAAAGTTACCCCAGAGGTACCTTTTAAATCTTTCCCCTCTCACCTTAAACCTATGCCCTCTAGTTCTGGACTCACCCACCCTGGGGAAAAAGACCTTGTCTATTCATCCTATCCATGCCCCTCATGATTTTATAAACCTCTATAAGGTCACTCGTCAGCATCCCATGCTCCAGGGAAAATAGCCCTGGCCTAATCAGCCTCTTCCCTGTCGCTCAAACCCTCCAACCCTGGCAACATCCTTGTAAATCTTTTCTGAACCCTGTCAAGTTTCACAGCGTCTTTCCTATAACAGGGAGACCAGAATTGCACACGGTATTCCAAAAGGAGCCTAACCGATGTCCTGTGGAGCTGCAACATGACCTCCCAACTGCTATACTTAATGCACTGACCAATAAAGGTGAGCATACTAAACACCTTCTTCACTATCCTATCTACCTATGATTCCACTTTCAAGGAACTACGAACCTGCACCCCAAGTTCTCTTTGATCAGCAACAATCCTCATTAAGCACTAAGTCCTGCCCTGATTTGCCTTTCCAAAATGCAGCACCTCACATCTATCTAAACTAAACTCCATCTGCCACTTCTCAGCCCATTGGCCCATCTGATCAAGATCCCATTGTACTCTGAGATAACTTTCTTCACTGCCCACTATACCTCCAATGTTGGTGTCATTTGCAAACTTACTAACTATGTTTCCTATGTTCACATCCAAATCATTTATATAAATGACGAAAAGTCAGTGGACCCAGCACTGATCCTTGTGGCACACCCTGGTCACAGGCCTCCAGTCTCAATAGCAACCCTCCACCACGACCCTCTGTCTTCTAACTTCGAGCCAGTTCTGTATCCAAATGACTATGTCTCCCTGTATTCCATCTGATCTAACCTTGCTAACTAGCCTGCCATGAGGAACCTTGTCAAATGCCTTACTGAAGACTATATAGATCACGTCCACCGCTCTGCCCTCATCAATCCTCTTCGTTACTCTTCAAAAAACTCAATCAAGTTCATGAGACAAGATGTCCCAAGCACAAAGCCATGGTGACTATCCCTAATAGGTCCTTGCCTTTCCAAATACGTCTTAATCCTACCCCTTAGGATTCCCTCCAACAACTTGCCCACTACTGATGTCAATTTCACCAGCCTATAGTTCCCAAACTTTGCCATACCATCTTTTTTAAATAGTGACACCACATTCGCCAAACTCCAATCTTCTGGCACCTTGCCTGTGGCAATTAATGATACAAATATCTCAGCAAGGGGGCTCAGCAATCACTTCCCTAGCATCCCACAGAGTTCTAGGGTATACCTGATCAAATCCCGTGGATTTACCCATCTTTATGCATTTTCAGGTGTCCAGCACCTTCTCCTCTGTAATATGGACATTTTTCAAGATGTTGCTGTTTATTTCCCCATATTCTCTATCTTCCACATCCTTCTCCACAGTAAACACAGGTGCAAAATATTCGTTTTGTATCTCAAATACTCACCTTCTTTTCACTGGTGAGTTTCAATGACTCATGGCAACCCATAGATAAAGTCTCAAGATGTAGGTGCTGTTTACAAAGCCAGCATTTATTGCCTGCCCTAATTGCCCTTGATAGGGTGCTGAGTGGGAGCTGAAGTGGAGTCATAGAGTCATAGAGATGTACAGACAGAAACAGACCCTTTAGTCCAACTCATCCATTCCAACCAGATATCCTAAACTGATCTAGTACCATTTGCCGGCATTTAGCCCATATGCTTCTAAACCCTTCCTATTCATGTATCCATCCAGATGTCTTTTAAATATTGTAATTGTACCAGCCTCCACCATTTCCTCTGGCAGCTCATTCCATACACATGCCACGTGAAAAAGTTGCCCCTTAGGTCCCTTTTAAATCTTTTCCTCTCACCTTAAACCCATGCCCTCTAGTTTTGGTCTCCGCTATCCTGGGGCAAAGACCTTGGCTATTCACCCTATCCATTCCTGTTATGAATTTATATAGCTCTATAACGGTCTGCCTCAGATGCTCCAAAGAAAATAGCCCCAGCCTATTCAGCATCTCCCTATAGCTCAAACCCTCCAAACCTGGCAACATTCTTGTAAATCTTCTCTGAACCCTTTCAAATTTCACAATATCTTTCCTATAGCAGGGAAACAAGAACTGAAGATAGTAGGAACTGCCGATGCTGGAGAATCTGAGATAACACGGTGTAGAGCTGGATGAACACAGCAGGCCAAGCAGCATCAGAGGAGCAGGAAAGCTGACATTTCGGGTCGAGACCCTTCTTCAGAAACGTCAGCTTTCCTGCCCCTCTGATGCTGCTTGGCCTGTTGTGTTCATCCAGCCCTATACCGTGTTATCCCAGACAAGAACTGAATGCAGTATTCCAAAAGTGGCCTAACCAATGTCCTGTACAGGTGCAACATGACCTCCCAACTCCTATAAATGTAAGCATGCCAAATGCCTCCATCACTACCCTGTCTACCTGTGACTTCACTTTCAAGGAACAATAAAACCTGCACTTCAAGGTCTCTTTGTTTGGCAACACACCTCAGGACCTCACCATTAAGTGTATAAGTCCTGCCCTGATTTGCTTTCGATCACGTGCATTTTTCTGGATTTCACCTCCACATGCGTTCCAACTCATAAAGAAAAGAAAAAGCCAAGAGGTGACATAATGTGTAAATTAATGAAAGAATTTGATAACTAGATGAGGAAGAGATGTTTCCATTTCTGAGAAATTCAAAACTACGGTCCCCATAAATATAAAATGGATGATAATAAAAATTTGGGAGAAACGTCTTTGAACAAAGTTGAGAGAAGGGTCTGGGGAAGGGTGACTGGACCCGAAACATTAGCTCAGTTTTTTCCTTCACAGATCTACCAGACCTGTTGTGCTTTTCCAGCAACTTTGCTTTAGTTCCTGATTTACAGCATCTGCAGTTCTTTCAGTTTTTATTGAGAGAATCTGGAATTTCTTGCTTCTAGAAGTAGTTGAGATTGTATGAGATGATGGTTCTCAAAGAGTTAATGCTGGAGTTGCATTAAGTTCTATCCAGTCGTGATCAGGTCACACAGGCATTGGGTGGAAAGCAGGTGGTCTAGCACAAAGCCCCAGAGGACACTGACATGTCATCTCTGGTGCCTAATAGACTTAAATAATTAGTCATTTTTAAAAAAATTTTGAAAACATACTTCATTCATAAAGATATCTTTGTATACATAGCCACTGAAGCAATTCGGTTCTGTACAGTAGCATATGAAGAAATGAACAAATATTGGAGTTTGACCATATCCAACAAACAAACCAAAGGCATTTCTTATTCTTGCAAGGTTATACTTACATATATTTGAGGCATTGGGAGGGACTGATATCTGAACGGACCCCCATTTAACTTTGGCAGAAAGACCTCAGACAATGGTCTTTCCCCACTGTGCCTTGGTGGCAGCTGCCCCAAGTTTTAGTGCATCCCTCAGCACATAGTCCTGGACCTTGGAATGTGCCAGTCTTTCACCGAGTTGATGGTGCTCCAGGCACAGACAATGTAACGCCTACCTATTGCAATTATGCAATAAATTAACTCCTACCATCTCAGAGAATTTCCAACACACCCCAGTTCAGCTGAATGGCCGTAAATTTAGTGTGATACAATATTGGAGATGAACAACATTTGAATACGTACAGAGCCAGGAAAGGTAAGACTGGTGATTGGGTGGAGAGTAGGCAATGATAAAGTGAGAGACCTGATGAAGAAGCAAAGCAAAAAGCAGGTGATGATGAAATAACCTGGTGAAGGTGTGACTGTTTAAAGGGATGGCAGAGGGCCTGGGGGTTGGTGATGAATGGAAAATGTGGCACAGAGGGGAAGGCTTCCATGTTCATAGAATCCCTACAGTGCAGAAATAGGCCCTTCGGCCCAACAAGTCCACAGTGCCCCTCGGAGCATCCCACCCAGACCCATCCCTCATAACCCACCTAATCTATACATCCCTGAACATTATGGGCAATTTTAGCATGGCCAAACCACCTAGCTTACACGTTTTTGGACCGTGGGAGGAAACTAGAGCACCTGGAGAAAGCCTACGCAGACACGAGGAGAATGTGCAGACTCCACACAGACAGTCGCCCGAGGTTGGAATCGAACCCAGGTCCCTGGTGCTATGAGGCAGCAGCGCCAACCACTGAGCCACCGTGCCGCCCCCAGACCTTGGACCTTGGAATGTTCTGGGAATGTGGCAAAGGAAGGTGTTGCTCAAACCCATGGCTGTACTCTAATTGGGGATTCCCCAGCCCAAGCATTAGTTACAACTCCTCCATTCACAGTGACTGTGAGGCAGCCACTCACTTTTTACTGAGGAACACTTTCCAAGGAGACACGAGCAATGGTCAGGATCTAAAGGTATTGAGCTACATTGGAAGGCTGTAACATGCCTTAATGGAAGTTGAGATCTTGCTCAAATCTCCATTGGAATAATGGTGCAAGTCAAGATCACAGTGTGAATGAAGAATATTGATGAAAGCTCAAAGTTAAAATTAGCGGAAAAAAAAATGGTTCAGCTAAGTGATGATGGATGCTGGCTGGTTAGCTCATTTGGCTGGACAGCTAATGCTGTATGAGGCCAGTAGAGTAGGTCAGTGCCCATATGAGCTGAGATCACCAGGAAAGGTTGGTGAGCTTTTCAACCTCATCCAAGTGAATGGTGACCCTCAGGTTAAACTCACCACTAGTTGTTCCTCCCTTAAGAAAGCTTCTTATGGCCCTCTAAGACTGAAGGCTTCGCACGATTTGTTGACCACCAACGTCACGGAGGCCATTCATCCTGAGCAGTGCTGGAGGAATTACAAATTAGTCACTATTTCACCCAGCAGAATTATTCAAGGCCCTGGGCAGTGGGAAGAGAGGGTTTAAAAGAGCAGATGGCTGTTGTAATAGTAAGAACGGACGATGCTGGAGTCAGAGATAACACAGTATGGAGCTGGATGAATACAGCAGGCCAGGCAGCATCAGAGGAGCAGGAAAGCTGACGTTTCGGGTCAGGACCCTTGTTCAGAAACATCAGCTTTCCTGTGTTTCTCCATGCTCCACAATGTGTTATAGGTGAGTGCTGTGTGTGTTTCATGTGTATGAAAGGCTCTGGAGGACAGGAGCTGTGTGATGTCAAAGACAGCAGCATAACTGTAATGTCACTGGGCTAGTCACCCTGAGACCTAGATCCGTGCCCTGAGAATAGAGGTTCAAATCTCACCGTGACAGCTGGCTGAAATGAAATTCAGTGAATAAATCTGCAGTTGAAAGTGGACTGTGAAACTGCCATCAGTTGTAAAAGTCCAACTGGTTCACTCACGTCCTTGAGGGAAGGAAATCTGTCACGTTTACCTACATGTGACTCCAGACCAACAACAATGTGGTATACCTCTGAAATGATTGAGCAAGCCGCTCAGTTTAAGGGACAATTAGGGACAGGCAATTTCCTTTTTTCTCTCTGTTCATTCATGAGATGCTTGTATAGCTGGAAAGGCCTGAATTCATTACCCATTCCCAATGTACCAGAGGGCAATTAAGAGTCAAGCACATTGCTGTGGTTCTAGAGTCACATGTTGAAGCAACAAGATAAATTTGGCAGATTTCCTTCAGGAAAGGGAATTAATGAACCAGAAAAGATTTTTTTTTACAGCAATACCCAAGAATTGCTATGAGACTAGCATTTTGATTCCAGATTTTTTTTTATTGACTTTAGATTTTGCATGGGATTATGAAGCCATGTCCACAGACCATTAGCTGAGCCCTGCAAATGCCAGTGGCACTACCACCTTCCACACAGTTCAGCAGTAATACTCACTCCTGTAAAAGAATAAAGGAAAATAAAGTGAACCATAGAGATGCAAAGGGAATAATCCATTCGGAGTGCTGCAGAGGGGAGGGAGAGATGTGTTTAATGCCAGGTTCATGTTGACAGGAAAGGGAATGGCAGTGAATATCAGGTGGAAGGTGAAGAGAAGGGACTGTCAAATGAGGTGAGGACAAGGGCTGGATATCATGCAGGGCGATGGCTATCAAAGTGGGATGGGGATTGGACAGCGGTGGTGGGCTACCATGACTGAGGACAAAGAAGAGCATTTCAGAAACTCTGACATGAAAAGTGCTATTGACAGAATGGATCAGATAGAGAAACTGCCAAAGCTGACAAAATGTGTGACAGCTGTAGCTGTGGGAATGGAGAGGGCTTGCATTAATGGCCAGCTTACTTCTCAGATGTCCCACTGACCCTTGCTGTGATCCACTTCCACAGGTTATATCGCTTTCCATCCAGAACAGTGAGCATTTGCCAAGCCTGGCCTGAACCATGGTCAAAATGTATTGTTCCACTGAGGATAGTACTGGCATCGAAGAGTCCTAAGGCTAGGAGTGAATGAACTGGCAACCTCTGAGTGCAATCTGCGTTGAGGGAAGCCAAAAACAATATTAGCAGCCGTGTGCTGCCTTCAGAGTTTGAGATTAGCAGCTCTCTGCTCTGCTCCTGGCAGTAACACACCCAATCATCAAATCATTCACTGATTGTTGAATCCTTTGCAGCTACACTGGGGAAATGGGGGGACTGGAGGGTCAGATTAAAATGTGATCACTCGAGTTGATGTTCCCATCTGTTTTTCCCAAACTGACAGAAGCCCTGTTCTCTGGAGAGCTTGCTGTTCCATTTATTTTCCTCAAAGCAGTTGAGCAAAACACTTCCAGGCAATCACTCCACTCCCGAGCTCTCTCCACTTCCCCCAGTCGACAAAGCCCGTCAGGCAATCTCATGGCATGCAGCAGCCAGACCAGCAGTGATAGGGCAAATTGGAGCAGGAATTCCTGGGAACTTGCCACAGCAACACACAGCATCTGAAACGCCAGCAGAAACACGAGTTCCTCCAGCAGGACCACTTCTGTTTTTCATTCTGCGCAGGATCCACTAACTTAACCAACGGTTTTTCTCCACCCTATCTGACATTAAAAACCGTGCCCATTTCTGAAGAAGGGTCCTGACCTGAAACGTCAACTTTCCTGCTCCTCTGTTGCTGCTTGGCCTGCTGTGTTCCTCTAGTTCCACACTGTGTTATCTCTTCCTCCAGAAGTCTCGGTTTTTATTTCAAACTTCCAGCTTTGCAGTTCTTTGTTGTTTTTTGTTTGGCATCTGAAAAGAACAGAGATAGACAAAGAGAGAGATGACCAGATCTGTGGACAGAAAGGCTGACCGCTGGATAGACAGACAGACGGATAAATATTGAGAAATTCACAGATGTAGAGAAAGGAGCAGTTTGAGATTGATTGACAGAAAGGGAAATAGAGATAGATAAAATTATCTTCCTTCCCCCCAAGTTACCTATTAGCACGTACCTAAATTCCCTGTCTCCCATGCACTGCATACCCCTCCCACTCAGGAATATATTCTTGTCCAGATACCATTCCTCAGAACCACCCTCACTCCCCCACTGAACTCCAATCATAACGCCATTAACTCAACTACAACTCCCCTGTTCTGTGGAGGGCACCTTGGATTGTGGATGTAAGGTTAAAGGCAACTGGATCATGCATTCATGGAAGAGACCAATGTGTTTGTATTTTGCCATCTTTAGAAGGAGAAAGGACATCACTCCTTCTGATCTGACATAGCTCATTGAATCCTTATCCTTACGTTTAGTATCGATGGTTGTTTTGCCTTGCCATTCACTACAGCAGCTTTTTCATTGAGTCAGGAATTTTTGGTTTGTTCACACATGGGATGTGGGCATCGCTCACTGAGCCAGCATTTATTGTCTGTTCCTAGCACCCCTTGAGAAGGTGGTGGTGAGCTGCCTTCTGGAACTGCTGAGTCTATATATCAAGCTATTACTCCCTAACTGTACCAATGATGTGTATTAGCACACGGACTGGAACAGTGCAGGAAGGCAGCTCACCCCTGTCTACTCAAGTAGAATAAGGAACGTGCAAAAAAGAATAGGCTTTGTGGTACCACATCTTCAAGATTATCTCAGTGCAGAAATGAATTGAATTTCTTCTTGAACGCCACCGTGTTGTCCCTTTAAAAGCTCTCACTCATAACATAATTCCAAAACCTTACTGCTTTTACTAAAAAAAACCTCCTGATTTTCTGTTTTATTTTTAATTTCCAAGTTTTCAAACTGTATTGGCCCATATTTAAAGCTGTGTAATATTTGACAGAATCTATCAGAATAATTCTACCGATTATCAGCTAAGCTTCAATCAGACCACTTCCTGTTTTCAACAGAAAGAAGCCCAAGCACCTTAGCTGTTCCTGGTAGCTTAAATAGTTGGTATTACTTTCAGACCACAAGATTATTTCCCCATATTAATACACGTTGCATTACCCAGCTACCCAGAATGTCATCTAACCTGACATCAAAAAAGGCTGGAGCTTTTTATTCCTCTTTATTCATTCACGGGATGAGGGTGTCGCTGGCTAGGCAGCATTTATTGCCCATCCCTAATGGCCTAGAGGGCAGTTAGGAGTCATCCACATTGCTGTGGGTCTGGAGTCACATGTAGGCCAGACCAGGTAAGGATGTCAGTTTCCTTCCCTAAAGGACATCAGTGAACCAGATGGGATATTCCCCCAACAATTGACAATGGATTCACAGTCATCATTCAATTTTTAATTCCAGATATTTATTGAATTCAAATTCCACCATTTGCTGCAGCAGAATTCGAACCTGGGTCCCCAGAACGTTATCTGGGTCTCTGGATTAACAGTCCAGCGATAAAACCATTAGGCTATTGCCTTGTTATGAACAAGCAGCAACGATAACAAGCTGCAGCCAGAATGGCACTCACTGTGGAAACAGTATGGACTGCAGATGCTGGAAGCTAGAGTCAATAAACGTGGAGCTGGAAAAGCACAGCAGGTCAAACAGCATCCGAGGAGCGGGGAAATCAGGAGAGCTTAGAGACAGCCTTATCAAAACCCTTGACATTGAAAGACTTTCCTTCACCAATACTCCAAATATCGGCATGACAGGTGTCCATGTATATCCTGTCACCTCAAGGACAACAGCCTACTTACCAGTCGTGAAATCAAAAAGGTGTATCAAACAACAGGACCGACTGTCAATATTTCTATACAACCACATGTTTTGTCCAAAGTGAGGGAGTCTGAGCCTCACTATCTTGATCGAGATTTTTGAGGAGGTGACAAAGATGCTTGCTGAGGAAAAAGTAGTTGATGTTGGCTACATGGACATCAGGAAAGCCTTTGGCAATGTCCCTCATAGCAAACTAGTATAAAAGGTGAAGTCACATGGTATCAGGGGTGAGCTGGCAAGGTGGATACAGAATTGGTTTATTCATAGGAGACAGATGGTAGTAGTGGAATGATGCTTTTCAGAATGGAGGGTTGTGACAAGTGGTGTTCCACAGGGATCAGTACTGTTCGGGATCTACATAAATGATTTAGAGGAAAACATAGCTAGTCTAATTAGTAAGCTTGCAGAAGATACAAAGATCCATGGAGTCGTGGATAATGAGGAGGGTTGTCAGAGGATACAGAGGAATATAGATCGGTTGGAGGCATGGGCAGAAAAATGACAGATGGAGTTTAATCCGGACAACTGTGAGGTGATGCATTTTGGAAAGGTGTAGGTGCAGGTGGAAATAATACAGTCAATGGCAAAACCCTTAGGAGTACTGATATGCAGAGGGATCTGGGTGTTCAGGCCCACAGATCAGTGAAGGTGGCATCACAGTTAGATAAGATAATAAAAAAGACCTATGACATGCCTGCCTTTATTGGAAGGGGCATTGTGTATAAGGATAGACAAGTTATGCTGCAGCTTTATAGAACTTTAGTTAGGCCACACTTGCAACATTGTGTTTAGATTTGGTCACCACACTACATGAAGGATGTGGATGCTTTGGAGAGGATACAGGAAAGGTTTACCAGGATATTGCCTGATATGGCAGATTATAGCTATGAAGAAAGGTTAGATGGACTGAGTTTGTTTACATTGGAATGCAGGAGGTTGAGGGGTGACCTGATAGAAGCTTATAAGATTGTGAATGGTATAGACAGAGTGGAAAGTATAAGGCTTTTTCTGAGAGTGGAGGGGTTAATTACTAGGGGACACAGGTTCAAGGTGCAATGGGGGAAGTTTAAAAGAGATGTGTGAGGCAAGTTTTTCACATAAGGGGTGATGAGTGCTTGGAACACACTGCCAGAGGAGGTGGTGGAAGCAGATATAACAGCAACATTCAAGAAGCACCTGGACAAATACCTGAGTAGGAAGGGAATAGAGAGTCATGGCTCCTATAAGTGAAGACAGTTTTAATATGGGAGGGCAAAACGTCTGGGCACAGGCTTGGAGGGCCAAAGGACCTGTTACCGTCCTGTATTGTTCTTTGTCAGCTGTGACTGGAAATATGTTCAGAAAATTTAAAACCATTGTGGACCCTTCTAGTAGCAGTACCATCAGTGGTATATTTGTCTGCAGGATGCGGCTCAAAGCTTCTGCATTTGCTACTTGGCCTCCCAGACGGTGCTCCAACTTGTAATTATATGCATTTAGTATTAGAGCCCATCACTGAATTCGGCCTGAAGCTATGGGCAGCACTGTCTTGTTCTCTTTAAGGGCACGTAGCAGGGGTTTGTGGTCCGTTAGTACAAATTTAATACTGTGCACAGTTTTGGCCTCTCTATTCAAAGGATGATAATTTTTCCTCAAAGGAGTTTCAAGAAAGACTCATGAGTGCTTCAATGGCACAATCACACTGCAGTGTCAATATGCAATTTTAAGCAGGGTTTCTGAAATTTTCTCCCTGGTAGGTACTAATTGTCCAATGGGACTACCGAAGTGCACAGATCTCAGCATCATAACTATTCATGAAACTCAGATCATATCCATGTTGTAGAACAGAACAGGCATGAGCAATCAAGTCAATCAGCAGTTAAAATGGTTGTGCCCAGACCATTTCGACACAATCAGGAATCTTAAAGGTCAAGTGGCATTGCAACACCAGGATGATGCAATCCCCTTCAACAAACCTTCTGAGAAGAGCCATGTACACATTCAGGAGAAGCTTCGAGTGCAGCTGAATGAAATGGAGTGGAATGGTAAGATTCAGAAGATTTACCATCACACAGATTGGTGTGGTTCTACCATACCTGTCTTAAAGAAATGTGGCACCACAGGAATCTGCCTAGATCCTAGGCATCTCAAACTGTCACTTTAATGACATACACATAAAACGCCAACAGTGTAAGAATTGGATCATAAATATTGCAGTATCCGTGTCTTGCCTGAACTAGATGGAAAGCATCTCTACTGGTCCATCCATCTGGCAGAAAAATCCCAAGAGCTCAGAACATTTTGGAGACCATTTGGGCGATACTGTTTCTGACAGCTATCTGCAAGTTAAGACCTATTCCAACATCACATGGATTGATTTATTGAATATGTACCTAGCTGTGTTTGCGTGGTTGACAATACCACAGTCATGGGTCAGACAAAGGCAACCTTCTTCCATGGATGACAGCAGCACAATGACATGGCTGGAAATGAAGTACAACATCAGTGTCAGCCAGAGAAACATTTTCAGATCCGCTCATTACTATCCGTGGAGTCTGTGCCAAACCAGGCAAGATCAAGGATGCTGAGGAAAAGCCGAATCTGCGACATTGCCATAGATCCCCTCACCATTTACTTCCAAGTTTGTGGAAAAGGTTTCTCCACTGAGAGCCTTCCTCATGAAAGACGTTGCCTGTGTGCAGCAAACTGACTCCCAGTACATCTTCAATTCTTACAAGCAGGTTCAGTCAGCAGAACTTTACTTATTGCAATCATACAACGCACAATTCTGGAAGTAGATGTATCACAAAAAGGCCTCCGTGTGTCATTTGGAAAACAAAACCCTACTATTTCTGGTTCTAAAGCCTCGTCATCTGTATAAACATTCCAAAACAGAGCACAAGATATTAACATTTAGCATCATGCAATTTCAAATTTACTTATTCAGCAGGAAATCCACCTTTGAAAGAGACCATAAGTCACAAAATTGATCTGCTGTTAAGTGGTAACAAATGCAGAGTAGCATTTTGCAGCATTTACTTGTCAAGGTGCAAGGATATGACTATGAAGTCAGATACATGCCAGGTACCAGGATGATAATGTTTGATGCACTAAGCAGATTAGCCAAACCACAAAAAGATCAGAGTGTCTCTCTTATTCGACCTGTGATGCCCTAAATGGAAATTGAACACGTTCTCAATTTTGATCTGTTATATTTGGCCAAAGCCAGCATGAGCAGTTGTAATCTCCACTGCCAATGATGAGCAATTGTAGGAGTTGCAACAGATTATTACCCTAAGGTGGCCAGCCAGTATGAATGACATTCCTCAGAATATTCATTCATTTTGGCTGTACAGAGATGAACTCGGTGACGCGTGGCACGACATTTTCAAGGTAAGCAAGGTTGAATTGTAAAATGACTTTGCCAATATACGTTACACCAAGGACACAAGGATATTGAGAACACAAGATGGGTAACAAATGAATCTGTGTACCAGAAAAAGCATCCAAGAAATGCAAAGATCCCAGGTTATATAAAGCCATTAACAATCATGTGTAGGAATATAAGCCAGATCAGACCAATCTACAACATGCCAGTCATACACACAGAGAGTGAAGGAAAAACTCTGATGATATTTATGCTGAATGACATCAAACAGCAGCAAGAGATCCAAGAGCAACATTTACCTCACCAGACGGGCATACAGTCACCAGAAATGTTTGGCTAAAATGAATGTGGGCCTACCATGGGTAAAATCAAAAGAATATGAAATGGGGAACAGAGACATCACATCAAGGCTAAATAATTACTTTACGTCTGTTTTCACTAAGGAAGATAATCTCCCACTGCTGAGGAGAATGAGGAGTTGATATATCCCCAAGACCTAATGGCCTGATCCCAGAGGGTTGAAGGAGGAAGCTATACAGTTGATGCATTGGTGATTATCTTTCAAAATTCTAAAAATGATTCCTGTGGATAGGCAGATGGATAATGTCCCCTCACTATTTAACAAGAGTGTGAGGAAACAGGGAACTACAGACCAGCAGGAGAAGGAAATATGCTAGGATCTATTATAAAGGAATGGATAAATAGACGTGTGGTTGATCATGATCTGACTGGCCATAGTCAACATTGATTTGTGAATGAAAGATCATGCTTGACAAACCTTTTGGAGTTTGTTAAAAATATTCTTAGGAAAATTTAGGGGAGGCGATGGCCTAGTGGCATGCTAATCCAGGGAAATGGAAATGTTTTGGACACTTCGGTTCCAATTCTGCCACAGCAGATGGTGGAATTTGAATTCAATAAAAATCTGGAATTAAGAGTTCAATAATTATCATGAAGTCATTGTCAATTGTTGGAAGAACTTATCTGGTTCACTAATGTCCTTTAGGGAAGGAAACTGCCATCCTTACCTGGTATGGCCTACATGTGACTCCAGACCCTCAGCAATGTGATTGGGTCAGACATAATGTGGTCTTCACTGCTCTCTGGGCAATTAAGGATGGACAATAACATTGGTCTAGCCAGTGATGTCCTCATTCCATGACTGAATGAATAAAAGAAATTGATAAATGAGAGCCAACAAACATAGTATGCTTATATTTTCGGAAGGCTTTTGATAAAGTCCCCCACAGGCAATTGGTTAGAAAAATTAAAGCATATGATATAGTAGCCAATGTATTGGTATGAATTAATGATTGGCTAACAGTTGTAAAAAAGAAAGTAGGAATAAATGGGTCATTCTCGCATTAGCAGACTATGACTTATGGGGTACCTCATGATTTGTAGTTGGAAACCAAATATAATATTTCCATATTTACAGATGATACAAAGCTAAGTAGGAATGTGTGTTGTGAGGAAGATGTAAAGTGGCTTTTGGAGGTTTTGGACAAGTTTATTCAATGAGCAAAATCATGGAAGATAGAAAATAATATGGAAAAATGTAAGGTTAGCTGTGGTGTTTGGTGGGAGAAACAGATCTGAAGAATATTTCTTCAATAGTAAGAGGTTGGAAAGTAGATGTACAAAGGAACCTAGGGATCCTTGTTGATAAGTCACTGAAGACTAACAATGCAGGTTCAGCAAGCTATTAGAAAGGCTAGTAGAATGTGAGCCCTTATTGGAAGAATAGTTGAGTACAGGAGTAATAAAGTCTTGTTTCAATTGTATAGGAGTTTGGTTAGACCTCACTTGGTGTACTGTGTGTTGATTTGGTCTCCTTATCTCAGGAAAGATACTATTGCCACAGAGGGACTGCCACAAATGTTCACCAGATCTGTTCCTCAGATAGTGAAACAGACCTAGGAAGAGAGATTGAGCAAACTAGGACTGTGCTCTTCGGAGTTTTGAAGAAAGAGAAGTGATCTCAAAGAAATCTACAAAAACTGAACAGGATAGACAGTGTAGATGCAGGTAAGATATTTCCCGAGACTGGGGAGTCCAGAACCAGGGGAACAAATTAAAAATAAGGAGGACGCGATTTAGGTCTGAGATGAGGAGAATTTTTTTTTACTCAGAAATCTGAGGGTCACTGAGGATATCTTGTGGTATTTGCCACCTCTATCAGTATGTAATACTGGCTTAGGGATGTTTGAGGAAGTTCACTGCCACCAATCCTTCTCTGTCTTTGCTTTCTCTCGGGCCCATCAAGTGATCAAGGATACACTACTATGAAGTATGTTCAAATGGGGTTCTGCATTTAATTAGCAAGAAGGTTTACTGCAAAATAGTTATAAGTAGAAGTACATTGGGCCAAGCACTAATTAGAGAGCTGGTACAAACACATCTGTTCAATCTGAATACTAGAGTGGATTTCCTTGTTTCCAACCACAGACTGTGTGACATCAGTTGAATGGATGGAGCCAATACAATATGAATATTAACTCATTGACAGCCATCTTCCTCCATTGTTATTTCCGCATAGTTAGCCCATTATACAGTCGTGTATCTAACTATATTAAATTTACCACGGCACCATTTGCACTCCCCAAGTCTCTGACTTCATAAATGCAGACGGCCTGCACATTTTCACACTTTATTCAGAACTGACTCTCTTCTGACATGGAAGAACAGTGTATATGAACGCTATTGACGAGTGTACATGATTCCTGTCTCAGAGGGTCTTTTATGTCTCTGATATCACAGGCAGAAGATATGCTTGTCGGTCTGGAGGACCCTTATATTAAGGACCCTGTCTTCCTGTAAGACAGCTGCTCTATTAAAGTAAATACCTTCTGAGATCATTAGGTGCAGGAGCAAAATTAGGCCATTCAGTCCGTTGAGTCTGTTCCAACATTTGATCTTGGCTGATATGTTTCTCAACCCCATTCTCCCCATAACCCTTGACTTCCTTACCAGCAAGAACCTAACCATCTGTCTTAAATATACGCAATGACTTGGCCTCCACAGCTTCTGCAGCAATGAGTTCCACTGTTCTTCCTTGTAGAATCCTAGATTTCTGAATCAGACAATCACTTTCTAATAGGAAGAGGTAGTTTCCTTTTGACAATAACTTGGACACTTAGACCAGGTAGTTTTTTTCTCCTTGCCCATGAACCAAATCTTTGGATGTTGGTCTGTCTCCCATGAAGCTATATGCAGCGTATCTCTCTTGAGTTACTGATCAAGCTGATAGTCTGCAGTCACCCTTTGTGGTTGTTTGACTGATGAAGTAAACCTTGTCAGACTCTCAGTTGTGTTACTGAAAGATAGCTGCTCACTCAGCAATATCTCTGTCACTAGCTTTGGCTGTTCTGTTTTAGGTGGCGGAGGAGTAAATATTTCCATCAAACCCGTGATGTTTGCAACTTTCTCTGTGTTGACAATGTAAGTCAACACACCAATGTAAGTAATCACACTTGATTTTTTTTTATCTTCCCTTTGGTTCTGTCATGAATCAGGAAAGCCCCAGTCTTCTACTGGTTGCCTCTGGCATAGTTGGTCAATAACGGTTTGTTCCTGGGCCAGTGTTTGGACAGATGGTTGCTTCTGGACCAGTTGTTCTCTGGAAAATGGTTTATCTCCTCAAACTCCTCTGACAAAATGAAGCTCGAGACATGTGCTGGCTCAGAACTGAAGTTGGTCAATTGCAAACAAGGTACACGTTTTCAACTCACTTGTGCCCATTATGTTTTAGTATGACGTGTAACATTCCTACATTTTATAAGATTGTAAGATTATAAGAAATAGGAACAGGAATAGGCCTTTCAGCCCCTTGAGCCTGCTCCACCATTCAATAGGATCATGGCTGATCCAACATTCCTTATGTCCCCTTTCCTGCCCTTTTCCCAGTACCCTTGATTCCCCCTATTCAGCCCTAAATCTCAGCAGCCATTGTCAGTTACTCCACCTGCACCATGCAGCCTTATCTCCGTAGGCTATAACTTCTGCTTCTTCAACCGAGATAACTGGTCTGATAGAAAAGCAACATTGCCTCCTGGACCTAGCCCAAAACTAACAGGATGCTCATTGATATAGACAAGTTCTGGATTATCTGGATTATTTAGTTCACCTAGAATGTTTCAGGTTAATGGCTCAACATGAATACTTTCAGAACCACTGCCTTATACAACAGGCAGTGAAGACGTAGCTAAGTGTACCATTATCAGCGAAACAGTGAGGATTTCATGAGACACAGAAGCTCAAAAGAAGGGAACATGATTATGACAAACAATTCTCCTTGAGGGGCTCCCATCTGATCAAAGGTGTAGAGCAGTTCATTCCCCCGCGCACCCCCCCCAACCCTCTGAATTTACAATTTCACCTCTGATTGATCCTCCATGTTAATGTGCCTCAGCAGTGCCCACATCTCCCACTGGGACTGCCCAGGCTTCGGAGCTGCCATTCCTGTGACTGAGCATCAGAAATCCATCCTCAATCCTTAATAAGACAGTGAACATGGGTGCAGTCAATTAGGAGGTGGCTTTCAAGAAGATTACACTGTTGAGCCAGTAAGTGCTGGCTTACGATTCCTAGCTCATCTCAACATTGGGGTCCTGAAGCCATTGAGAAATCCCACCCCTTTAGTGCTATTATTCTGCTTCAGATTAGAAGTCTAAGTTCCAAAGGCGAATGATCACAATCACACCCATTGAACCAATCCATGGCGACATCACAAATTCTCCTTTTTCTGCAACTCCACTATATTTCTTTAGGACATTTTTAAAATATTTCTTTTTTTCCTGACTGAGATGGGAGGGGTGCCAAGGTAGATTAGAGTCCCAAACACCTCTTTCTGGAAAGGAAAGCTGCTTTTCTTTCCTTAACTTTCCCGTTTACCCCTTCAGTTTTGCAGAAATGTACCAACTGAGACCTGGAGTTTCTGCTGTTGCCATTAACCTATGTGAATGGCAGTGTATTTCTGGAGATAGTCAGATAAGTCACTCCATCTTCCTGAGAAGGAGCAGGCTCTAACAGTGTTACAAACTCAGAAAGCCTTCTCTGTAGTACAGGGACATTTCAGTTCTTCTTATTCTAGATTCTCACATGCAGAGAATACCGCTACTGTTAATATTCCCCCCAGCTTCTATATCATCTCTAAATCAGGACTGATAATTGTCTCTACATAAACCCCTGTACATAGACCTATCTTTGTCATTCATTTACCTCTGGCATGTTTGTCATTACAGCTTATTCGATTCCTGCATTAGAGTTCAATGTTTCACCAGCTTTTAAACTGTATCCATGTTTGTTTCTTTACCTTTGCACACATTCATTCGTTTACAGTTACCAATACCGCAAATCAACATTCATCATTCTCTGTCTCCTACTTCTGAATCTGAGTCATTTTTTTCATTTTAATATCTTCTGTATTTAGCCTTACAGTCATCCCTGTACCATTACTTGGCATCGATCCCAGTACTTTGAATTGTTGGGTCTGTCGTGATTCTTGCACTATCTTCGTACATTCGCCCCTACCAACACAATAAGCAATCTCCATTAGTTCCTGAATTCTTGTCATTTTGACTCCCTGTTCATTGCTGTTGCCTTTAGCATCTCCTCAAAATCAGACAACCCACAGAGAATTGGATAACGATTTACAAGCCAGCAAAGTTTCCTCTCATTGAATGATCAGCAATTTCTCAGCAGATTAATAATTTGTTGGAAGCAAAATCAGGTTTCATAATTCCAGTGGAAATTTCTGAAATAATTGTGCAATGAAAGTATTAATTATAACTGACTGAAACCTTGAGGAGCCACCAGGATGGGAGTTCTACTTGGATCATGAACCAACATTGTAAGCAGTTAAACAGCAAATCAATCTATGAAATGACATGTCCAATAAACAGATTATCAGCTAACATACTGATAATCGGCTAACTGACTGGTTAATCAATTAACCAGTGATCAACCGATCTGCAGCAGTTCAAGGAGGCAGCTTATCACCAGCTTTCAAGAGCAATTCAGCATGAATAAAAAAAGTCAGTATTGGCCACATCACACAAATGAATAAAAAAAGAAGAATCACAGGAACCAAAACATTAACTCTGTTTTCTCTCTTCGCTGATGCTGCCAGACTTGCAGAGTTTCTCCAGCAATTTCTGTTTTTGTTTTAGATTTCCACCATCATTAGTTCTATATTTCACAAAACTTTTTCTCCCCATCTCCCATTTAGGTACATCCAAAAACCCAATGTTATGGATGCGGCTTAACCAAGAAGTGAAGTTACTTCACCTTCTCTATGTGTATTGGATCCCCCAGTGCAATGAAACCCATTTGAGTCCATTTATAAGTTTGGGAATCAAAGAGCTTTGGATTTCTCCAGCTAGAGAAGGGGTGAGGTTTCAGTGGGAATAACATTTTAAGATAAGATTCTGGATAAAGAGAAGAGCAGCCTGAAGGCCTAGTCCCACTGACAATACTACATTGACATATCGCCGCAGCATCATTAGAAATTTAGAATATAATTAAGAAACCAAACTTCATTTAAACCCTACCAGCTATCTGGTAGTCAAAGATAATGGATTTGGCCATTTGTGTGGAGTTTAATGTCATATTTTCCTTCTTTCAATCCTTTCCAATCCTTCTTTCTTTTTATTTTGTGTTGGACCTATCTAGTGATTAATGGTAGAGGATATACCACCCTACAATATCTAAAGGGCAGGCACTCTTCTTAGGTAACAAGAAGGTTTATTGTGTGAAAGCAATAACTACACCTACATTTGTTCAGGCGTAATTACTAGGACCTTAGCAAGCTGGTACAAATACATATGCGCCCTCTGGAAGCTAGAACTCCATGTCTCCACTCACAAACTGTGACGTCAGTAGAATGAGTGGAACCAATATACCATGAACAATAACCCCTTCAGAACATGATACAACAGCTGTCCCAAACTATTTTCCCCATAGATAACTCATTATAACAATTGTGTATATCATTATATTACATTTACCAAAGCTCCATCTCCATCTAAGTCTTCAAATTCACAAATTCAGATGGACTGGCAGCTTCCAGAATGTATTCCCTTTGGACTTTAAAAATCATTTTTTCTCTTGCTCGAACTTTGTCAATCTCAATTTAGATTATGATCCTGATTTGATCTGAGCCATTGGTGGACCATTTCTGTCATCATGTTCCTCATTGGGTTTGTCCCAGTAAAGCATCAATGGACATTTGTACCACATGAAGGCAAAATTCCCAAGGTTCCTCTATGCCATCTATCAAAAGTGTAGACAATATAGAAGTGATGTTGGTCAACTGCCTCTTGAATGACTGTACCCTTCCTGTAAAATGTGGTCCCATATCCATACATATTTCCCTTGGCCCAAGTGTGGCAACCAACTTTTTGAGTGATGTTTATTATAGTGACTAGCTTGATACTCCTGATAGCCGTTCCTTTTTTTTAATCTAACATCTTTATTGTCCCCTAGACACAGCTGTGGAGTCAATCACTTTGGTAGGGTATGGAGTTGAGTCATTGGTTTTCTCCCCAAGAGGATCTCTGCTGGCAGGAAGCCACACTGGACTGGAATGGACCAGTAAGTTATCAAAGCTATGCAAAAGTCAGCATTTTTCTTCTAAATGGATTTAACCATCTCGATCCCACTTCCAGCTTCCTCATTTGACTGTGGGGACCTTGGCAAGCTTGTTACATGTTCGAGGCCAGAAATAGCTGTAATTTGATTGAAAGATTCATTAGCAAAGTGTGATTCATTGTTTGATTCAGTCACTTCTGGAATTCCACGTGTGGCAAATATTTCATGCAAGACCCCATCAAGTGTTTTGGTGGCAATGGGCAGAAAATTTTTCACCTTTATTCACGGTGAAACATAGTCGTGATCAATAAGCTGAGTGTCAATCGAGTATAAAAAGATCCGTTCCCAATCGCTCCCATGGTCTAGTGGGGAAAGTAATCGGATTCAGAGGCTCTCACTGTTCAGGCCTATGAATAGCACAAGTCTCACAGCCAGCTAAGATCTTCAATATTGTGGCCACCACACATGCACCTGAATTGCTACAGTGGTTCAGTGGTTAGCACTGCTGCCTCACATTGCCAGGGACCTGGGTTCAATTCTACCCTCAGGCAACTGTCTGTGTGGAGCTTGCACATTCTCTCCATCTCATGTGTGGGTTTCCTCTGGGTGGTCCAGTTCATTCCCACAGTCCAAAAATGTATGCAGATTTAGGTGAATTGGCCATGCTAACTTGTCCATAGTGTCCAGGGATGTGCACGCTAGGTGGATTAGCCATGGGAAATACATGGATATTGGGGTAGGGGGGTGGGTTTGGGTGGGATGCTCTTTGGGAGGTTGGTGTGGACTTGATGACCCAAATCCTTTCACACTGTAAGAATTCTATCAATCCTGCCTGTAAACTTAGTCTCTCCCTTGTGAAACTTCTCTTGGATATCTTGACACATCAAGGCTGATTTGATCAGTCTTTCATCAAACATCAGAATGTCATCTGTAATTGAGAAATGCTGTCCATGCACAAAATATATCTGCATAGCCAACCCATCAGAAATGGGGTCTGGCCTTGACACAATCCCAACAAATAGTGACATGTTCTTGCTCATTCTCTGGTTCCCAATGTATTTGATCCAGTCTGCTTTCAGTTGCTTGCTGCTGCATCATAGGAGCTTGAGAAATTAACCAACCGCAACAACAAATTCCTTTTCATTTATTGTAAGGCTGTCGACTGTCTCTCTGGAGAGTGTATCAACTGTTTTTGAAGGTCCTGAAATCACCTTAAAGATAAAAAAAAAGACTTTGATAAGAAGGCAGTTTGTGTGAATCAAACAAGAATAGGGCAGTAAGTTTGGTAGAAGAGCACACAGCCCATATGGACAATCAACGTTGTTACCATTCATATTATAAGAAGAGGTCGGGCAGTTATTTAGCATGAATATTTGGTAAAAGTAAGGTATGAATGATGTATTCGAGTATTTAATTCAAGATACATTGCAGCAACTCATTACGATGTCTTTGACAGCCCTTTCAAACACTGCAACTTCTACCATCTAAAAAGACAAGGCTATAGATATATAGGAGTACCATCAGGTGACAGATTCCTCCAAGCCACACAACATTCTGATTTGGGATTATGTCACTCACTCACTGTCACAGGATCTAATTCCTAGAACTCCCATCCCATCAGTACTGTAAGTGTAGTTACAGCCCCAGGACTGCAGGTCTTCAAAGAAGGCAGCTCACCGTCACCTTCTCCAGGACAATTAAGAGTGGGCAGTAAACGCTGGTCCTGCCAGCAATACCCAAATCCCATCAATTACTAAAGAAATCTCAGTCTTCAGAGTTCACAGGTTCTTCTTTTTCAATGCTTTCTTGTTTTGGGTTTTTGAATGGGAGCAGAGGGACATCAACTCATCTCATCTCTAACTTGAAAGGAGCACAGAATCAGAGAGGTACATTATTTGAAGTAGAAAGTAAAACGATCAGATGTTGGCATATGCTGTTTTTTCAATGAACCTTCTCAAAAAGAATATGCCAGTTTGCTGGGGAAGAGAATTTGTTAAAATTCTGACAGCACAGTCAATACCAGACTTGACAGTACTCATTAATACCCTTCAACTCACCAGCCAAAACAATAATGAACACCTTCAGGCTCCAATGGTCTTTACTCTCCTGGTGATGCATTTGTGCCTTATTTGTGTGATGAGATTACTGTGTTTTTGCAATGTGCTGTAATTAAGCTGACATTTATGTAACTCTTTTTAACCTTAACGTCATCTACTCGAAAAAGGCACTGGAAAGCTGAATGTGCTGTCAACCAGTGGGTGTGAGCATAGCAATCATCTGTTATCTGTAAGAGCCACGGCTTCATTGAAGACTGACTTCCTTCCTTCCTGCATAATATACCTGTCGACACCCACACTACCCAGCAAGCCTGCCTCTCTAACCACTGAGAAAATGAACGTGGGAGCCAAATTCATCCACAGACTATCTTGTTGCTTTTCTTCCACAAGTGAGGATATCTACCTTGGAACTACTTGGCTTAGATGGACTGAAGGAACCATGGGCCCAGAATTGGCTGAAGCAGTACTGGTTGCCAAGTCCATGCCATCTGCCAGACACAGGGTACATCGCACAAGCTGAGTCCCCACAGGTTTCATTGCACATGGTGTACTGTGAAGGTTGCAACATGCAAGACGTCACATTGCAATGAATGTCTATACAGAGCCTACTGTGCAGAATAGTTAAGAGCTAATTATATCATCATAGAACACTATGATTCAGAAAGAAAGATTCAGACCATTGTGCATTCAAGCCATCTTTTTGAAATGTAAATATAATTAGTCCCATATCCCCAGCCCTGCAAATTTATCTCAAGTATTGATTCAATTCCCCTTTGAAGTTAGTATTGAATCTGCCTTGACCACACTTACAGGAAGTGTTGCTGAGAGCATAACAATTAATTGCGCAACAGAAATTATTAATTTCCCCTCTGGTTCTTTTAACAACTACCTTAACTCTATCACCTTTTGTTTACAGACTGTTACAGCACTAAAAGCAGTTTCTTTCTGTTTGTATAAAGCTAATTTCAGTGAAGTCAATTGTTGCAAAGTGCAATTTATTCCGCTACCTCCATTAGGGAAAGGAATCTGCTGTCCTTGCCTCGTCTGGTCTATGTGACTCCAGATTCATAGCAATGGAGTTGACTCTTAACAACCCTCTGAGATGGCATAGCAAGCCATTCAGTTCAAGACCTTTTCAAGATGGCCAACAAAACTCACCTTACTAGCGACTCCCACATACGATGAAAGAATAAAAAGACTCTCAAGATCTTTCATGGTTTTGAACAGATGTCTCAAACCATTGCTGAACCATTTCTGGTAAATTGTGGTGAATTTTCCCAGCTTTTCCTACATCTCTGAGCACCTGAACATCCATGGTGTCACATTGATATGGTCAGAAGTCACATGACACCAGGTTATAGTCCAACAGGTTTATTTGTAATCACAAGCTTGCGGACCACTGCTCCTTCATCAGGTGAAGTGGACTTCACCTGACGAAGGAGCAGCGCTCCAAAAGCTTATGATTTTAAATAAACCTGTTGGACTATAACCTGGTGTCGTGTGACATCTGATTTTTCTATCCAAGTCAACACCGGCTTCTCCATGTCATCACAATGATATAAATCCCCTTCACACTCTCCAAGGTCCTGAAATTCTTCCAAATATGTGATGCCTCAGAATTGAATGCTGAGGGCTAGCCAGTGATTGTCAAAGGCAATTTTCTATTGGAACTGACCTTTGTTAGAGTCCATTCCCATGATATTCAAGAAACCTTTTAGTGCCTCGTCCATAAAGGCATATTTTATGGATAACAATGGGTGCCAGGGACAAATCTAACTCTGGCTGACAGAATCAGCAATTCTAATCCAACTCTCCACTAACAATGAAGAAAGAAAAGATGAAAGGCTTGCCTTTGTCTAGCCCCTTTCACAATCTCAGTAGGTCCCCAAGTTCTTTGGGGTCAATGAAATGTTTTTGCAGTCTGGTCATTGTTATACTGTCCCTATCTAATATAGAAAAGGCAGTAGAAATCTGTGCACAGCAAGCCCCCTGAAACAGCAACATGTTAAAAACCAGATACTTTGTTTTATTCGTGTTCAAAGAGATTGGCCTGGATACTGGGGAGGTCTTCCCTGTTCTTACTCAAATTAGCACTGTGTGAACGATTTATTACACATGTATAGCCTTCTCTAGATGGCTTACTGCATGCTAAGATCCCGATAGCCAATTGTAACATTTCCATTGCCACCCAGCTGAGATCAGTTCAATAAGACCAGGAATCAACTATGTTTTTTCCTCTTTCTTCCCAGGTCAGTCCTACACCAGCAATTACTTTGGCTCCTATTCATGTCAACTGCTTCTGTGTTGTATTGTGGATGGAAGTTATATTGAAGCCAAGGGGTTCTCATTTATCCATTAAATAAATCACCAGTTTGAGAAAAAGCTTGTTATAACGGCATGTTACAATACACCATTTGTAGCTGGAATTGCTATTTTTAATCTAACACTTACTCGTTTGTTGCTGACTCAAACACTGACATTGAGAGTAGCAGTTCAGGACATGTTATAGGCAAATTCACTTCTCAATTCTTAGAAATCTTGATATCATTCCAACTTGAACAATGATTTGCCCCTTTATTGAGGTCAACTCATTTTGTTTGTTATAAAGGGGATTACTGCATAATGCTCTGAATAACGAGTGTCAAGAAGGATCTATTGGCCTTGGAGGGCTACAATGCAGATTCAGATACTGAAGATAAGAAGATTAAATGATCAGAACAATTTACACAGACAAGGCATGTATTCTCTTCAATACAGATGATAATGGGGTGATGGAATTTATGTGTTTTTATTAACTAAATAATTTGATACAATAGATAGAGAGAAACTCTTACCTCTGGTGAGGGGGAGGAGGCTAGAATGAGGGAGCTAAGGCTTTAAATAAGAGTTAAACCATTTAGAGATAATTTCAGTAAACACTTTTTCACAAATATTGTGAGGCATGGAACTTAGGCACCCAAAATGCTGTTGATGTTAGTAGGCGATTAAAAATTTCAAAACTGAGATTGATGAACTTTTGTTAAACAAGGATATTAAGGATTATGGAACCAAAGTGGCATTATGGAATTGATACAGATCAGCCAGGGTATAAATCAATAGCTTGAGAGGCCAAATGGTCTGTGTTCCTATAAATGTATCCATGATATTCAACACAAATACTCCTTAGATAATAAAATGTAGGAGCAAAAGTATACCATTCATCCCGTTAAGAGTAATCCACCATTAAGTGAGATCATGGCTGATCTGATAATCCTCAACTCCACTTTCCAGGCTTATCCCCATTACCTTGTTTCCCTTACTAATTACCAAACTGTCTGTCTCGGCCTTGAATATACTTAATGACTAGGCCTCTTTAGCCCCCTGCCAAATAAAGATTTGCACAGATTCATGGTTCGCTGAGGGAAGAAATTCCTCTTTATGTCTGTTTTATGTGGGTGACCCCTTACTCTGAGATTATTCACTCTGGTCTTGGAATCTTCCAGAAGGGGAAACAGCATCTCTGCAGTTTCTCTGTGAAGCCCCCTAAGAATCATGCATTAATCAATAATGCATCTCCTGTGCTCACTCCTACGTTTCACGTCGAGGGGTTTTCCAATCGCAGCTCTTTCGCTTTTTAATTAATTCCCACCAGCAAATCCTCAGCACTGTGCTCCCAGTCAGTAATATTCTCACCCCATCCCCTCCAAAACCAGCAACAACACCTACTCCACAAGGTGAAAGTTTTCACACTATCCCCCTCAAACGCTGCCAGGACTGGGACAGCATGGTGTTAGATGCAGGGGAATATTCCCTCTAATCTTGGCACAGTTTTAGTGTCTCTACCCCTGGACCAGGAGGCCCAGGTTCAAGTCCCACCTGCTCCAGAGGTGTGGAATAATATTTCTGAACAGATCAATTAGAAGATGGGCTAAATTTTTTAAAAAACTGAAAACAATCTGAATTTAAAGCTCCCTCGACGCTGTCACATTGAAACATTCCCAGAACAGGTACAGCATGGTACAGGGTAAAGTTATCTCTACATTTCCCCTATCAAATACTCAATGGTTAGAACTGCTGCCTCACAGTGCCAGGGACCCAGGTTCGATTCCAGCCTAAACACTGCCTGTGTGGAGTTTGCACATTCCCCCTGTGTCTACTTGGGTTTTCTTCGGGTGCTCCGGTTTCCTCCCATAGTCCAAAGGTGAGCTGGTTAGGTGGATTGGCCATTCTAAATTGCCCATAGTGTCCAGACATGTGCAGGCTAATTGGATTAGCCATGGAAAATGCAAGGTTTAAAGGACAGGGTAGCAGGGGTGGGTCTGGGCGAGATGCTCGTCAGAGGGTCGATGTGGAATCGATGGGTCGAATGGCCTGCTTCCACACTGTAGGGATTCTATGACTTTAGGTCAAGTACAGAGTTAGATAAAGCTTCCTCTGCACTTTTAAACTAAAAGTAAACCTTACTCTACACTGTCCTCATCAACCACTCGCAGGAAAGGGACAGCATGGGGTCAGATACAGAGTAAAACTCTCTCTAGACTGAAAGTAACGCTCCCTCTAATGTTTTAAACTGAAAGTAAAGCTTCATCAACACCAACCCCATCAAGCACTCCCAGGACTAGTACAGCATGGGGTTACAGACAGAGTAAAGTTTCCTCTACACTGTCCCCATTAAATATTTACCAGGGCAGGGACAGCACAGGGTTAGATACAGAGTCAAGCTGTCTTTCTCCCCTCTTAAACAGAAAATAAAGCACTTTGAACTGCCCCTATCAAATATTTGCTGGGACAGGGATAGCACAACGTTAGATACAGTAACGCCTCCTCGACATTTTTAACCTGAAGCTAAAGCTGTCTTGACAAACATCCCAATCAAACACTCCTAGAACCAGCATAGCACAGAGTCACAGATAAAGTAAAGCTCCCTCTACTCTGTTTAAAAATGAAACTAAAGCTATCTCTACACTGTCTCCATCAAATATTGCCAGGTCATGGGGTTAGATACAGAGTAAAGCTTTCTCTTCACTATTTAAATTCTAATCCAGAAATTAATGACCAGATCCCAGAGCTGAAAGGTCAAGATATAAACCTTTTGTATTTCATACACAATCCATTGCTGATAACTCGGGAGATGGGCTGAAAGGCAGCATGAGATCTGTGTCAGTGTAACGCTGCAGGCAGGGTCACAGGTACCGCTCTGTGACTATCCCTCTTGTATTTTAGGTCTGACACAGTTAATACTCGTGCTGTTGCACTGTTTGTAATTCATGAGTTGCTGCTCTGTGTTTGTTTCTGCTGATGTTTGGAGCAGATCCACGATCCAGGATTAATTACGGGTTTGTTACAGACACGTTGTTACATGTTGAATGAATTTGGAGGTTTTTTTTGCTGGGGTAACAGAGAGAGTTAATGACGGTAATGATGTGGTATCCATGGACTTCTAAAAGACATTTGTTTAGTGAAACATTATCAAACTTTACAATCAAGTAAAAACTCAAAAGAAAGTAAAAGGGACAGTAGCAGCGTGGATCCAAAAATAGTTTGTGTTGGACACTGAATGTAGTGTGAACAATTGTCTTTTAGACAGTGGAATGTTTCTAGGGGAGGTCCGTACAAAGACATGTGCTTTTCTTGATCTGTATGAATGACCTAGACTTGGATGCACCAAGAACAATTGCAAACTTTGCGCATAAGGCAACACTTTTGACACAACTGTATTCATAATTTGTTGTTTTCACCTTAATTTCCTGCCAAAATAGGTGACCTCACAAAGCGCTGGGTTAATTTTTACCTGCGGTTGCTCAAGAAGGGGTGTAGCTTGTTTGCCTTCATTGCTCAGACCTTTGAGTATAGGAGTTGGGATGTTATGTTGAGGTTGTACAGGACATTGGTGAAGCCTCTCCTGGAGTACCGTGTCCAGTTCTGTTCGCCCTGTTATTGGAAGGATATTAATAAGCTGGAGAGGGTTCAGAAAAGATTTATCAGGATGTTGCCAAGAAAGGAGGGCTTGAGTTATTGGGAGAGGCTGGATAGGCTGGGATTTTTTTCACTAGAGCGTAGGAGGTTGAGTGGGTGACCTTATAGAGGCTTATAAAATTGTGAGAGGTATAATTAAGGTCAATGGTAGATGTCTTTTCCCTAGGGTGCAGGATTTCCAGACTAATATTTTTAAGGTGAAAAGAGAGAGATTTTACAAAGCCACGAGGGGCAATTTTTTACAGAGTGTGGAATGAACTTCCAGAGGAAGTGGTGGATGTGGGTACAGTTACAACATTTAAAAGACATTTAGACACGTACATGAATAAGTAATGTTTGGAGCGATATGGGTCAGGAGCAGGCAGGTGGGACTAGTTTAGTTTGGGATTATGGTCAGCATCGACTGGTTAGACCAAAGGGTCTTTTTCATTGCTATTTGGCTCTAATAAGGTTACACCTCATTTTTCCCAACTTCAATGAGTAGAAAATCAGAAGTCACATGACTCCAGGTTATAGTCCAACAGGTTTATTTGAAATCACAAGTTTTCTGAGCACTGTTCCTTTACCTGACGAAGGGGCTACATTCTGAAAGCTTGTGATTTCAAATAAACCTGTTGGACTAAAACCTGGTGTCATGTGAGTTCTGACTTTGTCAACCCCAGTCCAACACTGGCAGCTCCTTTTTGTTGCCAATTGATGTTCATGTACTCTTGTAGCTAATTTCCTTCCTGTCTGTCCAATGTAACGTTTGTCGCAGTCTTTGCTGGTCACTCAGGTCTTGTTCTTGGTTTAGTAGTGCTGCCAGTGTTTCCCTTGCTTCTCTATCTCTTACTCCAACTGCTCACCCGAACCAAAGACCAACTACCCACTATGGACAGGACCAATGTCATATACAAGATTCCCTACAAAGACTGCAACAAACATTACATTGGACAGACAGGGAGGAAATTAGCCACAAAAGTATACGAACATCAACTAGCAACAAAAAGACACAGCCAATACTCACTCATCTCCATCCACATAGATAAGGAAAGCCACCAGTTCGATTGGGACAACGCCACGATCCTGGCACAGGCAAAGCAGAGACAAGCACGGGAATTCCTGGAAGCCTGGTTCTCCACTAAGAAAGCCATCAATAAACACATAGAGCTTGACCCCATATATGTTCTGCTGTGAAGGAAAACCGGAAGTGAGGTAACCAAGCTCAACGGACACCAGAGGGAAAACACAACGGCGCTTCACCGGAGGCTGAACTGATGATGTTACCCAGCAGGGTAATGAAATGTCTGTAGAACAAGAAACCAGCTCGGCGAGCCAACCAACCACAACATTTCTCCTTCTCAAACTGAATGCTAAATTCTACCACCTTATGGTCACTGTTTTCTCCGGGATCTTTTATTCTGACATTTATTAAACATGCCTCATTATACATCACCAGATCTACGATAGCCTGGACCCTAGTTGGATCTGCAACTAATTGTTCTTGGAAATTATCCCCGAATTCACTCCATTAGTTCTTCTTCATGGCTACTTTTGCCGATCTGACTATTCCAATCTATGAAGATTAAAGTCACCCGTGATTAATGTACTGCCTTTTTTACATGGCCACATTATCTCCTGCTATATTCTCTATGCCATTTTATGACTACTGTTAGGGAGCCTAAATATTGCACCTACCAGTACAATAAGTATATAACCTTATAAAAAGTATATTTTGTACCTCCACCACAAATTCTACATCTTCTGATCCAAGATCATTTCTTGCTATCATACACATCACATCCTGTACTAACAATGGCAACCCTCCACTGTTTCCTTCCCATTTGCCCTTTCAAATACTCACATAACCTGAAAATTTAGTTCTCAGTTTGATCCTTCTGGTAGAGAACTCCACATTCTAACCAACATCTACGGTTAAGAAGGCTCTCATGCATTTTTTATTTAATTAATTAATAACTATTTATTACTAGATTTATGACCTCTGTGTGTAATCTCTCCAAATAGTGGAAACATCCATTCTGTGTTAACGCCATTATTTCCTGTTATAGTCTATCAAGTCACCTTTCCGTTTTTTTCTGGAAAAAAGGGATCTAGATTCCTCACTCTATCCTGAGAGAAATGATCTCTCAGTTGTCATCTTAAACGATACTGCCTTGATGTCTTGTACCTAACTCAGTGTGTATCTTAAAGTGAGGCATCTCCTTCCATTAGGCAGAATTTCTCATCATAGTTAAGGTGAATGGCAGGTGCCTTTTCCCTAAGGTGGGGGATTTCAAGACTGGGGCCATATTTTTAAAGTAAGAGGAGAAAGATTTAAAAACAAAATGCAGGTGAGTTTTTTTACACAGAGAGTGGTATATCTTGGAATGAACTTCCAGAGGTGGTGGATGTGGGTACAGTTACATTTGAAAGACTTTTAGATAAGCACATGAATAAGAAATATTTAGAGGGATATAGGCTAAACACAACCAGGTGGGACTAGTTTGGTTGGGATTATGGTCAGCATGGACTGGCTGGACTGAAGGGTCTGTTTTCATGATGTACGACTCTATGACTCATTAGAAGTTCCAAGACACACATTTGTCCCCACGGCCTGCTACGTTATTCAAATGAAGCCAACACAAGCTGGAGTGTCTCATTTTACATTTAAACACTTTACACCTTCCGGAATCAACATTGAGGCCAACAAATTCATACTATGAACCATGGCCTCTGTTTTGTTTCCCCAGACTTCTCCTCCTGCAGCCCCACTCCCCTATCCCTACCTATATGACCGAATGGACCTGGTGTTATCAACATCTACTCTGGACCTAACTCCCTTCTCTACAACCATTATGAATCCTTTCATCTTCTGTTCAGTGACAACTGTCAACTCTAATCTCACCCTTGAACCTACCCCTGGCCTACCCTATTCCACATGATCCTCTCTAACCTTTTCTACAATACAAAAGTCATCACGTTTCCACCTGTTTCCTCAGTTCCCAAGAAAAATCAGTTACACTGTGCTTTTCTCTTTTCACAGATGCTGATGGACCTGCCAACTGACTGTTTTATTTAACATTTCCAGTATCTGCAGTGTTGTGCTTTTGCTGACAAAGACACAGGGTGTCTGATGATGAGAAATCCCTCACTGTCAGATTATTCATCCACATCATACCCATGCATGCCATACTCGAGACAAATGAGGTGGAAAGACACTGTTGTGGACCTCCCTCTGGGGAGGGCCTTTTCAAAGAAAGCCTGGAAAGAGATGCAGTGTTTATTTTTGTCAGCCAGCGCATCTCCAAAAGTGAACAAAAAAAAACTTATCTTTGAGTGCAGACTTTTCAATGACTAAATGTTGGGGCAGCATGGTGGTTCAATGGTTAGCACTGTTGCCTCACAATGTCGAGGAGTTTGCACGCTTTCTCCAGTCTGCATGAGATTTCTCCTGGTGCTCCGGTATCGTCCCACAGTCCAAACATGTGCAGGTTAGGTGGGTTGGCCGTGCTAAATTGTCCAGTGTCCAGGGATGTGCAGGCTAGGTGTATAAACCATGGGAAATGCAGGGCTACAGGCGTACAAGGTGGGTCTGGGTGGGATACTCTTCAGAGCGTGGGTGTGGGCTTGGTGGACTGAATGGCCTGTTTCCACACTGTAGGAATTCTATGATTCTATGAAATTGCACATTTCAAGTTCCAAGAAACAAGAATCAAGGACAGCATTCTGGCTTTTGCGTTTCTACACCATTTCAAAGGTGAAGACCAGAGAGAACTGCAAGGTTTCCCAGTAGCTGAACCTGCACAAGTATTCAACCTTTATGGGGAGAAGATGGTGAGGTTGGAAATACTTTCTGTTAAATGTTTTTACTCAGTAGTATTAAGAGAACACTTTCAAGTTATTAAAGTTAAAAGCTTAGAATGTAGTTGGGAGAAAAATTTGAGGTCAGGTTTAATAAATTTGCAGATGAGCCTTTGGGTGGTACAGTGACTCAGTGGTTAGCACTGCTGCCTCACAGGGCCAGGCACCCGGGTTTGATTCCACCCTCGGGCGATTGTGTGGAGTTTGCACATTCTCCCCGTGTCTGAGTGGGTTTCCTCTGGGTGCTCCAGTTTCCTCCCACAGTTCAAAGATGTGCAGGGTAGGTGGATTGGCTATGCTAAATTACCCATAGTGTTCAGGGATGTGCAGGCTAGGTGGATTAGCCATGGGAAATGCAGGGCTACAGGGAGGAGGGGTGGGTCTGGGTGGGATGCTCTTCGGCGAGTCAGTGTGGACTCAATCAGCCGAATGGCCTGTTTCCAGACTTGTTGGAGTTCAATGATTCTGAGTACACAGTTATTAAAGGGGACCTCGGTCATCATGTTGGGAAGACCCTGTTAGAAGGTTGGAACTTCAGCAGCTACAGAGATGCCTGTTGTAAGAGCATCTTGCATATAGTGTAAATAAATACTGTTTGAAAGAAGATCTGGCCTGAGCTTGTGTGAACAGATGAACCCATGCCAAAACATTGTGCCCTTCTATCACCAGTTGCCAGTGATGCTGAATATCTGAGTGTCCTCTATGAAGAATGTTCTAGATTGTCAAGATGAATCACATATGCCCCAACCAGCAGCTTGCGCACCTTGTCAACTATTAAATATAGGAGCTTCATCTCTGCATCAATCTCTTACCAATCCACAATGGCACAAGGCATGTTCTGCCTCTGCATTCATTATGATACCCACTGATTAGCTATGTCTGTGTTAATCCCAGCAGAAAGGCTGAAATATGCCGAGAAAATAGGAATAACCTTTCCAAAGGCTGACATAAAAGTTACTCCAGCATGGAACCAGCTACCTCCAAAGGTTTGGCACATACTTAAAGAACATTGGCATAGGATTTCACGGAACAGTGCTCACCAAAATCCCTTATCAGGTCAGAACAGTAAATTGGTTTCTAACAAGGTCCCATCAAGATGGATCAAAGACATAATCACAACAAGTTCAATTTCACTGCACAGGGCACAAATCAAACCCAAATCCTTAGCAACTACGCAAATAGATATCACTTCTAACTCATGCCAAGGTATGATAGTTTTCGAATTATTCAACCAGTTATTTTGTGGTTTTACAAACTGAACCCCTCCCTATTGCTTTATGCATTGATGATGCATTTCTGTCCCTTTTAACTGTGTAATGTCTTTAACAACAGTGATCTGACTGTGCCTACTCATCTATGGACTGTAGTGAGTGACATCCTTCTGCACTAAGTACAAAATCATCTTAGTAAAAGACTTCCTGATCCTTAGGAAAACTCAATGGCTGAGTACATCTTATACCATTTGCAGTAATATGGAACTTGAGAATAGACTCTCAAGCTCAATCTTATTCTGAAGGGCATACCTTGCCATTCGGTCATCTCCTCAGTTTTCATCCCAGTCACTCTAACAGGATGATTATCACTTTGCTCTGCAAGTGACAAGTCATCTGCTGCATCTGATTACCAACCCAATAGTAAAGGTGAAAATCAACTCAAGGGACAAAGTGAATTATTAACTGTGTCACCTCTGCCATTCCAGGGACCTGAACATGGAATTTAAGCTGACAGTCCCAGTGTAGTACTGAGGGAGTGCTGTACTGTTGAAGGTGCTTTCTTTTAACTGTGACATTATACCAAAGCACTGTCAGCCCTTCCATTTTCTACAAGGTTCAATTTCAGCATTCTGAAAGTAAGACTTGGAATTTCCCACAGTCTTCTGGACAAATATGCCCCATAACCAATATCATTAAAACAGTTGGATCTAGAAATTCTGATGGCCGCATAGTCATTTCTGTAGGGTAGATTGGAGTTCTATATCAGGGCCATGCAGCAAACTCAACGCAGCTCATTCTGAGTGAATCACCCAGGAAATTATTCCTATTGGAAATCCCCTGCATTTGGAACCTTCTAATAAAGTCCCCTAAAGTTGGAGATTTCAGAGGATGTGTCACGGCGTTACCACAAACGTAAAGAAGTTTAGTCAGACTATCCAAAGTTATCCAACTCATAAACTCAGGTTGAAAGAAATCGCTCACCAGGTCTCTATACTTAACAAGAAAATGATTAAATGTCTTTAATCAATGACAAAAAGGAAATATGTGCTAACTTATAACTCTGGAACTTAAACTCTACCCCTTCTTAAATTCCTCCATTCACAACTGTAAAGATAAAACTAGACTCACTACCTACTGCCTCCCCTGGCTACCCCTCCACTCTGAATCCCTGACACAGCACCCTGACCTGAACTCTGACCCAAACTGATACATTCCTTAACCCAATCTCACTGGATCTGGTATCCACCACCCACCCTCAGACTTTGCCATTCTTTCCTGACACAGCATTCATTTCGATTCAGCCCTGTCAAATCCGAAAATGAAAACCCACACCAAACCCAAGTCTGCCAAACCCAATTTCCCCTTCCCCACCAGCTGATCCAACATCACCTTCCAACCCAATGAACCCCCCAGCCCAACCCCACCAGCCAACTCCCCAACAGTCCCATCGGACTTGACACCACAGCCAGCCACTGGATGCAACGTGGTCCCAGATCCAATTCACCCTTCAAACCAAATTCCCAATCCCACTGGACCATAGTGAGTGACATCTTTCTGCACGAAGTACAAAATCATCTTCGTAAAAGTCTTCCTGATCCTCAGGAAAACTCGATGGCTGAGTGCATCTTACACCATTTGCAGCAGTACGGAACTTGAGAATAGACTCTCAAGCTCAACCTTATTCTGAAGGGCATATCTTGCCATTAGGTCACCTCCTCAGTTTCCATCCCACTCACTTTAACAACTTGATCATCACATTGTTCTGCAAAGTGTTCAACACCTCTGCCAGATCCAATGCTCCTCCAGCAGATCCTCACTAACCCAAAGTGCCCATTCCAAACTCTCTCCAAATGAAACCCACTGGACTTGCAATGCTACTTTGCCACACCAACACACCCCCTCAATATGCTAAGCTTTCATACACTTACCTGGCATCCTGAACTCTCACCCAGTTGTTACTCTACCCCTTGAACCTACTTGTTCCCCTAACCCCTCACCTACATGGCACCCTAAACTTATCTGCCACTCTGCATAAGGCACAGTTTCAAAGTTTGCAGATGAAGTGGGCAGTGTGAACTGTAAGGAGGATAATATGAAATTTGTAAAGGACTTAGAAACGGAATGGATGGCTAAGAGTAGCCAATGGATTTCAATGGACAGAAATGGGTACTGATTAATTTTTGTTTAAAAGAGTATGGTGAGACAATTTTAAGTATGTATGATGACTGTAATGTGGGTACTGGAGAAAGGGGATCTGGATGTATATGTGCATAAGATGTTGAAGGTGATCAGACAGACTGAGATAGTGGTTAATAAAGCATACACTACCCTAAACTTAATGGATAGAGGAATAGAGAACAACAAAAAGCAGGTTTTGCTGGACTTGTATAAGTTACTGGTTTGGCCTCAGCTGAATAATTGCTAAATAAAGACAGTCCCATAAAGATTCACAAAACAAGTTCCAAGAGTGAGGAACTTCAGTTATGAAGATAGTTTGGAGAAATGATGACAATTTTTCTTTGAAGAAATGAGTTCTGATAGCGATCTTCAAAATCATGAGGGGTCTGAAAAAAGAGTAGATTAGGAAAATCCATTCCCATCACAAATAATTTGAAGTAGTTAATGAAAGAAGCAAAAGATGATTAGAAAAATAAAATCCTATTGATGCTGTGAATGTTTAGGATCTGAAATGCGCAGTCTGAGAATATCATGGAGACAGGTTCAGTTGAGACATTTAAAGGGGAGTTAGACACTTATCGATAAAGGATTAATATGCAGGGCTATGGGAAGGAGGCAGGAGAATTTCACTAAGTAAGTTGCTCATTCAGGGAGCTAGTGCAAACAAAATAGGATGAATGGCCTCCTACACTGTAAAAATTCTGTGGTTCTGATTTCTCTGAAATGGGAATTGTCAACATGACATATCAGAGGAACAAGAGTGTGGAGTACTGATGGGTAACCATTTTCTACTTGGCATGAGTGTGCAACACCAGTGATCAAAGTAAGTAAGGTCTTGACTTCATTGTTTTTATAACATAATCAAAAGGGCGACATAGTAATGGACATCAACTATCCTCAGGGTAATTGGAAAATATTCATTGTAAACATTGCAGAGGTTGCAAAGCTCTTAAAATGTATTTAAATCAGCATGTGGCAAGTTCAACAAAAGAAGCACATCTGGACAGCTAGAAGGAAGTATTAATAGAAGAACATTCTAGCAGTAGTGATTATATTCAGTGAGATATGGGTTACTTATGGAAAATTTAAACAGACAAGCCAAGAGGAAAAGTTTTTAATTGGTGAAAACCCAATTTGACTAAGTTGAGGTTGTTTGGCAGAATTAAATAAGCTTTGCGGGGTTGGAGGAGTTCACATTGAGGTTACAGTGACAATGAAGAATGATGCCATCGAGAGGTTTAGAAAGATGATGGGGAGCTATCACAGTGTTGCTGGCTCAAACGTCAGTGGAGCTCAGCAAGCATGGAGCTGATAGCTAATTGACATTCGGTAGGTGTTAAGGTACTGTCTGCAGAATCTTTTTATGTGCTCAAGTTTATGTTGGGATAGGATGATGTTGAAGATGGGAGGTGAGCCAAGAAAACTTTGGAATAATCAAATCTAGGAATAACAAAGGAATGAGTGAGGGGTTAAGATGAGTAGGTGCGATATTAAGGAGGAGGAAGTAGGCAGTCTCAATAATTGTGTGGTTATATGGTCAGAAACAGGGCCTGGAATGGGGCGGCGTGGGGAGGTTAGAGCAGAGGCTAATAACCAGAACTCAGGGCACACTGGAAACCATGTTTTTCAGATGGACTACGGTATTGTGTTGAGGTTGGGGTGGGGTCACTGTGCTCAAGTCAGAGCAGGCTCACTGTGATGGGGTCTAGTGTGGGATCACTTTGTTGGGTTTTGGATGGGGTCACTGTGATGGGGTCAGGGCCGGGGTCGTTCTGCTCGGGTCAGAGCAGGGTCACTGTGATGGGGTCTAATGAGGGGTCACTGTGTTGGGTTTTGGATGGGGTCACTGTGATGGGGTCAGGGGTGGGGTCGCTCTGCTCGGGTCAGAGCAGGGTCACTGTGATGGGGTCCTGTGTGGGGTCACTGTGATGAGGTCTGGGGGGTCACCCTGTTAGGTTTTGGTTGGGGTCATTGTGATGGGGTAGGGATGGGGTCACTGTGATGGGGTCAGGGGCAGGGCCGCTGTGCTCGGGTCGGAGCAGGGGCACTGTGATGGGCTTGGGGGCGGGGTGACTGTGTTGGGGTCGGAATGGGAGTCACTGTGATGGGTTCGGGATGGGGTGACTGTGTTGGGGTCGGGATGGGGTGACTGTGATAGGGTCACTGTGATGGAGTCACTGTGATGGGATTGGGGTGGAGTCACGGTGATGGGGTCAGGGGGTGGGGTCACTGGTGATGGTATCGGCGTGGAGTAACTGTGATGGAGTCGGGGTGGGGTCACTGTGTTCAGGTCAGGGCAGGGTCACTGTGTTCAGGTAGACAGCAGTGGGGCCCATAGCTCTTGTCCCTGGCCCTGGTCAAACATGATGGATCCAACGTGAAGGCTGCAAACAATCTGTTTCACCTTTGACAGTTGGCAGACTGTGAGTTGGAACCGATGACTGGGAAATAAGATTTGTGGTGGAGAGAGATCGTGGTTGAAGACAGATCTGAATCATTGCTATGTGCACCATATATCAATAGTGAGCCCTAAGGAGGCTAACAAAATAGAAAAACCCTTCACCGATAACTTTTTGCTTGCTGAAATAGAAACAGAAAGTGCTGGAGAAACTCAACAGGTCTGACAGCATTGATGGAAAGTGAAATAGAGTTAACGTTTCAGTGTGATATGACTCTTCTTCCGATCTTCCCCTTGCTTTCTACCACCGAGCGAATTTGGTTGCAACTTGTAACTGTGTCTTGGATACCATAAATGTTCAATTCCCGACCTAGTTTGCAATGTGGGACTGTGGTCAAGACTAATGAATTGAAGTAGACTACATCAAAGCTGCTATCCTCATTGATCCTGCGTGATAGCTACTCAGGAAATTCAATTCAGTTAATTAGACACACTTTCCCATAACAATCTCATACTGACTGTCTTTGAATAATCTGTGCTTCTCTGATTTATGCTACCTCCAATAATTTGCCCACTACTGAGATTAAGCCTTCTGGCCTGTGATTATTCAAGCTAATCTTACCTCTTTTTTTAGAACATAGAACATAGAACATAGAACATTACAGTGCAGTACAGGCCCTTCGGCCCTCGATGTTGCGCTGACCTGTGAAACCAATCTGAAGCCCATCTAACCTAAACTATTCCATTATCATCCATATGTTTATCCAATGACCATTTAAATGCCCTTGAAGTGGGCGAGTCTACTATTTTTGCCGGCAGGGCATTCCACGCACTTACTACTCTCTGAGTAAAGAACCTACCTCTGACATCTGTCCTATATCTATCACCCCTCAATTTAAAGCTATGTCCCCTCGTGCTAGCCATCACCATCCGAGGAAAAAGGCTCCCACTGTCCACCCTATCTAATCCTCTGATGATCTTGTATGTCTCTATCAAGTCACCTCTTAACCTTCTTCTCTCTAACGAAAACAGCCTCAAGACCCTCAGCCTTTCCTCATAAGACCTTCCCTCCATACCAGGCAACATCCTGGTAAATCTCCTCTGCACCCTTTCCAATGCTTTTTAAACCAAATTATTTTTGAATTCTCAGCTGCACGTAGGAATTTCTTTATAAATGTCTTAATAGGCTCCATCCTGTGCTCAAATTCATATTTGAGATGGAATAGTCAAATAAGCTCTTTTCCCCAATGTCCTCATTGAGAAATTGGCTAGTGGATTTTCTGTTACTTCCACAAACGCAACAGTGTTTCATCGGAGGCTGCACTGATGATGTTACCCAGCAGGGTAATGAAACATCTGCGGGCCAACCAACCACAACATCCACAACCCGAGCTACAAATCTACTCTAAAACCTTAGCTACCTCTACTTGATTAGTTTTCATGTCGGAATTCCTACCGATCTACATGCTGTAAGATTGGCCTTATCAGCAACCTCATAAATAAGCCCCAAGCTGTTTGTTCAGGTTTGACATTGAAGTAGGAAACATCAAAACCTTCCAGCTGGATAATGGTGAGCCTAATCCAATCATCTCTCATTGTACATCTCACATATTTAAGAATGGGTCTCGGCCTGTCATCTTTGCTCCTGAAAAGTTCCCAGTCCCTGGAAGCGTAAGGGAAACATAAAGGTTTGAGCAACAGATGAAGCTAATTATTTCACGCTGTTAGTATGAAGCTGATGTTCACCACTAACAGGATGCTCCTGTCAAACCAAAAATGCACTCTATGACACTAATCAGTAATATGGTATACGAAGTTCAGTGCAGGCATGATGCCCCATATGTAAACCATACATTGCAAAGACTGGCAGGTCGTATCAAATAATATATCACTTTGGCTATTTGTAACAAGCAAAGCACCAACTATATCACACTTGAAGGGCGCACGGCACAGTGTTTAACATTAGATATGACTTTACAATTGGACAACATTTATTACTTAATCCTGAATGAGTGAAGATTTGCACTAATGATCACTTTTGGATTGTAAGTCAGGCTCAAGTGTCATGCACTTACATGTTCTGGAAGCTACATATATTAAAATACAGAGCCCAGATCTTTGCAGACGGAAAGAACAAGTACATATATATTGTGCCCAGTTCAGCGCAACAAGATTAGTGACAGCTGGTTCATGTTACAGAGCAATGCCATGGCAAATCAGAGTCAGCCTGCCTTAATTAAAATTGAAATAAATCTCAACAATGAATGCATTAATTACTGCATTCTCCATGGTGGCACCTGTGGTAATAAGAAATTGGTAGCAATCAATCAGCAGTCTCCTCTCATATAGTTTATATATTGTTTATCCTTTGCTTTGGTGTTTTTGCAAATTGTCCTGATGATTGCAAGATAAAAACCTTCAACAAAATGTGTCTTTCTTTAGCAATGCTCAAATTCCAGCCTCTTCTCCAATCTTGGTTTAAATTGTTCCCTAATTTGGCCGTACCTTCAGTCAGATGGTGTAAGATCTGGAAATCCATCATCAAAACTTTCTGCATCTCTATTTCTCTCTCCTGATTTAATAAATTCCTTAAAATCTATCCCATTGGTCAATAATTCCTCATATCTCTTTATATACAACTCAAGTTTTATTCGATAACACTCCAATGAAGTGCATTCAGATCTTTGATGTTGTTACAACTCTGACAGAATGAGTATGCTGCTAATCAAACCCAGTACTCCACAAGATAGCCCCAAAGTGTAAATACCCAACTATATGTTCAAATTCACCAAAACCTCTTAGACAACACTTCCAATCTCATGACCACTACCATTTCAAAGGACAAAGGCAACAGATCCAAGTGAAAACCACCAAGTTTCCTTCAAAGCCAATCACCATCCTAATGTGGAAATATATCCTTCAGTATTACTGGATCAAACCTTTGAACTCTTTTCTTAACAGCACTGTGGGTACACTAAAACCAAATGAACTGCAACAGTTCAAGAAGGCAGCTCATCACCATCTTCTCAAAGTCAACTAGGGTAATAAATGCTGGTCCAGCCAACAATGCCTGCATCCCATGACTGCATTTTAAAAAAATCCTTTAAACAGTTCAATACCTTTTGGTTTTATCCACACAATACACTGAAATAAATATGTATTCCCAACATTACGATAAAACTACTCTACGAAATAGCTTCTTGTTAATGCTGTTAATCTATTTTCTATTGGTGGCATACCTCTGACTAGCATTGGACAGCATGTGGCTCAGTGGTTAGCACTGCTGCCTCACAGCACCAGGAACTGGGTTTGATTCCAGCCTCGGGCAACTGTCTGTGTGGAGTTTGCACATTCTCCCCATGTCTGCATGGTCTTGCTCCAGGTGTTCCAGTTGCCTCACACAGTCTAAAGATGTGCTGGTTAGGTGGATTGGCCATGCTAAATTGCCCATAGTGTCCAGGGATGTGCAGGCTAGGTTGATTAGCCATGGGAAAAGCAGGGTTACAGGGGTAGTTTGGGGGAGGCTGGGTCTGGTAGGAATGCTCTTCAGAGGGTTGGTATGGTCTGCTTCCACACTGTAGTGATTCTATGAAATTGTAACATTTGTCTGTCCCACTAAAGAGTCACCCAATGTTTGAACAGTTTTATTTCAAAATCCCAGCTTTCTCTCCTTTTCCTGTAATGTTCATGAGCACAGACAGCTCTGCACGTTATCAAAATGTTTATTACTCTTGATTCTGTGTCATAAACATGGAACTTTACAAGGCAATTGTGTTTGAAGAATGCCTTTAACTTAAAAACAGAAAACTCCAGACAAAAGTCTCCTTTTGGAGGCCTGTTTTTGTGACCTGATTACCGTACGGAGAGAAACTCAAACAGAAACCCTTGAAGGGTGCCAGTTTTAACACACTCACTGAAAACAGCAGTTGCTCTTTGAGGTGAGGAGACAAGCTACTGCTGTGGAGGAAATTGTTTTGTGCTACCAGGATGCCAGTGAGAGTTCACTTTCTGGGAAAAGAAAAGAGAACAAAACAGACAGGGCAGTTGAAGAGTTCAGGAATGTACACCAAGGTGTATATTGCTACTCGTAATGACAGCTGTGAAATTTTGGTCTGAATGGAATGATTGTCAAGGAGATAGGATGTTTCGACCTGGTACAGCAGTGAGAAGTGATCGCATTGACGATTCTTCTTCAGACTGGACTTGAAACGTTAACTCTGTTTCTCTCTCCACAAGCCCTGCCAGATATGTTGAGTTTCTCCAGCATTCTCTGCATTTGTTTCAGATTTCTAGCATCTGCAGTATTTTGCTTCAATATGATCCTACAGAAGACTTAGAAGAGACTGTGGAACTGCTTCTCTAATATTTCATACCTGTGAGATGCATGGGGTTGCATAAAATTGCTAAATAAGACATATTTCAGTTCTACGAGCTGTGAAAGCAAAATGTACCTTTTACTTCAGTTTGCTTTATTAGTTATCTGCTAAATAATGTTCAATATATGTTAATTTTGGGTTTGTAACAGTTTAAAGTCTTAAAATGTGGAATTTTGGTCATATGCTTTTCTTTCCGTCTCTGCTGAATTAATTTGTTTGAAAGTTAACAGTCTTTACAGGGGTCATAACATTTGTCAATACAGTGAAAAATGACAGAATATTTATTGCAGCTTGGTCAAAGCAACACCTAAGTATGAAGGGGTAGGTTTTGACTCTGCAATATGGCAACACAAGTGATAAGGACAGCATGTTGACAGTCCACTGAGTCTCGATAAATTTTATTTTATAGCGTCGTGACTCAAACACAAAGTTAGGAAATAACCTGAGTACTTTCCTGCTCGTGGTAATAGACAAACATAAGAATAATCACAGAAATACATGATACAGCCCATTAGGTCCGCTGTGTTGTTCAGTAAGATATTGGCTAACATTCTGGCTGAATTCCGTTGTCCTACTTTCTCCTTGTATCCTTTGAGACATATCGACCCTAGCCTTGGATAAACACAATCGTTCAAAATCCTCAACCTCAGGGAAAGACGATTCCAAAGATTAGAACATAGAACATAGAACATAGAACATTACAGCGCAGTACAGGCCCTTCGGCCCTCGATGCTGCACCGACCTGTGAAACCAATCTGAAGCCCATCTAACCTAAACTATTCCATTATCATCCATATGTTTATCCAATGACCATTTAAATGCCCTTAAAGTGGGCGAGTCTACTATTCTTGCCGGCAGGGCATTCCACGCACTTACTACTCTCTGAGTAAAGAACCTACCTCTGTTCATATCTATCACCCCTCAATATAAAGCTATGTCCCCTCGTGCTAGCCATCACCATCCGAGGAAAAAGGCTCTCACTGTCCACCCTATCTAATCCTCTGATCATCTTGTATGTCTCTATCAAGTCACCTCTTAACCTTCTTCTCTCTAACGAAAACAGCCTCAAGACCCTCAGCCTTTCCTCATAAGACCTTCCCTCCATACCAGGCAACATCCTGGTAAATCTCCTCTGCACCCTTTCCAATGCTTCCACATCCTTCCTATAATGCGGTGACCAGAACTGTACGCAATACTCCAAGTGCGGCCGCACCAGAGTTTTGTACAGCTACAACATGACCTCATGGCTCCGAAACTCAATCCCTCTACCAATAAAACCTAACATACTGTACGCCTTCTTAACAACGCTATCAACCTGGGTGGCAACTTTCAGTGATCTATGCACATGGACACCGAGATCTTTCTGCTCATCCACACTACCAAGAATCTTACCATTAGCCCAGTACTCTGTATTCCTGTTACTCCTTCCAAAGTGAATCACCTCACACTTTTCCGCATTAAACTCCATTTGCCACCTCTCAGCCCAGCTCTGCAGCTTATCTATGTCCCTCTGTAACCTGCAACATCCTTCCGCACTATCCACAACTCCACCGACTTTGGTGTCATCTGCAAATTTACTAACCCATCCTTCTACGCCCTCATCCAGGTCATTTATAAAAATGACAAACAGCAGAGGCCCCAAAACAGATCCTTCAGGTACACCACTAGTAACTGAACTCCAGGATGAACATTTCCCATCAACCACCACCCTCTGTCTTCTTACAGCTAGCCAATTTCTGATCCAAACCCGCTAAATCACCCTCAATCCCATGCCTCCGTATTTTCTGCAATAGCCTACCATGGGGAACCTTACCAAATGCTTTACTGAAATCCAAATACACCACATCAACCGCTTTATCCTCATCCACCTGTTTGGTCACCTTCTCAAAGAACTCAATAAGGTTTGTGAGGCACGACCTACCCTTCACAAAACCGTGTTGACTATCCCTAATCAAATTATTCCTTTCTAGATGATTATAAATCCTATCTCTTATAATCTTTTCCAACACTTTACCCACAACCGAAGTAAGGCTCACTGGTCTATAATTACCAGGGTTGTCTCTACTCCCCTTCTTGAACAAGGGGACAACATTTGCTAGTCTCCAGTCTTCTGGCACTATTCCTGAAGACAATGACGACATAAAGATCAAAGCCAAAGGCTCTGCAATCTCCTCTCTAGCTTCCCAGAGAATCCTAGGATAAATCCCATCCGGCCCAGGGGACTTATCTATTTTCACACCTTCCAGAATTGCTAACACCTCCTCCTTATGAACCTCAATCCTGTCTAGTCTAATAGACTGTATCTCAGTATTCTCCTCGACTACATTGTCTTTTTCCTGTGTGAATACTGATGAAAAATATTCATTTAGCACCTCTCCTATCTCTTCGGACTCCACGCACAACTTCCCACTACTGTCCTTGACCGGCCCCAATCTTACTCTAGTCATTCTTTTATTCCTGACATACCTATAGAAAGCTTTAGGGTTTTCCTTGATCCTACCTGCTAAAGACTTCTCATGTCCCCTCCTGGCTCTTCTTAGCTCTCTCTTTAGGTCCTTCCTGGCTAACTTGTAACTCTCAAGCGCCCTTACTGAGCCTTCACGCCTCATCTCTACATAAGCCTCCTTCTTCCTCTTGACAAGAGATTCAACTTCTTTAGTAAACCACGGTTCCCTTGCTCGACCACTTCCTTCCTGCCTGACAGGTACCTACTTCTCAAGGACACGCAGTCGCTGTTCCTTGAACAAGCTCCACATTTCAATTGTGCCCAGCCCCTGCAGTTTCCTTCTCCATCCTATGCAACCTAAATCTTGCCTCATCGCCTCATAATTGCCTTTCCCCCAGCTATAACTCTTGCCCTGCGTTATATACCGATTCCTTTCCATCGCTAAAGTAAACGTAACCGAATTGTGGTCACTATCACCAAAGTGCTCACCTACCTCCAAATCTAACACCTGGCCTGGTTCATTATCCAGTAGCAAATCCAATGTGGCCTCGCCTCTTGTTGGCCTATCTACATACTGTGTCAGGAAACCCTCCTGCACACATTGGACAAAAACTGACCCATCTGAAGTACTTGAACGATAGCGTTTCCAGTCAATATTTGGAAAGTTAAAGTCCCCCATAACAACTCCCCTGTTACTTTCGCTCCTATCCAGAATCATCTTTGCAATCTTTTCCTCTACATCTCTGGAACTTTTCGGAGGCCTATAGAAAACTCCCAACAGGGTGACCTCTCCTTTCCTGGTTCTAACCTCAGCCCATACTACCTCAGTAGACGAGTTGTCATCAAATGTCCTTTCTGCCACCGTAATACTGTCCTTGACTAACAATGCCACACCTCCCCCTCTTTTACCACCTTCCCTGATCTTACTGAAACATCTAAACCCCGGAACCTGCAACAACCATTCCTGTCCCTGCTCTATCCGTGTCTCCAAAATGGCCACAACATCGAAGTCCCAGGTACCAACCCATGCTGCAAGTTCACCCACCTTATTCCGGATGCTCCTGGCATTGAAGTAGACACACTTCAAACCACCTTCCTGCCTGCCGGTACACTCCTGCGACCTTGAAACCTTATTTATGGCCTCACTACTCTCAACCTCCTGTACACTGGAGCTAAACCCTCTGATATTTCTCCTCAGTCCTAAATGATCAACAAATTTCCCTGACACATTGTGGATTTCGCAGCCAGAGGGAAACAATCTCTCAGTGTCTATCCTGTCAATATCCTGCGGAATCTCAGATTCATCAAGGAGGTAACCTCTCATTCTTCTAAACTACAATGATCAATAGTTCAAATTACTTAGCGCCTCATACCTTTGGTTGATTTTTACTTTCACCATTGTCCAAGAGCGATAAACTAAACTGTAGGGCTATTCCAGCAGCTGGTCATTCTGATCAATTTGATTCTGAGCCTAACAATTCCCTTCCCATTAAGGCAACAAGGGGTTTTGCAGATATATAGTTCATCCCACCTCCTATGCAAAATCCCACTTCACAAGGTGCACAATTTGTACTGTACATTCTTTGTTGAATTGTTTTCTCTTATATTTAGTGGTTAGCTCAGAGGGGAATTACCTATTTCATGTTTAGGGCTAAGGGTTTTAGCAGAGTGAAACATGAAAAGCCATTTCCAGTGCCAGAAAGGTCATGAAGCATAGGGCACAGATTAAAGGGAACTGAGAAAGAACCAGATGGGGGAGGGGCAGGTGGTATGGTTGGGGTTTGTAAGGGTAAATGTCTAGGACTACGTAAAAAGAAATTCTCATCATGGTGATATAAGATAGCGCAACTGAGGGAGCTGTGGGGGAGAAGGGTCATGGTTCGAGCACTCTAAGACCTAGTCTTCTGGAGCTGTGTATAGTTCCTCATACACAATAGACCATAAAACCATATCACTTTTCCACCTCTCTTCAACTCCAAAGATTCCTATCAGACCAGAAACATTAATTCAGTTTCTCTCTCCACAAATGCTGCCAGACCTTCTGAGCTTCTCCAGCATGTTCTGTTTTTACAATATCCCAGTTGATGAAATACCAATGACTTAGTAATTATTCTGAAGCTAGCCTAATCACTAGTTAGGATCTGGAATGCACCATCTGCAAGGATGACGGACTCTGATTCAACAATGGCTTTCAAAAGAGAATTAGTTAAATATTTGAGGAGTAGATATTTGCAGGGATCTGGGGAAAAGAGCTCATAAACAAGGTAGATTCCCAGAATGATTAAACCACCAGAGGCCATTCAAGTCTGTACTGGTTCACTGCAGGGGAACAATTCACCCTCAATACCCATAGCCCTGCAAATTTTCTTTTCAGGTCACAATTGAATCTGCTTCCACCACATTCTTGGACAGTACTATTCCAGCTGTGAAACTCTTGCTGTGTTAGAAAAGTTTAATGTACTCTGGTTTTTGATCCTTCTAACAGCTTTTCCCTGTCTATTTGGTGCAGGTGATTGTGAACACCTCAGTCAAATCTGCTCTTCTCTAAAAGAAACAAGCCCCAGCTTTTCCAATCTACTGATGCACCTGAAGGTGGCACACACTCAAAGCCAGCACCAGCTGAAAGGTGTCTTCCTGTGCCATATAGAGTCATAGAGTTGTACAGCATAGAAACAGGTCCTTTGGTCCATCTCGTCCATGCCGACCAGATATACTAAATTAATCTAGCCCCATTTACCAGCATTTGGACCATATCCCTCTAAACCCTTTCTATTCATGTACCCATCCAGATGCCTTATAAATGCTATAATTGTACCAGTCTCCACCACTGCCTCTAGCAGCTTATTCGTTAGACACACACCACACTCTGCATGATAACATTGCCCCTTCGTTCCCTTTAAAATCTTTCCCCTCTCATTTTAAATCTACACCGCCTAGTTTTGGATCCCCCTCCCCGGGGAAGGGACATTGGCCATTCACTCAATCCATACTTCTCATAATTTTGTAAACTTCTGCAAGGTCACCTCTCCGCCTGCGACGCTGCAGGGAAAACAACCCCAGACTATTCAGCCGCTCCCTGTAGCTCAAACCCTCCAACCCTGGCAAAATCTTTTCTGAACCCTTTCAAGTTTAACAACATCCTTCCGATAGCAGAGAGACCAAATTTAAACATAGTCATCCAAAAGTGGCCTAACTAATAGCCTGTACATCCGAATCCTCCTGAGCATCTCTAGTGTATGTGATTCACCAGTCAAGGTCCTTGAGGCAGCAGTTTCATGGATTATTATGGACCAGACCAAACCCCCTCAAGCCTAGATCCTAACTTTTTCTTATTTTAAAGCCAAGTGCCAGGCATTGCATTCGGATGTAATTCGATTGTTCAATCTACCAGTCTTGAAGCAAAGCACATTTTATTCATACGGTATAGTTAAATGCCACAAAAGAAATTAGAAATTGGAATAACTTGACTCTATTGGAAAATTTAACAGAATAATAAATTATTTATCGACTAAACAGTAACTCTTCCAATATAATAACATTCCATAAACGCACCCTTGGCAAAGGCAAATTCAGTAAAATGAATTGTCTCACAGGCCTTTCTCCAGTCCAGGAGGAAAAACAACCAGAGAAAACTCTGAGAGAGAGAGTAGCAGGGAGAGAATAAGTGCAGCTTCCAAATCCAGCTTCAAGACTCAAGGACAATGGCTACTGAGAAACTAAAACTAAAAATCCTGGCTTTGGGGAGGTGCTTGACCCCAAATATTCAGGCTGCTTCTATTGTTCCAGGTTGGGGGAAAAAACCCAAGGCCTCAGGAGCTGTTTACTTTATTGGATTCAAATTGACAGCTCAGCACTTCTGTCTTAAAGCCTCTCTTCAAAAAAAGGACGAAATACACCTTTTAAAGCCATGGAATCATCACAGGCTGCAATCTCAAGTATTATCAGGACTGATGTTGTACCTCAAGGACCTTGACAGCATGCTGAAGAGCATGGAGATCTTTCATTACACCATGGTTTTGCAACAAATTAATGGGCTACTGAGTGGGGATGCCAAGGATCAGAAGCATATAGATGAGGGCCCTGGATGCACTGACAGTCGCTGTTGAAAGAAGCGTTCTGGTAATTAGACAGGACATGTCAGAGTCTGAGTGCATGCAGAGCTCTCCTTGTCTCAGTCCTGGAGTTTGTGGTTATCGTGGTGGTCCTGTTGTCTGGGAGCATTGTGGAGAGGAAGAGGTAACTGCTGGGTTTCGGGGGTGGGATTGCTTTGGATCTGAGATCCTGGAGAAAGGGCATCTATAGTCTGAGGATTCTAAAGCAAGAAATCAAAGGGTCAGGAAGTATGAGTGTCATGCTCCAAATGAGTGAAATCCAGGAGAGGAATTGCAGAGTCTCGAGCATTGATGGTCTTGCAGCATCCTGTTAATATTGAGAAGACCGTCCTTTGCTTTACAATCATAAGAGGAGAATCCAGCATCTGCGAGTGAAGTAAAACCTTGGGGTGATGAATTTATTAATTGTGGTGTTGCCTAATTGCACCATAACAGCAACAAAGAATATTTCATTTCATTAATGTGAAAAAATATCATTAACAATATTCAAAAGTTGAAACTTTGCATTTCTTTAATATTTTTTGTGGAAAGTCAAAAAATGCATAGGTCCTCAAAAGATGAAAGACACATCTAAATAAGTTTTCTATGTAAAGCAGCTCATTCAGCCCATTATTCCTGTGATAGTACTTTGCTAGAATACTCCAAACCTAATCTCACTGGTCTGTTCTCTTCCCAAAACCCTGAATACTCCTCTATGTATAAAATTGATCAAATTTCCCCTTAAAAAGTATACAATCTCTTCCTCTATTATTTTCCATGATAAAACATTCCATAATAATCTCCTAAACCACATACTGTCTCACTCCAAAATTGTAACAGCAACACTAAATCCAGGAGAGGTGGTGGAGCTGTGGTACTGTCACTAGAGTGCTAATCCAGACCTTAAAGTAAATGTTCTGGGGGTGACAGTTCAAATCCCACCATGGCAGGTAGTCAAATTTGGTTAATTCATCTAAAAATCTGGATTTTAAAAATTGTAAGCACTATCGATTATCATAATCTCATAGAGTTCACTCAGGTTCTTTGAGGAAGGAAATCTGCCATCCTTACCTGTTCTCACTTGCATGCGACTCTGGACGCATCATTTGGTTGACTCAAATAACATTCAAAACAGAATAGGATCTCGAATTCCAAACATTCCACAGTGTCCTCTCCATCTTCAGCTACCTCTGCAAAGCTCCATTGTCCCAGATGGAAGTCCAATCGTCAACTCTCTTTTCAGACAAAGGATTTGCATTGAAAATATTCTGAGGGCTTGTTTGGCTCTTCCTCCTCAAAACCATCTCTCAACTGTCCTCTGAAATATTAGGGATGGGCAACAAATACTGGCTTAGCCAGCGATGCCGTCATTGTGTGAATAAATTTTTAAGAAGTTAATAAGTCATTCGTCACTCACTCACAAACCAGAATGGGAATGTCAGAGCAGAAACGTTATATTTGAGTGCCAAATTGGGAAGCACTAATTACTAATTACTTCCTGTACCTCCAAACTAACCTTTTCTGATTCATGCATGAGGGCACCCAGATCTCTCCGCATCTCAGAGCTCTGCATTATTTTTTCTGCCAAATGGTCAATTTCACATTTTACCCACATTTACTCCATTTGCCACATCTGTGCCCACTCACTTAAACTTTCTATATCTTTTTGTAGCCTCCTTACGTCTTCTTCACAACATACTTGTCTACTTATCTTTGAATCATCAGCAAATTTGGCAAGCATCCTGTCAGTTCTTTCATCCAAGTTATTCATAGGAATTGAAAGTAGCTGAGGCACATAACTCATTCCATCTTGCCAACCTGAAGTTGGCCAATCTTCTATCCATGCCACTTTGCTGCCCCCTACTCCATCAACTTTTGTTTCCCACAATAACTTATGATGTGGCACCTTACCAAATGCCCTCCGGAAATTCAACCAGGCTTCTGCATTGTTAGTTTAGTAATGTAGTCAACTATCAAATTATGTAAGTTCAAAAAACAGGATGGTTGTTCATGCAAGCAATCTTACACGAATAGAAATTCCTTCACCCAGAGATTAGTCAGCCTGTGGGATTCTCTGCCGTAGAAAGTGGTTGGGAACAAAACATCGAATGTTTTCAAGTAGGAATTAGATACAGTTCCTAAGGCTGAAGGGATCAAAGGACAAGGGAGGAAAGCGGAATCAGAGGACTGAGCTGGATGCTCAGCCAAACAACAAAGCTTGGGAAAGGTAATGGCTTAAAGCTGTGGAGAATCCCAGCACGTTCACAAACATTCCACATGTAAAAATCACAAAAAAATTAATTGTTAGGTGAAATTATTGATAACAGCTGATTTAGCCACTAAACAATATAACTATCAATAAAAGGTAATGATGTATACAATTCAGAAATTTAGACAATGAGAACAAGCCACATGGCTGTATTTTCAGACCATCCTGACCTGGGGCTACTGTGAGAGATGCTGAGAATGTGTTTGACTAATCATTCATAAAAATTACTGACCAGATGCCTCTATATTTCATTAATCAGGAATCCAAAATAAAAGATGGTGAATTGTCTGAAAATCTAAGACGAGTTCAGTTGCAGCGATGGGATGAGTGGTTTCTGATGATCTAAGTTGAAGGAAGGATGATGGTAAAGTCACTGGAAACTTTCCTGCTTTTAGGAAATAAATAATTTGCAATTATGCTGCACATCTTACAACCTCAGAACGTCCTAAAATGCATCACAGAAAATTAAATTCTTTTCAAATGTAGCAACTGTTGCAATTTAGAAAACACAGTTATCAATTTGTACACAGGAAGCTCACATAGCACTTGAAATAAATGACCATATAATTTGTGATAGTTAGAACTGCAGATGCTGGAGTCTGAGATAACACAGTGTGGAGCTGGAGGAACACAGCAGGTCAGGCAGCATCAGAGGAACAGGAAAGCTGACGCTTTTGGTCAGGACCTTTCTTCAGAAATGGGGGGAGGGGTAAGGGGCTCTGAAATAAATAGAGAGAGGAGGGGTGAGGTGGGGAAGGTAGGTGGGGTGGTGATAGGTGAGTGCAAGTAGGCAATGGTTGGGGTTGGTCAGTGAGGTGGGAGGAGTGGATAGATAGGAGAGAAGACGGACAGATCAAGGAGGCAGGGATGAGAGGGAGGGCTGGTCATGGGATGAGGTCGGGGGTGGGGAGATTTCGAAACTGGTAAAGTCTACATTGAGACCATTGGGTTGTAGGCTCCGAGGCGGAATATGAGGTGCTGCTCCTCCAGTTTCTGGGTGGCGTCGTTGTGGCACTGGAGGAGGCCCAGGTTGGACATGTTACCCAGGGAGTGGGAGGAAGAGTTGAAGTGGTTCACAACTGGAAGTTGTTGCCATTTATCGTGAACTGAGCATAGGTGTTCCACAAAGCCGTTTCCAAGCCTCCACTTGGTTTCCCCGACGTAGAGGAGGCCACATCAGGAGCAGCGGACGCAATAGACCACATTAGTGGATATGCAGATGAACACCTGTCTAATGTGGAATTTTTTTGGGGCCTGGGATGGAGGTGAGGGGGGAGGTGTAGGGGCAGGTCTAGCACCTCCTACGGTTGCAGGGAAAGGTGCTGGGGGTGGTGGGGCTAGTGGGGAGTGTGAAGCGGACAAGAGAGTTGCAGAAAGTGCGGTCCCTCCGGAAGTCAGATAGGGTTGGGGAGGGAAATATATCCTTGGTCATGGGGTAAGATTGCAGGTGGCGGAAGTGGTGGAGGATGATGCATTGAATCCGAAGGTTAGTGTGTGATATGTGAGGACAAGGGGAATTCTATCTTTGTTTTTGTTGCGGGGAGTGGGTGTGACGGCTGAAGTGCGGGAAATGCGAGAGATGCAGTCGAGAGCTGAAGGGGGAAGTTGCAGTTCTGGAAATACGTGGACATCTGGGATGTTCAAGAGAGGAATGCCTCATCTTGGGAGCAGATGCAGCAGAGGTGGAGGAATTGGGAGTAGGTTTTTTTTCACATTTGAAGGATGTATTTTGGTCAGAAGACATCTGTTTTTGCTCAAAAAACAGTAAAATCTACCTCTTGCATCCACGTGAGTGAATGGATAAGGTCTTGCATCGAAAGTTCATGCAACAGACAGTATCTCAAACAGTGCAGCATATCCTCAGTGCTACTAGTTACGTGGTTTAGCTACAAGGCACAAGTCAAGAGTGTGATGGAATATTCCCCATTTGCCTGAATGGGTGCAGCTCCAACAACGCACAAAAACCTTGACACCATCCAGGACAAAGCAGCCTGCTTGATTGGTGCCACATCCACAAGCATCCACTCCCTCCACCACCAGTGCTGACTCCTGAAGAAGGAGTGAGACTCCGAAAGCTTGTGTCTTCGAATAAACCTGTTGGACTATTACCTGGTGTTGTGTGATTTTTTACATTGACTAGCCCAGTCCAACACCAGTACCTCCACAACAATGCTCAGTAGCAGCGGTGTGTGCTATCTACAAGATACATTGCAGAAATTCACTAAAGATCTTTAAACAGCATCTTCCAAACCCACACCACTTCCATCTAGAAGGACAAGGGCAGGAGGTACACGGAGACACAATTACCTGTCATGTTGCTCTCCCCAACCTCCAAGCCACACACCATCCTGACTTAGAAATATATCATCGTTTCTTCAGTGTCACTGGGGCAATATCCTGGCATTCTCTCTCTAACGATATTGTGGGTCTATTTCCAATATGTGGACTACAATGGTGCAGCTCACCACCACCTCCTCAAGGGCAACTAGGGACAGACAATAAATGCTGGTCCAGCCAGCAATACCCATGCCCTGCAAGAAGCTTAATAATAATTTGAACCTTCCAACTTCAGATTATTGGCAGTAGGTTTGTGCTGGTGTTTAATTATGGGCATATGTTCAAGTGTGTCAGCTTAAGGGTCAATTTATAGTTTACATGACTGTTAGCTGCCTTGGTGAGAGTTCATAGATCATAGAATCCCTACAGTGTGGAAACGGGCCCTTCGGCCCAACAAGTCCACACTGACCCTCAGAGCATCCCATCCCCCTATAACCCATCTAATCTACACCTCCCTGAACACTACAGGCAATTTATCATGGCCAATCCACCTAACCTGCACATCTTTGGACTGTGGGAGGAAACCCTCGCACACATGGGGAGAATGTGCAAACTCCACACAGACAGTCACCCGAGGGAGGAATCGAACCCACGTCCCTGGTGCTGTGAGGCTGCAGTGCTAACCACTGAGCCACCACACCACCCCATGTTGGGTACATCCACAGATATATTGATGTTGTCCTGGAGAACACCGCAAGGTGGAAGACTGTCAACCCAGACACAAGGGAAATAACACCCACCTCCAGCATTCACAGTCACAATGGCTTCTAGAGGTTGACCATCAACAAACAAGGAGTTTTCCTCATTAGGAAAGAAATAGGATAACAGTGGCAAAGTGAACAGACAGAAGCTGGCATAAATGGAGCTTTCCCTGGCTTGATATTGGGTCCTCATGTCCATTGAATCGACATGAAAGACTTTCTGGGAAATCAGGATGTGGTGAAGGACAGTGTGCCAGAGCTGGTGGTTTAAATAGACTCACCATATAAACACACACAGCCACACAGTAGCAGATTGTATTGCCAGTAATCTCTGCCACAGTTTTCTCTGAATCAGACTGTGTGCTGACCCACAACAAAAGAACTTTTACCTAAAGTGACATTTTCTCAAGTGTTCAGCCAGAGCTTGGTTATGTAGTGACTTATTTTCGTATGACAGTTTACTATATAACCACGACAACTTACATTTCACATAAATTCTCTTTCCAAGCCATTAAGATTGGGGACAATCCCTTCTCTTCTGCTACTTTATTTTTACTTGCTGCTAACATAGTCATAAAAAATTTCAATTAATCACCTGGCACCTTGAAAGGGTAAGGTTTTTTTTCCAAAAATAGAAAACCTTAAAAGATTTTCCACTCATGCTTTTAAAACATTAAAACGTAAGAAGGAGCAGCACAATTGGGTTATATGACCCTTCAAGCCCGCTCTCCTTATTCAATAAGATCCTGATTGATCTTCCACTCTACTTTCCCAAACTATTCCCAAAATTCCGCAATCCCTTTCATACCCATAAAAAAACTACCAATGTCAATTGATTATAATCTGCGATAGCACATCCAAGAACTCTCTGGGATTAAGAATTCCAGAGATGAGTTCCACTTTTAAAAGTGCAGCAATAGGAAACAGGGAAGGTACAGGACCAACAGCGTTCAATGAGGACAAAGACTGGAACCAACAAATCCTGGGAATCCTGGATATCAGGGTTTAGACAGGTCTAAATAAAGAGAAAAAGGGAAGCTGATTACGAGAGCTCAGAAGAACAGAAGCCCTTGATGTGTGTAGAATTTGCAACGGGAGTCTTCAAAAGGAAATCAAAAGGAAAAGCTAAAAGGGGACATGAAATAATAACAGCAGGTAACATAAAAGAAAATTCTAAGTTACTTTATCAACACATTAAGGATAACAATGTAACTAGACAAAGAATGGGGCAAATTAAGGACCACGGTGGTAATTTGTGCTTGGAACCAGAGGATGTGGGTAGGATTCAACATAAACATTTTGTGTCAGTGTTCACTAGTGAGAGGAACAATGTCAGTATAGAAATCAGGGAGAAGGGCTGTGATACATTTAAAGACGTCGCCAGAGACAGGGAGTAGGTTCTGAGTGATCTAGCAAGTTTAAAGTAGATAAACCTCCAAGACAGGATAAAATGTGTTACAGGTTGTTGCGTGAGGTGAGGGATACTCAGGGCCACTGGCAATAATTACCAATTCGTCTCTAGTCACAAGTGAAGTACTAGGAGCCTGGAGACAGCCAATGTGGTCCCATTATTCAAGAAGGGAGTAAGAAATAAACCAGGAAAATACAGGTCAGTCAGTTTAACCTGAGTGATGGGGAAACTATTGGAAGCAATTCAGAGGGACAAAATTAATCTGCATTTGGAGAGGCAGAGATTAGCCAAAATTGTTCAGCATGGTTATGTTAAGGGGAGATAATATCTAACCAGCTTGACTGAATGTTTTGAAGAGGTAATCAGGTATATAGGTGAGGGCAATGCAATCTACTTGGATTACAGTAAGGCTTTTGATAAAGTCTTGCATAGATGACTGATAGCAAAGGTAAGAGCCCATGGGATCCAAGGAAATTTGGCAAATTGGATACAGAATTAGCAGAGTGGCAGTAATCAGAGGATGGTGGTCAAGGGGTTCCTTTGTGACAAGAAGCCTGTGACCAATGGGTTCCGCAGGGATCAGTGTCAGAGCCGTTGCTGTTTGGGTTTATATAAATGATTTCGATTTGAATGTAGCAGAGTTGATCTGTAAGTTCACAGATGATACCAAAATTGATGGGGTGGTAAATAGTGAGGAGGATAACCTTGGGTAACACTAGGATATAGACAACTGGCTAGATGAGCTGATCAGTGGCAAATGCAATTCAATCCAGACAAGTGTGAGGTGATGCAGAACAAACAAGACAAGGGAATACATGACGAATGACCGGACCCTGGCAAGCACAGAGGATCAGAGGAACCTTGGTGTGCATGTCCACCTGTTGCATTAGATAATAGGAGAGATCGATAATATTGTTAAGAAGGCATATGGTATAATTGCCTTTTTCAGTCACAGAAGGCATATGGTATAATTGCCTTTTTCAGTCAAGGCTTAGAGTTTAAGAGCACGGAGATGATGCTGGAGCTTGTACAAAATGTTGGTTAGGCCACAATGAGGGTATGTTATACAGATCTGAAATCCACGTTACAGGAGAAATGCGATTGAACTGAAGACGATGCCAAACACATTTACCGGGACATTGCCGGGAAGAGAGAGCTTTACTTATGAAGAGAGATTGGATAGACTGGTATTGGTTTCCTTAATGGAGAGGTGACAGAGGGGTTACATGATTGAGATGTATAAGATTATGAGGGACATAGACAAGGTAGACAGCAAGGAATATTTCTTGGTGGAGATCAGGGGGATCATAGGTCAGTGGGTGAAATGTGGAAAGAATCTATCATTTCATTTTCTACATCTTTGATTGCAAACTAAAATGGGGGAGGAAAGGACTATTCTGAAATCAAAGGATCGTGGAAGGAATTAGAGTTATAAAGGCACAGAGAGCTGACGCGCAGAAAAAGGAATATTTCTTGGCGGAGATCGGGGGATCATAGGTCAGTGAGTGACATAGCCACAGAAGAGGGGCAGGCAGTCGGCCATTATGACCCCCTCCACAGCCCACTGCCTGGACCTATTAATGGCCAGTTTGGCTAGGCCCAGGAGCAGGCCCACCAGGAGATCCTCTGTCCTGATCACTACCATCCATGCCGCCACCACACCGCATCCCTCTCCCCCCCACTCCCCACCGGGTGCCCAAAGACCAGGAGCGCAGGACTGAAGTGCAGCCAGAAACACAAAAGGAGGTCTTTATGATAACTGAAAAGGGAGTGCAAGTGCCCATGCCCAATATAAACATGGGCCATGGACTCCACTGCATTGTAAAACAGACCGTTGGGCTGGGACCCAATGAGCCACCCCAATCTATAGTTACAGGGGACTGCTGCATGCAACACCCTCTGCCCCACATCCCTGAGAGAAAAAGGGAGGAGTCACGCTTAGAGTGACCTCCACTGGGGGTCCCCACTGCCTGGTGGCAAATGGGCATTGCCAAGGCATGGCTGGGTGGCGGATGAAAGAGAAGAGGTGGATGGTGTGCCGCAGCAGTCTGTACAGGGCTGGCTGTGTTGCGTTTTTAAAAGATACAAAAGTGAAATTCTGGAGGGGCGGTTCAGGTTGTGGGGCACAGCCCACCGGGGGAGGTACGGGATCCTGGGAATGTGAAATTCCATCCGAGAAGGGGAACAAGCTGGATTCTACCACACGTCTGAGCATCCTCCAACTGATGCACCTTCTGGCTATATTGGTCAGCCAAGGCCCAGATTAACAACCTATATCAAGGATTTTGCAGTCAACAAGATCCAGCTGGTTCCAGTCACTACAGTGGTAGAGGCAGAAACCCTCATAACATTGAAGAAGTATTTAGATGTGCACTTACAATGCTAAGGCACACAAGGCGATGGGCCAAGTGCTAGAAAATCGGATTGGGTTAGTTAGGTGGTTGTTTATAACCAGCATAGACTCAATGGGTTGAAGGGCCTTTTTCTGCGTGACATCTGTCAGTGATTTTATGACTCTAATTCCTTCCACGATCCTTTGATTTCAGAATAGTCCTTTTCTCCCCCATTTTCGTTTGCAATCAAAGATGTAGAAAATGAAATGATAGATTCTTTCCACATTTCACCCACTGAACTGCATCACAATCTCACTCTTTGAGTCATAGAGTTATAGAGATATACAGCATGGAAGCAGACCCTTTGGTCCAACTTCTCCATGTCAACCGGATATCCTAAATGAATCTAGCCCCATTTGCCAGCATTTGGCCCGTATCCCTCTAAACCCTTCCTATTCAGGTACAGAGCCATTCTGGTTGAGTCTAGTGGTGTAGTCCCTTTTACCAAGCAGCAGAAAAAACGTAGTGCCCTTCTCTCTCCCACCCAGGCCACCAGCCGCACCAGGTTCTTATCTATGATCCAAGGAGCTACCATTCCAGGTCCTTTCCTTTGATGATAATGGGGCAGAACGACAGTGTGAAATGTTGTTCCTGGTTTGCAGCATCTGAAGTGCTGTGGAGCTGGGGGTTAAATACGCTGTCAAAGTCTCAGCAGCAGCAAACACTTCTGCCTCTCCTGCTTCTGATTCCATGAGACAGGGGCCAGGGAGAGACTGGCAGTGTAACTAATGAGCTGAGAAAAATCAACAGGGGCTATGGCGACTGCGAATCTCAACTAATCAAACACAACTAAGAGGGACAATTCAGCCCATAGTTTCTCTCCACTCAAAAAGACTTCGCTCTTGAGTTTAATTTTGCAGTTGGATGGATAATTTCACATTGTGTCACACAACTTTCCATTTGCTGCATTCTTGTCCATTCCTTCTGCAGTGTTTTTGAGTCCTCCTCATTGTGTCCTTTCCCACCCGACAAATACCTGAGTATATGCTCAGTCCCCTTACCTAAGACATCAGCATTGATTGTAAATAACTGAGGCCCAAGTACTGATTATTGTAGTATCCACTATGTAGAGCCTTCTAACCCAAAAATGTCCTGTTCAGTCCTATTCAGCTTTTTATCCATTAATCAACCTGCAATCTATTCTATTCTAATAAATTACCCAATCCATGAGCCCTAATTTTTTTGTAATAAACTCTCACATCGTTTGTTCCCAGATCCTTTTTGATCATCTAAATATATTACATTCACCGGTTCCTCCATATCATATGAACATGTGGAAGAGTAGGCCATTCAGTCTGTCTCAAGCCTGTTCCACCATTCAGTAAGGTCATGGCTGATCCAATCACAGCCTTAAATCGACATTCCAGCTGTAGGGGTTCTGGTTTGTGATCAGTAATCTGCTGATTTTTAAGTGGTTCAAAGCACACCCAGATCCCTGGTTCAGACACTGCACTTATTTGCGGAATGTGAAATGAAGAAGGCAGTAGATAGGTGTTTCAGGGGCAAAAGAATCTCTGCATTTATTAAATACAAAAGGTGAGTATATTACAAGAAATAAAAAGCAAATGCAAAACAGTGAAATTGACGTTATCAGTTATACAGAGGATAGTACTTAAAAACACAATTAAATTAAACACAGGTCAAACCCTATTAGAAGCTAAACCATAGTTTTAATCACAGAAACTTCCACTTTAATCAGACTTCCTAACCTTGGGGTTCCCTGCACTGTCATCACCCACCTTCCCCTCCCTGCCAGCTAGATCCTGCGAATATAAGCTCACCACTGGGGATAAGCACGATTTTGAAATACAGCTGGCCATTCCTGCTTTCCATAGCGGGCTTTTCGATGAAGACTTTGGACAGTGTAGGCCTCCAATCTGGTCTGAGTCCGCTGATGCGGTAGGGCATGTTTTGGATTTATTACATGCGTACTTGGTTTCTCTTACTTTGTGGTGGGTTTTGCAAGCCTGTTTTCACCTCAGGGTGTGTCTGAGGCCTTGTCATTCGGGTCTGTGGTTTTCGGAGGTCATCGGTTGTCAGGTCTGTTGGGTCGTAGTCGGTTGCCATTGGTTGCCCTGGTGGGGAACAGGCCTGTGTCAGTAGGTTTCAGGGAGATAGTTGTGCAGATGATTCTCGGGGACAGTAGCTGTCTGGGATCCCCCTTCTGAAGATGGTTGTGGGGATGGCTCTCTCTGTCTCTCTCCCAGATCAGGGCTAGAAGTTGTACAGACTGTATGCTATTACCTCCTCTCAAATCTGTATTATCCATTGTGTTTCTGCTGCTCCCTTTTGAGGCAAATGGCTCCCTAATAGTTAGGGGTAGGTAAAAATGTATTTTGATTGAGCCGGATATATCTCTGAATGAATATTGATCGAAGTTGAATATCTTGGTATTTCTAGAGGCTCCATAATGTCTGGGTTGGGGTAGTCCAAAAAGTAAAAGTTAGTTTCAGTCTAGAGTGTAGGCCTGGTTAATTGCTCTTTTAGACTCTATTCCATGTAATCTAACCTCGCTGCCAGTCTACCATGAGCAACCTTGTTGAATGCCTTACTGACGTCCATATAGATCACATCCACAGCGCTGCTCTCAACAATCCTCTTCGTTACTTCTTCAAAAACTCAATCTCACGTCATTGGGAAATTATTGGAAAAGATTCTCAGGGACAAGATCAATGCGCATTTAGAAGCAAATGGAGTTATTAGCCACAGACAACATGGTTTTGTGTGGGAGGAGGTCGTGCCTCACTAACCTGATCAGGTTTTTTGAGGAGGTGACAAAGAATGGGGAGGTAGTGGCTTGGTGGTATAATTGCTGGATTTTTAATCCAGAGACCCAGATAACGTGTAGGGACCTGGATTTGAGTCCCGCCATAGCAGATGGTGGAATTTGAATTCAATACAATATCTGGAATAAAGAATCTAAAGATGACCATGAATCCATTGTCGCTGGTTGAGGGAAAACCCATCTGGTTCACTAATGTCCTTTCGGGAAGGGAACTGCCATCCTTACCTGGTCTGGCCTACATGAGACTTCAGACCCACAGCAATGTGGTTAACTCTTAACTGCCCTCTGGGTAATGAGGGATAGGCAATAAATGCTGCCTAGTCAGCAATGCCTTAACCCGTTAATGAATAAAGGATGATTGATGAGGGAAACGTAGTTGAGGTTGTATACATGGAGTTCAGTAAAGTCTTTGACAAGGTCCCTCATGGCAGACTGGCATCAAAGGGGAAGTCACATGGTATCAGGGGTGAGCTGGCAAGATGGGTACAGAGCTGGCTTGGTCATAGGAGGCAGAGGGTAGCGGTGGAAGGATGCATTTCAGAATGGAGGACTGAGATCAGTGGTGTTCCACAGGGATCAGTGCTGGGACTGCTGTTTGTTATCTATATAAATGATTTGGAGGAAAACATAGCTGGTCTAATTAGTAAGTTTGCAGACAATACAAAGATTGATGGATTTGCAAATAATGAGGAAGATTGTCAGAGAATATAGCAGGATATAGATCGGTTGGAGGCATGGGCAGAAAAATGGCAGATGGAGTTTAATCCAGACAAATGTGAGGTGATGTATTTTAGAAAGGCAAGTACAGGTGGAAATAATACAGTGAATGACAGAACCCTTAAGAGTATTAACATGCAGAAGGATCTGGGTGTGCAGGTCCACAAATCACTGAAGGTGGCAGCGCAGATAGGTAGGGTAGTAAAAAAGGCTTAAGTAATGCTTGCCTTCATTGGAAGGAGCATTGAATATAAGGATAGACAAGTTAGTATGCAGCTTTATGGAACTTTATTTAGGCCACACTTGGAATACTGTGTACAATTCTGGTCACCAAACCAGCAGAAGGATGTGGATGCTTTGAAGAGAAGGTACAGAAAAGGTTTACCTGGTGTTGCCTGGTACGGGGGAATTTTAGCTATGAAGAAAGGTTGGATAGACTGGGTTTGTTTTCACTGGAACACAGGAGGTTAAGGGGTGACCTAATAGAAGCTTATAAAATTGTGAATGGCATGGATAGAGTGGAAAGTATGAGGCTTTTTCCCAGGGTGGAAGGGTCAATTACTAGGGGACGCAGGGTCAAGGTGCGATGGGGGAAGTTTAAAAGAGATGTGTGAGGCATGTTTTTCACACAAAGGATGATGAATGCCTAGAATGTGTTGCCAGAGGAGGTAGTGGAAGCAGACACAATGGCAGCTTTCAAGAAGCACCTGGACAAATAACGAATAGGAAGGGAATAGAGAGTTACGGATCCTGTAAGTGAAGACAGTTCTAGTATGGGAGGGCACATTGATGTGCAGACATGGAGGGCCGAAGGGCCTGTTCCTGTGCTGCATTGTTCTTTGTTTGTTCAATCAAGTATGTGAGACACGATTTCCCATGCACACATTGGTGTGGATCTATTCTGTATATTCTCAAACATCCCCTTAAATATCTTTAATTTTATTCATTTACAGGATGAGGTCATTGCTGGCTAGGCCAGCATTTATTGCCCATCCCTAATTGCCCACAACAGAGGCAATCAGATTACTGTTGTTCTGGAGTCGCGTGTAAGCAAATTTCCTTCCCTAGTGGACCAAGTTTTGCAGCAACATTCGATTTTTCCAACATTCGATTCATGGTCATCCATAGACCTTTTTTTTTATATTGAATTCAAATTCCACCATGTGTTGTGGCACGATTTGAACCCATGTACCCAGAAAATGACCTAGATCTCTGTATTAACAGTCCAGCAATAATACCACTCGACCATTGTTTCCCCTTGTCTACTGCAGAATCTCTGTTGTCTTCTCCTATAATGTAACTTACCAAAACACTTTAATTAGCCCTATTTTAATGTCTCCATATTGTCCTTTTTTTAAGAAAAAGTTTTAGGCCCACACCTACCTCCTTCAAACTAAATGTAAAATTCAATCACTTTCAGTCTCAGCACCTCCTCCACAATAATCCTCAACACCGGTGCCCTGCAAGGCTGATTACTCAACCCCTTGCTATATTCCATGTACAGTCATTACTGTGTGGCCAAGTTCAGCGCTAACTCCATTTACAAATTTGCTGATGACACCACCATAGTGAGTCAGATCTTAAACAACAACAAGACAGAGTTCAAGAAAGAGATAGACAGCTTAGTGGCATAGTGTGAAGACAACACTCTCTCCGCCAGTATCAGCAAAATGAAAGTGCTGGTCGTCAAACATAGGAACAAAAACAAAGTTGCTGGAAAAGCTCAGCAGGTCTGGCAACATCTGTGAAGGAAAAATGAGTTAACGTTTCGGGTCCGGTGGCCCCTCCTCAGAACCAGACCCGAAACGTTAACTCTTTTCCTTCACAGAAAATGCCACACCTGCTGACCTTCTCCAGCAACTTTGTTTTTGTTCCTGATTTACGGCATCCGCAGTTCTTTCGGTTTTTATCGAGCTGGTCATCAGCTTCAGGAAGTGGAGTAGAGGACATGCCCCTGTCTGTATCAATGATGCTGAGGTGGAGGTGGTCAAGTTCCAAGGAGTAAATATCACTAATGATCTCTCCTGGTCCATCTCCATTCACGCTACAATGAAGAAAGGAAACCAATGCCTCTAATTCCTCAGAAGGCGAAGGAAATTCGCATGTCAACAATGACTCCTACCAATTTTTATAGCTGCACAATAGAAAGCATCCTATTGCGAGGTTTGGTATGGCAACTTCTCTTCCCAAGACTGCAAGAAATTACAGAGTTGTGAACACAGTCCAGTCCTTAATGCAAACCAGCCTTCCAACCATTGACTCTGTCTACACTTCCCGCTGCCCCGGGAAAGCAGCCAACATAATCAAAGACCTTTCCCACCCCAGTTATACTCTCTTCCACCCTCCTTCATTGGGCAGAAGCTACAAAAACACATAAACAGATTTAAGGACAGCTTCTTCCCCTCTGTTATCAGACTTATGAACAGACTTCTCATATATTAGAGTTGATCTTTCTCTGCACTTTCTCTGTAGCTGTAACACTATATTTTGCATTCTGTTCTATTACCCTGATGTACTTACGTACGGTATGATAGCACGCAAAATAACACTTTTCACTGTATCTCAGCACATGTGACGATAATAAATCAAATCAAATCCAATCAAATCGAATCCAAATTTCTATTTGCATTCTCAGTTCATCTGTGTTGTTTCTGGTGCAATCAGATACAGATTCTTCAGTTTTATCTTTTTACTCTCTTTGTAAATTCTAGTCTTATCAAATGGTTGTCCCTGAGATCCATACTCTCTATTCCCTTCCTGCCATGGTCTATTTATCACTTTCCCTTTTAAAGCCTTTCTCTTTTACCTTGAATCTACTTTTATCAATGTTCCCAGCTTTGATTGCTTGTCCCCATGATTCAGTTTAATAGAATTCTACTTCCGTAGTTATGCATTTAGCATACAGAATTGGAACTGCCACCCGTAGTGACTACAGGTAAAGCTTTGTGTCTAGGCTGTACACCTTGTAAGAAACATTTATGCAGAAATAAAGTGAACACCGACAAAGGGCTGAAACATTGCTTGGAGAGATCGGTGATGATGGAGCCTCGTTGCAAGTTAATGTTTGCAAGGTCGATTTGAAATTAAACAGCCATTCTTTTCGATGCTGGTGTACCATTGCTGCTACTTGAACTGTCTTTAGAGGTAGGGAACGTTTGCCAAAGTTTCTTCGACAACACCTCCCTAACCCATAACCACTAACAACACCAGGAAGGACAAGGGCAGCATGAGCGTAAGGGAACAGATTCTCCTCCAACCCCATTCAAAAACAAGGCATCAAGAACAAATTCATCATTCCTCCATCATTGCTGGATTAAAATCCTGTACCAACAGCACTGCGGAAGAATTGAAACCATGTGGCCTGCAGTGGTACAAAACGAAGGAAGCTTGTGGCCTTATTCATGCCAAATCCCACTGACCAATCACCCCTATGTTCACTGACTAAATGTGGGCTATTGGTTAAGAAATATTCAGAGAAAGCAAGAACTGCAGATGCTAGAGTCAGAGACAACACAGTGTGGAGCTGGAGGAACACAGCAGGCCAGGCAGCATCAGAGGACCAGGAAAGTTGACGTTTCGGGTCGGGACCCTTCTTCAGAAAGGGGTAGAAGAAGGGTCCCGGCCTGAAATGTCAGCTTTCCTGCTCCTCTGATGCTGCCTGGCCTGCTGTGTTCCTTCAGCTCCACACTGTGTTGTCTCTGGTTAAGAAATGTTGATGTTTTTCATCCTAATTTACAGATACTTCCTTGACCTCACCCCTCCCCATCTGTGAAATCTCCTCCAACCTCTGCAAAATCTGCATTCAACTAATTCTAGCCTCCTCATCATCCCAACTTTAATGCTCCACTATTGATCACCGTGTCTTCAGCTGCCAAACTCCGAAACTCTCAAAATCACTTCTCTCAATATCACTGGCTCTCAATGCCTCTCTCTCTGTCTGTCTTCCTTAAGATGCTTCTTTAAAATCTTCGTCTTCCACAAGCCTTTGGCCACCTGCCTTAATATCACCTTCTGTGGTTCAGTGTCAAATTTTGTTTCTTAATGTTCCTTTAAAGTGCCTTGGGATGTTTTATTACATTCAGGATGCTGTGTGAATACAAGTTGTTATTGTCACTGGTGACAGTTCACTAACTCCTTCTCTGGGGCTACAATGTTTGGGCAATAGACACTGGCCGTGCCAACAATCTCCACATCCTGAGACTGAATAAATGTTCAGTGATAGAGAAGAGTACAGACAGCTGTACACAGATGTGTGCATTTTGCCTCAAGGGTGCTATATATGACAAACAAGTGTTCACGATCAACGCTGTACAGAACTGATGGATGACCAAGGTCTGCCATGAAGATGTTTGAGGGCAATTATTGGAAAACTCAGCAGTCACTGATTCGTCTGGAGTGTGAAAGGAATACGTGAAAAATAAATTGCCAACAGTTATCTTCAACCTTCAAAACCACGATAAAAGCAGCGTGGATCTTACAGATAAAGCAGCTGAATAACGTGAGGGAAAATGGATTGCCAAGAGGAAATGCTCTTGTTAAGAAACAAAAGTTGATTCATTGTGGCTGCCTAGAAAAAAACATTCTTGGGAGTAACTCTCAAACCAGTGTTGGATATACTCGAGAAAAGGAAAGAATTGTCAGGTCAAAGTGCAGAAGAATGAAGGAATTGGATATAAATCATAAAGAATTGGCAGAGTCATGGTGGCCACTTTATGGTGCTGTATGTTTCTAAGGTCAGAATATTATAGTGCTTTGCATGACTGAGGGAATCTGCGAGGATTGCGCAGAAGCTCAGCAAGGCCTTCCTCCACATTTGGAGCAACTAGATGTATTTTCCAACAAGAATTCCAGATGCTGAGACAAGATTCTCACTGGAGAGCAGCGAGAAGCCTATTATCGCAGCTTGTAGCTTGTTATCACCCTCATTAACTACAAGTCTTAGATCATCGATGGGCAGCTTACCGTCTTACCACAAAACAGATAGCAACGAGATGCTGATAATTCCTGATACAAAGGACAGGACACTGTTTGCTCCTCTGGGCTGTCATCTTAGGCACCCAGTGCCAATATCCCAACCAATATCTGAAGCTGACATCCACAGACACTGGCATCCAATACATGCCAGCCTCTCTGCACCATTGCAGCACATCTCTGATGTACTGGCACCACATTTTTGAAAATTCATGCACAGCATGAGGACATTGCTCTCTAGGCCAGAATTTATTGTCTATCCCTAATTGTCCACAAGGCAGTTAAGAGTCAATCACATTGCTGTAGGTCTGGAGTCACGTGTAGTCCAGACCAGGTAAGGAGAGCAGTTTCCTTCCCTAAAAGATATGAGTGAACCAGATGGGTGTTTTTAACCCCCGACAATAGATTCATGGTCATCAGTAAATTCTTAATTCCAGATTTTTATTTCATTGAATTCAAATTCCACAAACAGCCATGGTGGGATTTGACCCTGGGTTCCCAGAACATTACCCGGGTCTCTGGATTAACAGTCTCAAACTAATACTATTAGGCTATCATCTTCCCCTAATTGTGGCATATTTCTGCACTGCCACAATGTGATTTGAAGTGCATTGCACCAACACTGAAATGTTGCTGCCATACAATTGTGCAGGGCCAAGCATCCAGGTCTGGGATTGGACCAGGCTGCAATCTCAGAGCTTTCTCCTTTAGTGTACACTCACCTAGCGCCTACCTGGATGCTTACAGCATCCCTGCCTTGCCTTAATGTTTGCTCTGCATCCTTTCAGCCCCTCCATAAAGGCTGAAAGCACTGTTGTATTCATTTGCCTGGAGGTGTATACTCAAAGTCAAAATACCCAGCAACCATGTTGCTATGTGGGATCATGCTATGTCAATGTCACACTTGTGCAATGTGCCAGCAGGGTATGGGACAAACACACTGCACATGCTTCATGCCACATGTCAAAGTCCAAGGGCTGTCCACAGTGGGGCCATCAGTCAGGGGGTCCTGGCACAGTAAGTCAATGGCAGCCTCTGATGTCATTCCAGGGACTTGAAAACTGTCAGGGATCTGGTCAATTCCCAGTCAGGGGTCCATACCTCTGGATCAAATGTTGGTCCAATGCAGCCTGTCCAGGGAGACACAGAAACACCCTCAGGGGTCTGTAGCAGTCAGGAATCTGGTTATTTATCACTGGGGCTGTACAGCAAGGTCGCTCAAGGGGCTGACCCACAGCCAGCGCTTGATGGGAGGGGTCTGTCCTCTGAACATCAGGGGAGGAGAGTTGATATCAGGGTGTCGGTGCTGTGGGAGGAAGGCTGGTGAACTCTGGAGGCAGAGGTGGAATGCAGAGGGGATTACAATATGAAGTGAGGGGGCAACTCAGTATATAGGAGGAGGAGATGATAGAGCATGGGATGGAGGAGGTCATGAGGGAAGATGGTATCAATGGTAAGCAGCATTCTTACTCCAGACAGGGAAGGGGGATCAGTGCACTACCACAGCAGGATAGTGGCCTTTTACAACCGGGGCTGGAAAGGGGAGAGTGTAGACATGGCAGATGAAGATTCAGATAGACATATTGGGTGTGGACTTGACGAGGTGCAAAATTCATGGGATTGATGGAGGCAGGGTCTAATGGGAGCGGATGTCTATGTTGGGGATTCACATGCATGGTGAGGTGGAGCCTGGAATTCCCTGTCTGAGGAGCGGATGCTGTCATCTTCAAACATGCTGAAAATCACGAGAGCAGAATGGAAATTAAAATGGCTGCAATCAGCCACCCAGAGAGGGCCAAGTGATGTTTCATTCACCAGGCTCAGGCTTACAGATTCAAGCGATGGGAAACCCTTCATACATTCACACACATACACTCACACACAGTCTCATATATACTCACACTCACACTCACACACACACACACACACACACACACTCACAAACACACACACCACACACATGTTCACACACACACTATGCACACACTCGGATGCACACACACCACACACAGTCTTGTGTGCACGCATGCACACACACTTACACAAACAAACACACAAACACACATATCACACGCATGTTCACACACACACACACACACACACACATAGACACACACACACACACACACACACACTAGCCCAAAGTCATCCCCAGACTCAGCATACCGTACAATCACAAAGCTTTAGCCTACTGAGAGCAGTCCAACACGCTGCCCCAAACACTCCTGACCATCTTCATTGAGGATTAAGACAGAACCCCTCTAAAGACTGTGATGCAGTCGCGATGTTTGTTCACCTGGAGCAATGAAGCCTGATTTCCAAGGTTGCAGTCAGCTGTGAGTTAGCCATTGCCTTGGACAAGGTGCAGCAGCAGCCCTTTACAGCCCTTGCTCCATGGAACAGTGTAGACAGAAGGATAACGTGGCTTCAGTTCCTGTGAGCTTGCTGCTGTGCCTAGCCAAACAGAAACTCACACAGGTATGTGATAGTGAATACTGAACAGTTATTTACAGAGGTGATAACCTATCTACAAATAAATGCCACACACGACATTGACATGTCCTCAAAGGATTTTCTTCTTTCTCCCGCTTTCACTATGTGGTTCCTGTACCAGCTGGGTGCTTCCTGGCACCTACCTGCCTCCTTGAGAGGAAGGGACACCTAGAGTGAGGTCAGGGTGCCCTGTACCCTTGTGACTGTGCTGTTGATGCCAAGCACCAGTATCTAGGATGATGGAGTGCAGGTCTGTGTATATATCCAGTAGACCCTGACGGTGATGGACCTGGATCTCCACAGCAACCACCAACCTGTCAAGGAGGCAGACAAATGTTCACGGGTACAAGACAGCAGGACTCCAATAGCGTTGTGGCAGCCTTGTAGCCATTCCACTATAGTAACCATTGACCACAAACTTTCTCTCTCCTGTCTACTTGCGCATTTGTATGAAGCCTAGAATGGCTAACACTACGAGGCTCTTTCCTGCCCCATGTTGAGCATATACCTCATCTCCAGCAGCCCTCTAAGTGACCTGGGAGGTTTCTTTCAACGCCAGTTGCAGAAAAGTGGCAATGATGTGCCCACCATCAGTTGCTCCTGACTCTAATCTGGCTAAAGTACCCAGCAAGGTGTGAGTATCTGAGCTGATGGAGACAGCCTTAGCGATATTTCCACCGAGGGATCCATGATGTCTACCTCAGAGGCGTTGGAGGGGTGTGTTATGGTGACATTGTCTTGTCCACCAAGATTATGGTCTTGCGGCCGATACCTACAAAACATAAAAGAGCGAAGGAGTCACGTCCAAGAGTTCTAAGTTGAGGCCCGGTGAAAACTACATTGAGAGAAGGTTAATGTGAGCATTGTACATTCTGAGTGAGACGCGACCAAAATGAACGTGTGGTTCTGAGAATGTGGAGCACAGGGACAATTAAATTGGTAAGTCTTTCTTTTTTATTCTTGTTTTCAAAAGTTCAGCAGTCTCGTTTTAAGACTACAAGGTACTGACACAGCTGGTTAAGGAACAGTTAGCAGTTAGTTGCCTGATATCTGAAGGTGACATTAATAGCTATTGATTACTATTGAAGCTGAGCTAGTGTGAGTCATCTCAGCTCAGTTTAAGACAGGGACTGTTTGAAGTGCACGATCAGCAAGCTACACATAAGCAGTTGGAAGGGAACACATCCTGAGCAAGACACAACCAGTGGTGAGTGTGTGTTTCTGGGAATTTGGAGCACTGTGGAAATTCGGCACAGAAAGGAAGAGGTTATTTTTTGTGTTTGATTTGTAGTTTATTGCTTGTAAGGACTATATTGTGCAGAAATGATGACCAGGGTATAAGGACTTTACCGTAATGATATTATTCAAAATGAAGCATCTTCCAAAAAGTTGAATATTAGGGGTAGGTTATGGCGGGAGAGCTCAAAGCTGTGGTTCGCTCTAGGTGGGAAGCCGGGTACATTTCCAGTGATTGAGGCCAGCATGTGTACAGGAAATGTCTCCAGCTGCATCTCCTGAAATACTGGGTCCTGGAGCTGGAGCAATAGCTGGGGACACTGTGGAGCATCCATGAGTCTCAGTCTACAATGGATCATACGTACTGTGAGAAGGCCACACCACAGGCTAAGACTGTACAGGTAGGAAGGGATTGGGTGACCACCAGACGAGAGGACTAAGCAGGCAGTGCAGAAGTCTCCTGTGGCTATTGCCATGCAAAACCACTTTGGATACTGTTAAGGGGAATGGCCTCTTAGGGGAAAGCAGCAACAGCCAAATTCATTACACTACAGTTACATCTGCTGCACAGGGGTAGAGTAAAAATTGTGGAAAACCAATAGTTACAGGGGATTCAATTGTATGAGAAATAGATGGGCATTTCTGTAGCCACAAACAGGATTCCAGGATGGTTTCCTCCCAGATGCCAGGGTCAAAGATATCCCAGAGCAACGACAGAATATTGTGGAAGGTGAGGTGTGGTACACATTGGTACAAATGCATCACAGTGCCAGGCACCCAGGTTCAATTTCACCCTTCAGGAGCTGACTGTGTGGAGTTTGCACATTCTCCCCGTGTCTGCGTGGGTTTCCTCTGGGTACTCCAGTTTCCTCCCACATTCCAAAGATGTGCAGGTTAGGTGGAATGGCCGTGCTATCGTGTCCAGGAACATGCAGGTTAGGTAAATTCTCCATGGAAATGCAGGGTCACAAGGATAGTGTTGGTGGGGGAGTGGTTCTGGGTAGGATGCTCTTTGGAGGGTTGGTGTGGATCTGATGGACCAAATGGCCTGCTTCCACACTGTAGGGATTCTATTAGCTGTGCCGCGTGCTAGTCAGAGTAGAAATCACAGGTTATATCAGATGATTACGTGGCTGTGGTGACATACAATACAATACAGCACACGAACTGGCCCTTTGGCCAACCAAGCCTGCACCTATTCCTAATCCTTATTTATCCTTTATCGCCCATGCATAGTACCTACCCCTCTGTTCGCCTCCCGTTCATGCGTCTATCAAGAAACGCCTTTAAACATTGCTAATATATCTGCTTCCACCATCTCCACTGGCAGTGCATCCAGGCACCCACTGCTGGCTGTGTGAAAAATCTTCCCTGCACCTCTCCCCTAAACTTTCCCCACTTCACCTTGAAACTGTGCCCTCTTGTATTTGACCCTGGGAGAAAACATCTGACTATCCACCCTATCTATGCATGTCATAATCTTGTAGACCTCAGGTCATCCCTCGGCCTCCATCTTTCCAGCAGAAACGATCCAAGTTTATCCAACCTCTCCTCATAAGTAAAACTCTCCAGACCAGGCAAGATCCTAGTAAACATTCTCTGTAACCTCTCCAAAGCATCTACATCATTCTGGTGACCAGAACTGTATGCAATATTCCAAATGTGCCTACCTAAAGTTTTATACAGCTGTAACATAACTTGCCACCTTTTATATTCAATGCCCTGACTGATGAAGGCAAGGGTTCTTATTGCCTTCCTGACCACCTTATCCACTGGTGTTGCCACTTTCAGGGACCTGTGGTCTTGTATGCCCAAGTCTCTCTGTATGGCAATGCTCCTAAGGGTTTTGCCATTTATTGTACCATTCGCAAATGAATTTGATCTTCTACAATGCATCATCTCGCATTTGCCCAGATTAAACTCCATCTGCCATTTCTCTGCCCAAATCTGCAATCTATCTATATCCCACTGTATCCTTTGACAATCCTCCTCACTACCTACAACTCGGCCAATTTAGGTGTCATCCACAGACTTACCAATCAAACCACCTACATTTTTCTCCAGACCATTTATTTATATTGCAAACAACAAAGGTCCCAGCACTGATCCCTGCGGAACACCAATAGTTACTGATCTCCATTCCAAAAAGTACCCTTCCACCGCTACACTCCATCTTCTATGACCCGGCCAGTTTTGTATCCATCTAGCCAGCTGAACCTGGATCCCATGAGACTCTACCTTCTGCACAAGCCTGCCAGGAGGTACCTTATTAAATGCCTTTCAAAAGTCCATGTAGACAACATCCACTGCCCTTCCCTGATCAGTCATTCTTGTCACCTCCTCAAAAAACTAATCAAGTTGGTGAGACATGACCTTCCCTGCACAAACTCATGCTGCCTAATGCTAACAAGTCCATTTGCCTCCAAATATGAATAAATCCTGTCTCTCAGTATTTTCTCCAACACTTTACCCACCACTGACATCAGACTCACTGGTCTGTAATTGCCTGAATTATCTCTGTTTCCCTTCTTAAACAAAGGAATGATATTGACCATTCTCTAGTCCTCTTGAACCTTGCCTGAGGCCAAAGAGGATGGAAAGATATCTGTTAAGGCCCCAGCTATTTCCTCCCTTGACTCCCTTATTATCCTGGGATACATCCCATCTGGCCCTGGAGACTTCTCTATCCTCATACATTTCAAGACACCCAACACTCCCTCCTTCATTATGTTGACCTGCCCAAGAGTTTTCACACATCTTTCCCTAATCTCAATATCCATCAGATCCTTGTCTTTGATGAATACCGATGTAAAGAATTTTTTTTTTTATTTATTCATTTTGTGAGATGTAGGTATTGCTGGCTGGCCAGAATATACTGCCCGTCCCCAGCTTCCCTTGAGAAGGTGGTGGTGAGCTACCTTCTTGAACCACTGCAGTCCTCCTGCTGTGGGTTGACCCACAATACCATTAGGGAGGGAATTCCAGGATTTTGACCCAGAGACAGTGAAGGAATGGCAATATATTTCCAGGATGGTGAGTGGCTTGGAGGGGAACTTGAAGGTGGTGGAGTTCCCAAGTATCTGCTGTCCTTATCCTTCTATATGGACGTGGTCGTGGGTTTGGAAGATGCTGTCTGAGAATCTTTGGTGAATTTCTGCAATGCATACTGCTGATACTGAGCAGTGTGTACTCATTAAGGATCTCACCCATTTCCTCCAGTGCCACACATAATCTCCCTCCTTTACCCTTGAGTGGGCCCTCTCTTTCCCTAGCTATCTTCTTGCTCCTAATATATGTATAAAATGCCTTGGGATTCTCCTTAGCCCTGCGGGCCAAGGACATTTCATAGCCCCTTTTAGCCCTCCTAACTCCCTGATTGAGCTCCTTCCTACTTTCTCTATGTGCTTCAAAGACTTCTTCCATTTTTAGTTGTTTAGACCTTAGATGGAATTCCTTCTTTTTCCTTAAGCTAATAATTTCCCCTTTCATCCAAGATTCCCAAATTCTGCCATTCCTGTTCTTCATTTTCACAGGAGCATGCTTGAATCAACCAGTCTTTAAAAGACTCCCACATGTCTGATGTGGATTTACTCTCATATAGCTACTCCCAATGCGCATTCTTCAATTTGTACCTAATTCAGTTGTAGTTGGCCTTCCCCCCCATTTAACACCTTCATCCAAGGTCCACTCTTGTCCTTATCCATAAGTATCCAAAAATCTATAGGAATTATGGTCACTATTCCAAAAATGCACCCCCACTGAAACTTTGATCACTTGATTGGGGTCAGTTCTCAATGCCAAGTCCAGAATGGCCACCTCCTTTGTTGGACTATCAGTAATGCAACTCCCTCACCTCTTTTGCATCCTCCTCTGTCTCATCTAAAACATCAATATCCCAGAATGTTAAGCTGCCAATCGTGTCCCTCTTTCAACAATGTCTCTGTGATAGCAGCTGCATCATATGAACATAATAACATAAAAAACAGGAACAGGAGTAGGTCATCATGTGGCCCATCAAACCTGCTCTGCCATTCAATAAGATCACGGCTGATCTTTTTGTGGACTCAGATCTACTTACCCACCCACTCACCATAACCCTTAATTCCTTCACTGTTCAAAAACCTATCTCTCTTTGCCTTTAAAACATTCAATGAAGTAGCCTCAACTGCTTCACTGGGCAGGGAATTCCACAGATTCACAAGCCTTTGGCTGAAGAAGTTCCTCCTCAACTCAGTCCTGAATCTGCTCCCCCAATTTTGAGGCTATGCCCCCTAGTTCTGGTTTCACCGACCAATGGAAACAACCTCCCTGCTTCTATCTTATCTATTCTCTTTGTAATTTTATATGTTTACATAAGATATCCCCCTCCCATTCTTCTATATACCAATCAGTATAATCCCAGCATATTCAATCTGTCCTCATAAAACAATCCTCTCCACTTCGGAATCAACCTAATGAGCCTCCTCCACAACACCTACCCTCCCCCCAGTGCCATGCATACGTGCATCAATCCAGGCTCTAAGTTCATCCTTCTTACCCGTTATACTTGTATCAATGGTGCAAGGGGAGAGTTTCAGATTCCTCGGACATTGGGATCAATTCTTGGGGAGATTGGCCAGTGCGAACCGGATGGGTTACAATTGGGCAGCACCAGGAACTATGCCCAAGGCAGACTATTTGCTAGAGTGACTGGGGAGGCTTTGAACTGGGGGAGATGGGGACCTTTGCAAGGAATCAGAGGAAGGAGAACCAAGGAGAAGAATAAAAGATAGAAAGAGGAATAAGATGAGTGATAGGCAGAGAAACCTAGGACGAGGATCAGGCACGGACGCCGTGAAAAATAATGGGAGCGAGATACAGTAAAGTTTAAAAGACAAGTTTTAAGACTTTTTTTTCTTAATGGGTGGAGCAGTCACAATAAAGTGGATGAATTAATTGGGCAAATAGATGAAAACAAGTATGATATAGATAGGATTACAGTACATGGCTGCAGGGCAACCAGGGATGGGAACTGAATATTCAGGGGTATTCAGTATTTAGGAGGGATAGATCAAAAGGAAAAGGAAACACCAAGGGGCAAAAAACAATCATGGTGGCTATACATAGACCCCAAACTGAAGGGGTGATGCCAGGAATTGCATTAAACAGGAAATTAGAGATGCATGTAACAAAGGTTTAGCTGTAATTGTGGGTGACTTCAAGTGCACATGCATTTAGCAAATCAAATCAGTAACAATGTCATAGAGGAAGAATTCCTGGAGTGCGTAGAGTTTGGTTTTTCCCCAATATGTTGAGAAACCAATGAGAGAACAGGCCATCTTAAACTTGTGTATTAAGAAAGGAATAGTTGGCAATCTAGCTGTGCTTGGGGATAAGTGACCATAATATGATGTAACTCCTCATCAAGATGGAGAGTGACATTGTCGATTCTGAAGCTAGGGTCCTGAATCTGAAAGGAAAAAATTACGATGGCACTGATAGTTTGGGAAACATAACTTAAAGAACTGACAGTGGAAAGGTAATGGCAAACATTCAAATAACACATGGGTGAACTGCAACAATTATTCAATCCACTCTGGCACGTATGTAAAACAGGAAAGTTGACTAAACCATGGCTTACAAGAGAAATTAGAGATAGTAGTAGCTCCAAAGAAGAGGCTTGCAAAGTGGCCAGAAAAAAACAACAGACCTGAAGGGTGGAAGTATTTTAGAATTCAGCAAAGGAGGACAAAGCTGTTGATTAAGAAGAGGAAAATAGAGGGTGAGTGTAAGCTTGGGGGAGCATAAATACTGGCTGTAAAAGTTTCTATAAGTATGTGAAGAGAGAAGAAAAGGTTGGAGAGGACAAATGAGTCAGAAATAGGGGAATTTGTAAGAGGGAACAAAAAAATGGCTGACCAACTCAATACATACTTTAGTCTGTGCTGACAAAGGAGGACACAAACAACATAGCAAAAATGTTGGATTCACTGAGAGGGTGGAACTGAAGTAAATCAGTATTAATAGGGAAGTGGTGTTGGGGAAATTGATGGGATTGAAGGTTAATAAATCCCCAGGGCCTGATAGCCCTCATCCCAGAAATGTATACATGGGAGCTTGTTATATCAACGTATAGATGGTCCTATAAGAGATGGTGCAGTGTTGGACCTAATTCTGGGGACTGAAGGCAGACAAGGTGACAAGGTGACAATACGGGAGCATTTTAATGATAGCAACCACAACACCGTACTTTTTAAGTTTGTTATGGAAAAGAAGAAAGATGGTCCACAAGAAAGGAGTTTGGATTGGGGTAGAGCGGATTTTATTAAAATAAGACAGGATCTGGCCAGAATAGAGTGGGTACAGCTATTTGAGGGTAAACCTACAGTAGAACATTGGGAGACATTCAAATGATAGATGGTTGGTGGGGGGGAATACTGGCCCAATATTCCTTTTGGGGTGAAATGTAGGAGCAGCAAGCCCAGAGAACTCTGACTGTCTAGGAATATTCAGGAATGGATACAAAGGAAAAGAGAGATGTTCAACAGGTGCAATGGAAGCAAAATAGCAAAGACCCATAGGAAATGCAGGGGGCACTCAAGAAAGCAATTAGGAGATCAAATAGGGGGCATGAAGAAATGCTGGTGGGCAAGGTTAGGGAGAATCCCAAGACATTCTATGAGTATATCAAGGGGACAGAAAACCCAAGGAAAGAATAGGGCCTATTAGAGATCAAGGGGTAATCCATGTATTCAGCCAGCAGAGTGTTAAGTGGGTATTTTACATCTGTCTTTACTCGGAAGAAAAAGGATGTCAGTACAGAGTTCAAAAAGATGGACTCTGAAGTTCTTGAGCAGATTAAGATAAGTTGGGGGTTTTAGCAGATTTTAAAGTGGCCATATCCCCAGGTCTGGGTGAGTTAGATCCCACCTGGTTGCTGTGGGAGACGAGGGAAGGAATTACCAGGGCCCTGACCCAAACTTTCAAATCTTCTCTGGCCACAGTGGAGGTGCCAGAGGACTGGCTAACGATTTCCACTTTTCAAGGAAGGCAGTGGAGATAGACCAGGGAACTATAGACCAGTGAGTCTCACATCAATGGTAGGGAAGCTATTGGAGAAAATAGTGAAGGAAAAACATAATCTCCAGTTAGAGAGGCAAAGTTTGATCAGAGGAAGGTCATGCCTAACAAATCTTGTGGAAGTTTTCAGGAAGGTGATAAAGTGTTTGAATGACCATCTGGAATTGATGGAGTTTACATAGATTTCAGCAAAGCCTTTGACAAGGTCCCACATGAGAAACAGCTAAAGAGAGTAAAAGCTCATTGGATCCAGGATAATTTGGCAGGTTGGATGCAAAATTGGTTTCGTGACAAGAGACAGAGGTGGTGGTGGAAGCCTGTTTGTGTGATTGGAGCCCGGAGTGCTATGGTGTACCCATGAGATCAGTGCTGGATCCCTTACTGTTTGTGATATTCAGATTATATAGGTGAGACTGTGGTGGGGGGAATGATGAGCAAGTTTGTGATGACGCAGAGATTGGGTAGTTGACATTGAGAAGGAAGATTTTCTTTTCTTTATTCATTTAGTGGATGAGGGTGTTGCTGGCTAGGCCATTTAATGCCCATTCCTAATTGGCCAGAGGGCATTTAAGAATCAACCACATTGCTGTGGGTCTCGGAGTTACATGTAGGCCAGACCAGGTAAGGATGGCAGTTTCTTTCCCTCGAGGGCATCAGTGAACCAGATAGGTTTTTTCAACAATTGACTATGTATTCATGGTCATCATTCAACTCTTAATTCCAGATTTCTTTTTTATTGAATCCAAATTCCACCATCTGCCAAGGTGGGATTTCAACCCATGTCCCCAGAACATAATGTGGATCTCTGGATTAACAGTCCAGCGATAATACCACAAGTTCATCGGTTCCCCCTGTGTTATATTATAAAAGCGTATAAACAGATTGGTCAGATGGGCAGATGGAATTTAACCCTGATCAATGTGAGGTGATGCACTTTGGAAGAAGGAACAAGACAAGGGAGTACTTAATGAAAGACAGGACACTAGGAAGCTCAGAGGAACAGACGGATCTTAGGGTGTTTGTCCACAGATCCCTGAAGGTGGCAGGACAGGTTAAAGAGGGTAGTTAAGGTGGAATACAGGATACTTGCCTTTATCAGTCGTGGCATGGATTATAGAAGCAGGGTTGTTATTTTGGTTAGGCCGCAGATGAAGTACTGTTTACAGTTCTGGTCACCACAAAATTGGAAAGATGTGATTGCACCATAGGGAGTGCAGAAGAGATTCACCAGGATGTTGCCTGGGATGAAGCATCTCAGCTTTGAAGACATCATGGAAAAGCCCCATTTCTGAAGAAGGGTCCTGACCCGAAACATCAACTTTCCTGCTCCTCTGATGCTGCCTGGCCTGCTGCGTTCATCCAGCTCCACACTGTGTTATCTCTGACTCCAGCATCGGCAGTTCTTACAATCTCTGGAAAAGCTTGGGTTGTTTTTTTTGGAACAGAGAAGGTTGAGGGGGATCTGATCGAGCTGTATAAGATTATGAGGGGCACGGACAATGTCAATAGAAAGCAGCTGTTCCTCTCAGTCAAAGTTAAAAACAAGAGACATAAAGTTAAAGTGAAAGTTATGAGGTTTAGAGGGAATTTGAAGAAAAGCTTTTTCACCCAGAAGGTGGTGGGTGATCTGGAAGGCACAGCCTGGGAGGATAGTTGAGGTGGGAAACCTCACAACCTTTAAAAAGTGTTTGATGAGCACTTGAGGTGTCATGACATTCAAGGCTATGGGCCTAGAGTGGGAAGGTAAGGCTAGTGTAAGTAGGAGTATATTTTTGGCAGTATAAACTTGATGGAGCAAAAGGTCTCTTCTCTACTGTATGATTCCATGAATTCTAGAATCAATGATTCCAGAATCCACTGATTCTATGAATCTCAGGGTAAGGTTTCACACATTTAAGGCAGAGATGAGGAATTTCCTTCCTCAAAGAGTAGTGGAATTCCATACCACAGAGGGCTGTTGAATCTGGGTTATTAAGTATATTCAAGGCTGAGGTCGACAGATTTTTATCCAGTAAGGGAATCAAAATTTATGGGGAAAATACAGGAAAGTGGAGTTGAGGATTTTGAGATCATCCAAAATCTCATTGAATGGTGGAGCAGACTCAACGGGCTGAATGGCCTAATTCTGCTCCTCAGTTTCATTCAGAGTGGCCAGACCACAACAGCAGGCAGCCTTGAATGGGGATTATACACACAACCAGCCATTTCAGCCACCAGATCCTGTCAATTCTGTCTCAAAATCATCGACCTGAAGGTGTATTCAGATGCGCCTACAGATTCCATTTCAGATTCCGTCCACACCCCCAGCCCCAGCTGCGGCTATTTAAAGGGTGCGCCTATGGCACAGAATAGCGATGAGACGTTGTGTGCCAAACTGAGCACCAAGGCCTGTCAAGCAGGCATGGTGCCAGCCCATTTCTAACTCCACGTCACCTCCTCTGGCATTTGTGAAATGTGTCGCAGGTCACAGACCTCCGAACTTTTCATGCTGTCAGATTGGTTGTCGACAGGCCTCAGTCGCAACCAGAGCATTACCCCCCTCCCCCCACCCCTCCAAGAAATTCCTTCCTCCATGGATGTGGAAACAGCAAGTCAGCCATCAATGTCAACAGTCTCAGGAGGCAAATGTTGCCAGTGGAGGCCCAAGAGACTGACTGGTTGTCAGACAAAAAAATGTGGGCAAAAGTAAAGAGGTGAGAGAGAAATGAAAGCTAACAACAATGGCTTGCATTTCGATCGCACCTTTAATGCAGCAAACCACCCCAAACCACGTTCGCAAGAGAAACCATTAATTCATGCTTAACACCAAACCACATTAAATGAAATAAGGGCCATAGTCTAAAAGCTTGATCAAAGAGTTAGCAGAGTCTGAAAGGAGGAAATTGAGGAAAAGGGGCAGACACGTTTGCAAGAGGGAATTTTAGAGCCCAGGCAGCAAAATAGTGGAGCAATTAAAGTTGGGAATGTCGAAGAGGCCAGGATTGGAGGTGCACAGATATCTGAGAGTTATTGTGGGATGGAAGCAGATGAAAAAGGAGGGAAGGGGCAAGGGAAAAGAGGAAAGGTAAGAAGAGAGAGAAAAAGAAGATCAATAGGGTTAGTAAGAACTGCTGATGCTGGAGTCAGAGACAACAAGGTCTAGAGCTGGAGGTACACAGCAGGCCAGGCAGCATCAGAGGAGCAGGAAAGTTGACATTTTGGGTCAGGACCCTTCTTCAGATTTTCAGATTGCAGAAGATCAGTGCTACTTTTATGTTTTTTTAACTTCACAGAGTCATAGAGTCATACAGGACAGAAACAGATCCTTTGGTCCAACTCGTCCATGCCAACAAAATTTTCCAAATTAAACTAATCCCACTTGCCTGTGTTTGGCCCAAATCTCTTGAAACCTTTCCTATTCCAATGTCTTTTAAGTGTTGCAACTGTACCTGCATCTACCACTTCCTCTGGTGGTTCATTCCACATACGAACCTGCCTCTGTATGAAAAAGTTGCCCCTCAGGTCCGTTTCAAATCTTTCTCCTCTCGCCTTAAAAATATACCCCTTAGTTTTGAAGTTCCCCACCCTAGGGAAAAGACCTCTGCTATTCACCTTATCTACGCCCCTCATAATTTAATAAACCTCTATAAGGTCACCCCTCACCCTTCTATGCTCATGAGAAAGAAGTCCCAGCCTATCCAGACTCTCCTTAGTTATAATCTTTTCTGAACCCTCTCCAATTTAATAATATCCTTCCTGTAGCAGGGCGACCAGAATTGTACTATTAGTCTGACTCAGGATGTTCTATTTGGAGCATGTGTAAGTCAAATCAAGCAAGTGTTGTAGACAGAGCGGTACATTACATCTGACTAGCATCTGTTTGTTGTTGACAGTTTTGTATATCTGTTCATTCACCATTGGGTGCTTTAGTAGCTATTGCTGTGTAGTCATTCCAAAATGCAACGGAAATTTTTTACTGTCAGTATGACTACGATTTTTGTATTCTCACTTTGTGCTGGGTTTTCCAAAATATATGAATCATGGTGTTTGAATTAAGTAGATTTTTTTTACACATAACTGATAGACCTCAGATAATCCGGTGCTTAATTCACTTGTATAGTTACAACGTGGATTTGAAAAGGAAGAAAAAGACCGGAGAAAGTAGAAGGCAGAGAGAGAGAGACTAAGAAGAGGAAGAAATAGAGATTGATATAATGAAAGATTCCAGATGAAGAGAGGAAAAGACTGAAACAGAGTGAGAAAGAAAATAAACATTTCAAGAAAGAGAGTAGAAAAGGTGAAAGATAGAGTGATGAAGAAAGAAAGAGAGCAGAAAGAGAAATAATTAACTTAGTAAATTGGTCATGCCCTCTGTCTGCTCATAAGTCTTCAATTTGTCCTAGTTAGCCATATCTTTGGCGACTCCTTGGCACAGATTTTGCCAGTCATGTCAGTGTTAATGGGGATTGCACACAGGAACTCTGCAGAATCCCCAACGTAGCAGATTCCAGTGGAATTGTCCGGAAAATGTAACTTTACACTGGCGCAATTCCCCTACACCTGGAACTCTCCAAAAGTCTCCACTTCAATCAGAGACTTCAGATGATTGGAATCATAGAATCCCTACAGTGTGGAAGCAGGCCATTCAGCCCATCAAGTCCACATCAAACATCCAAAGAGCATCCCACCCAGACCCAACCCATGCCCCATGGCTAATCCCCCTTACCAACACATCTCTGGACACTATGGGCAATTTGGCATGGCTGAACCACCTAACCTACACATCTTTGGACTGTGGAAGGAAACCGGAGCACTCGGAGGAAACCCACGCAGACACGGGGAGAATGTGCAAACTCCACACAGACAGTTGCCCGAGACTGGAATCGAAGCCAGATCCCTGCCTCTGTGAGGCAGCAGTGCTAACCACTGAGCCGATGCAATTAAGTAAAATAGTGACTCAGGAAATGTTGATCTATTAAATGCAATCTAACTCATGACTAATGATTCACTTTATCCCACACATTTTTTTTAATTAATTAAGGAACATTGGCATCATTGACTCGGCCAGCATTTATTGCCCATCCCCAATATGTAATCAACCACATTGCTTTGGGTCTGGAGTCACACGTAGGCCAGACCAGGTAAGGACGGCAGTTTCCTTCCCTAAAGGACATTAATAATCCAGATGGGCATTTCCTGACAATGATTCATGGTCATTATTAGACTATTAATTCCAGAGGTTTTTTCAATTGAAATTGAATTGCAGCAATTGCCACAGTTGGATTCAAACCTGAATTTCTGGACCATTAGAGATAGTAGGAACTGCAGATGCTGGAGAATCCGAGACAACAAGGTGCAGGGCTGGATGAACACAGCAGGCCAAGCAGCATCATAGGAGCAGAGAGGCTGACGTTTCGGAAGGGTCTAGGCCCGAAACGTCAGCCTCTCTGCTCCT
>NC_063342.1:11365591-11421446 GCF_021869965.1 Rhincodon typus
AGGAGCAGAGAGGCTGACGTTTCGGGCCTAGACCCTTCCGAAACGTCAGCCTCTCTGCTCCTATGATGCTGCTTGGCCTGCTGTGTTCATCCAGCCCTGCACCTTGTTGTTTCTGGACCATTAGCTGAGTCTATGGATTAACAGTCTAGCGATAATACTTCCAGGCCATCACTTCTTCTTACCAATTCCACACACATCTTCAACTATAATACCCCGAGACCCCCTTACACCCTCCAGACCCTGACCTGACACCTGCTCCCCTCAATCCCAAACCCTCCCGCTACAGCCCATCATCTGACCTGCCTTTCCCCCATACCCAATGTACCCAACCCAACTGGGGTCTGATTAATAGAAGCATTGCAATGAAGAATGCACCAGTTTAGGATGACTGGCAGAAAACTGCCAATCTTCTTAAAAAATTTTAAACATTGCAGGTTGATTCTGTTTGCTTGAGACATTGTGCTGAGAAATGAACCAGGGAATGGTCATCAATTATATTGTTGCATTGAAACAGGAATAAGGCCTTGTGAATTACTCCATGTAGCTTCCAATACACACAAGTGCTCCATACTGTGAGCTCCAATGGGAAAGTTGAGAGGACATTTGGTAGATGTGTTTAACATCATGCGAGAACTAAACAAAGTAGATAGGGTGTAAATGTTCCCTTTGAAAGAGAGGACTGGTTTTTAAACAGTTCACAGAGGTTTGTAAGAATAATAATCAGGTAATTATACTAGAGCATTTCAACTTTCGCAACATAAATTGGGATAGTCATAAAATTAAGGGTTTAGAGGGTGTGAATTTCTTAAAATGCATGCAGGGGAGATTTTTGTATCAATATGTAGAAAGCCAAGCAAGGGTCAGGACAGTGTTAGATCTGGTTCTGGTAGGTTGGGAAAATACCTGTCAAGACTCAGATTTTCTAAAGTCAACAAAGTTATTTATAAACAGTGCTGAAGCTTTGCAAGAACTTTGGTCCATTGTTCCAGCACTGGAGATTGAAAAAAGCTAATGGAAATAACAGCCCACAAAGCTGCTTGTGTTTCTTCAAGAAAACCTCAAGAAAAAGGCCCTTGAGTCTACATTTGGCAACACCTTCAAACAGGGCAGTGATGTCATTAGAAAACAATTTAATGGGCCTAAAACAGGTCTTACCTTACATGATACACAGTCATATCAAGTAAAGTTTATAAAGAAAGACTTCAAAAACAACTCATTACTATAGCACGTGAAGCATTTTGGTCACAATATCTATAGACAAGCCAGGGGCATTTTGATGGATTGACTATCTGAGTCTGACCCTAACTTACAGAACTGCTAAGTGGCCAGCATCATTGTACGTACTATTGCTTAGTAACTTAAAAAAAGGTGTATCACATTTATTGGAAAGGTAACCACGTTGTTGAATGTCATTGATATCTGGGCCAGATCATTTATATCGAGTAAGGGAGTTACAGTGGTTCAAGGACAGCAACGCTCCTCCACCCCACCCTCCACCCCACAAATGAACAAAAAATGCAAGCCTTACATGTATATAGCACATTTCATGGAGTCAGGATTGCATTGTGGGTTCAGGAGGTCTTATGGCAGAGTGTAGTGTCCCCACCTCGGAGCCAGCAGGTCTGTCTTCAAGTGCTACCCCAGGATGTGATCTAAAAAGCACATCACAAAGCAGCGAAACAGGGGGATTATCAATCTGTATTTCACTCACTGTAAGTGGCAAGAGTGGAAGGGGTTTCTGGTCAGTCAGAACTGTACTGCAGTGCAACAGTTTTCCCATGTTAAAACTGGTTTTGCTTTGACCAAGTGGCATCTTTGTGACAAAGAATTACAGCGTACTCAAAGAATGTTGCAGCTAATGTAAGATTTTTAAATCTTTCACTCTTGCAACATAAAACAATACAGCAAGAGCACACAGATGGTGACCAGGTATCGAGCAGATAAACTTGTTCTATGGTATTGCTTGATAGATAGGCTTAGGCCAAGGGGACATAGAGGAATAGTGTCAAAATAGTGTCTAGGGTTCTGCTACATTTGCCTGAAAGGGAAGACGAGCCCTCTCATTCAAAAAGGGGCACTTCCAGCAATGCTGCTCTGCTTTAGTATTGCAATGGAGTGTCAGTCCAGATTATGTGTGTCCTTATGGAAGTTCCATTAACATTGATATTAACATCTGAGAGTTATTTTCTGACTGAGGAGACATTATATAGGAACAGGTTACAAAATTGGGTTGTATTCCCCGAAAGTTAAAAGGATAAGGGGAAATTAATCAAAGTTTACAAATGTAAAAGGAAAAGCAACGGAAGTATTTCTACCAATTGGAGAGGACAGGGCTACAGAGTTAAGTCTGAAATATGAGACAAAACTTTCAGGAGATTAAGAAAAACTTCTTAGGGACCTAAAAGGCAACTTTTTCACGCGTATGGAATAGACTGCCAGAGGAAGTGGTGGAGGCTGATATAATTGCAACATTTAAAAGGCATCTGGATGGCTATATGAATAGGAAGGGTTTATAGGGATATGGGCCAAATGCTAGTAAATGGGACTAGATTAATTTAGGATATCTGGTCGACATGAATGGTAACAGTCAGGATCTCTCCTCTGCAAACAACAAGTGATGTCAGATCAATAATTCCTTTTAAAACTGCAAGACATTTGTTAATCAAATATATCAAGGGATAAAACAAAAAAGGTAGATCAATAAATTTAGCTTGCAGAGCAGCCATGATCTCTTTCAATGGCAGAATGAGCTGGAAAGCCTTGTTCTCAGGTGTTTCCAATTCAAGGATGATGTCTGCTTATGGATTTCTCCTGTGGGTCTTCATATGACTGAAGTGGTCAATTCTCAACCTGCAGATCTTTGGGCACGTGAGATAGGGTGTCCCATGATGTAATGGGAGGCTGAGTGCAGGATTTCACTGTTTTCTTGTCTTCTCCGCCTCATTGTAAGGTGTTTGGACCAAAAAGTGTAACACAGCTTATGGTCAAGTCGCCACTGTTTTGGACAACTAGTAACAAATTCTTCACATTCTTTAATATCAATACTGCTTTTGCCCATTCCAATGTTCCAAAGGAGCATTTTAGAACAAAGAACAAAGAACCAAGAAAATTACAGCACAGGAACAGGCCCTTCGGCCCTCCAAGCCTGCACTGAAATGCTCCTGCTCATAATAAAACCCCCTACCTTTCCGGGAATCGTATCCCTCCTCCCATTCTATTCATATATTTGTCAAGACACCCTTAAAAAGTCACTATAGTATCTGCTTCCACTACCTCTCCTGGCAGCAAGTTCCAGGCATCCACCACCCTCTGTGTGAAACACTTGCCTCATACATCACTTTTGAACCCTGCCTCTCGCACCTTAAACCCATGGCCCCTGGTAACTGACTCTTCCACCCTGGGAAAAGGCTTCTGATTGTCCAGTCTGTCCATGCCCTTCATAATCTTGTAGACCTCTATCAGGTTGCCCCTCAACCTCCATCATTCCAGTTAGAACAACCCAAGTTTCTCCAGCGCCTCCTCATAGCTAGTGGTTTCCATACCAGGCAACATCCTTGTAAACATTTTCTGTACCCTCTCCAAAGCCAACACATCCTTCCGGTAGTGTGGCAACCAGAATTGAACACAATATTCCAAAAGCGGCCTAAGATTCTATAAAGCTGCAACATTACCTGTCAATTTTTAAACTCAGTGCTCCAGCTGATGAAGGCAAGCATGCCATATGCCTTGTTGACTATCTTTTCTACCTGCGTTGCCACTTTCAGTGATCTGTGTACCTGTACACCCAGATCCTTCTGCCTATCAGTACTCTTAAGGGTTCTGCCATTTACTGTATATTTTCTATCTGGATTTGACCTTCCAAAATGCATTACCTCACATTTTTCCGGATTAAACTCTATCTGCCATCTCTCTGCCCAAGTCACTAACCGATCTATATCCTGCTGTATCCTTTGACGGTCCTCATCGCTATCCACAATTCTAACAACCTTTGTGTCATCGGCAAACTTACTAATCAGACCAATTACATTCTCCTCCAAATCATTTATATATATTACAAACAGCAAAGGTCCCAACTCTGATCCCCGAGGAACACCACTAGTCACAGGCCTCCATTCAGAAACACACGCTTCCACTACTACCCTCTGTCTTCTAGACCAAGCCAGTTTTTTATCCATCTTGCAAGCTCACCTCTGACCCCATGTGACTTTACCTTCTGTATCAGCCTTAGGGACCTTGTCAAAGGCCTTACTGAAGTCCATGTTGACAGCATCCGCTGCCCTACCCTCATTGATCATCTTCGTCACTTCCTCAAAAACTCAACCAAGTTAGTGAGACACAACCTCCCCTTCGTAAAACCATGTTGCCTCTCATGAATACGCCCACTGATTTCCAGGTGGGAGTAAATGCTGTCTCAGAATCCTCTCCAATAATTTCCCTACCAATGACATAAGGCTCACCGGCCTGTAATTAGCTGGATTTTCCTTGCCACCCTTCTTAAACAAAGGAACAACATTGGCTATTCTCCAATCCTCTGGGACCTCCCCTGTAGCCAATGAGGATACAAAGATTTTCCTCGAGGCCCCAGCAATTTCCTCCCTTACCTCTCTCAGTATTCTGGGGTAGATCCCTTCAGGCCCTGGGGACTTGTCTACCTTAATGTTTTCAAGACCCCCAATACCTCCTCCCTTTTGATCTCAACATGACCCAAACTATCTACACACCCTTCCCCAGACTCATCAACCACCAAGTCCTTCTCTATAGTGAATACTGACACAAAGTGTGGTGAATACTGATGCTTCATTGTGCGTTTTCAAATTCAAAATCAAGCACAGTTTCAAACGATGAATAAAAACAGAAATTGCTGGGAAAACTCAGCAGGTCTGGCAGGATCTGTGGAGAGAAATCAGAGTAATAATTTTGGTTCCAGTCATCCTTCTTCAGAATGATTCTAAGTTCTGAAGAAGGGTCACTGGATCTGATGCTTTAACTCTGCTTTTTTTTCTGAGTTCTAGGATCCACAGATATTTGGAGTTTTTTTTGAGACAATGAATGTTTCCTTTGGATTTAGAATAGCATTAGTCTTTTTTGCAAGTCATTTCTATTACTGAAAATAAAATGGAAAGTCACACCTCTGCAATCTCCCATGCCTGCTGGCTGCATTCTAAACAGAACACTTCTTAGATGTAATAACATTTAGATTACTATCTCTGATAGGTTTTACTCATCTTCTAAAAATAAATCTTGAAGGTATATGTGATTTTTGTTTTGCAAAAACACTTTTGATAATTATTCTATGAATATTAAAGATAAAAGTAACAAAAACACAACTTGCTAGAGGATCTGAAAGGCAAAATATGAAATATACAGGAAGTCAATGGACATCTGAAAAAACGCAGCCGAAAATATTTCAAGTGAGCCATATACATAATTTCTAATACAGAATCATTGTTTGAAACCCTCATCTTTTTCCTTTCAGATTTATTGGTTGTCATGGATTCAAGCACCGCAAGAAGAAAGCCATTTGGCCCATCATTCCTACAACTATGCTCTGAAGGAACAAACCAGTTACTCCCCCGACTGCTTCTCCATGGACCCGCAAATGATTTTCATTTTAAGTACGAATAATAAGATGCTATAAACCGAAGGCAGGTTCTTATTTTGAAAGTAAGGGATGAAATATTCCCAAAGGCCACCTCCAGCTTTATGTGTCTTGTGGTACTAACCTTGGGAGATCCTGCCCTCAAAGTTCTCACTTCACAACAACACATGGTCGCTGGGGGTCAGTTTAGCTCGGTTGGCTGGTTTGCAATACAGAGTGATGTCAGCATGGGTTCGATTTCCACACTGGCTGAGGTAACAATGAAGGACTCTCCTTCTCAACCTCTCCCCTTGCCTGAGGCATAGTGACCCTCAGGTTAAACTGACACTAGTTGTCTCTCTTTAATGAGGGAGCAGCCATATAGTCTAGTAAAACTATGGTGACTTTTTCTCAGACTTGACAGATTAGATCTGAGACAGTTTCACTCCTTTAATTCCCAGGTTATTTGTCTCAAATTCTGTTCTGCAAATGACTCTTCATGAGCTTCACAGGAGTGGACTTCCTTTCACTACCCATTAGACATTTGCCTTTTGAGTGTTTCTGCTGACCTTTTCACCTCTTCTTGCCTCAAAATCTCAAGAGGGTATCCTTCAGAAGGAAGACGGAACACCTGGCATGAGAGAGGGGATTCAAGGCAGCAGCAGTCTGGATGAAGGTAATGTGTCATGGTCATTTCTTCCTCTGATCTTTCTTATAGTCATGATAACATAGCTGCCCTGTCTTCCTTGTAGCTACAATTAGCAGGAGATCCACTGTCATGATATCTCAATGACTTTCTGCAACTAAGTTTTGGGCTTATAATGTACAACGTCCCAAGACTCTTGCCTTTCTAAGCAACATCACAATGGATCAAGCAAACATCTTGCTGATGTTTGTGAGCCAAGCCATTATCCCACAGAGCTTCATCTGCTTCATGGCCTCATCTGCTGTTCCCAGTCTTTGGATGATTATAGGGGTTTCATCTCCACATAATCTAGACCCAAAAGGTCCTTCACTTGGTACTGATGCCTGCATGGCCACTGACATGTACCACCAACTACTTGGAGTCACAAGTGAAAGTTGGCGAGTTGCAGGATACTAGGTTCCACAACCCACACCCCCTTTTGATGTGGGTGCATATCTCGGTTGACGGCTATGGGGACTGACCCTCATAAACATCTCTGAAATACATGAATATTATAGCAAGTTGACCAGATAATGTAGAAATTTCAGCTTGCACAAAATAAGTAGTTGAAGAGGACACAGTATTTTAATTTTATATCCAGACTTTGACTCACAGTCCACCCCCAAGTGCCTCTGAAAAGCTTATGCTGACCTGCCTTTTGAACCACCTGCTGTTCAGGTTTCTATTTGAAAGAGGGGAAAATATAAAACCAATGTGCTAAATCAATATCGGAGTGATGCCACTGAATATCAATTCAAAAGCTGACAGTTCAGTAACACCACCTATACAGGTATACAACAAATAAAGATATGTGCATGCTGCAGAAACAACAGAAATTGATGGCGAAACTCAGCAGATCTGGTAGCATCTGTGGATAGAAAGCAGAGTTAACATTTCAGGTTCAGTGACTCTTCTTTACCTACAGAAGTGATTGGTGCTGCAGGAATGTGAAAAATTTCTGATGGAATCAAAGGCTATGAGATAAAAGCAAGAACAAGGTGGTTAATTGAATGATTTGCCATGATTATATTAAATGGTGGAGCAGGCTCAAAGGCTTACTTCTATGTTTCAATGCTAGAGATCATCTGCAGTCTAAGCTGCTCTTCAAGGGTAAGTAAGTAATTTATTTAATGTACTAAACTCAGCCTGAGGCAGGTGACACCCCAGCACCAACAGGAATGGGGGGTCACGCTTACTTGATCTATTAATTGGTTTAACTGATCACTCATCTCCAGTCAGCAGCCTCCAGATGGCTGCCATTCCTTTTTTTAATTCGTTCATGGGATGTGGGTATACACGGGCAAAGCCAGTGTTCATTACCCAACCCTAACTGCCCTCTGGGCAATTAAAATTCCACAGTGATTGGAGCCAGGTGGACCTTGTTGACTACAAAGTCCTTGATTGGGCTTGTTAACCCAGGCCAATCAGGAAGCCCTGGCCGACCAATATAAACAGGGGATTCAGAATCTCCTCAGTTCAGGGGATTGACTCTGAGCTGGCTGACTACAGCCAGTGCACAAGCAATAAAGGGTGACTTGGTGACAGGATACCAGCCTCTGTACAGTTATTTCAGATTCAATCACATTGGAGTCACATGTAGGTCAGCCCAAGTAAGGATGGCAGTTTCCTTCCGTAAAGGCATTAGGTTTTTCCCTCAATAATGGCGTCATTGTCATCATTAGACTCTTGCTTCCAGATTTTAATTGAATTCACATTCCACCATCTGCAGTGGCAGGATTTCAACGTAGGTCCCCAGAACATAACCCAGGTCTCTGGATTAGGAGGCTATCGCCTCCCACCATATGGAATGCCTGACAGCAAGCTACTTGTCTTCCACCTGCCACTTCACGTGGCCTCCCATCTCTTCTGAGGGGCTAGGAAAATCCAGCATAAATATTTCAGTAAGCAAGTCATGAATTAATAGAATGGACTCACTGGGTAAGTGGTGGAAGTTGATGCATCCAATGTAAATTTGGCTTTTAAGTAGGTAAATAACAATTGGTGATGCAACATTTGGTATCTGAGCAAATGTAGCATTGTATGAATGTGTCTTGGATGTTTCCTGTGGCTCTCCAAAACCTGGTTTTCTGAGAGCTGGTACTGTTTGATGACTTCATTATTACAGAATTGGGTCCTTGTGTATATGTCATTAATCTTTTTGATTCTTCCATACGGCTCCAAAACTTGGACTATGTATAGAAGCTACTTCAACACTATTGAGATGTACCATGAATATTGTCTGAGATTGATTCTCTGCATAAGCTGGGAGGACAGAAGTACTAACATCTTTGATGGAGCCTAGGGGTGAACAGTAGGATAAATACCTGAGGAGCAGGGTCAGTCAGGGTGAACCTGGGGGTAAACAGCAGGATAGGATCGGGATCAGTTAGAGCGAACCTGGGAGTTGCACTACTGATTAGGGAGAATATCACAGCTGAACTGAGGGAGGACACCATAGAGGGCTCATCCAACGAGGCCATATGGGTAGAACTCAGGGATCAGAAGGGTGTAATCACTTCGACGAGATTGTATGACTGGCCTCCCAACATCTAGAAGGTTGTAGAGAAACAGATATGTGGACAGACTATGTGAAAATAGAAAAACAACAGGGTTTTTTTGTGGTGGGTGATTGTAACTTCCCTATATGGACTCAGACTCACTTAGTGCCAGGGTCTTGAATGGGTGGGAATTTCTTATGTGTGTCCAGGAGCAATTTTTGTAACAACATGGAAATAGTCTAAGTAGGGAAGGGACACATTAGACTACTATTGGGGAATGAGCTCATCCAGATGATCAGAGTTTCATTGGGGGAGCATTTTGGGAACAGTGACCATAATTCCATAAATTTTAAGTTTATAGAATTCCTACAGTGTGGAAACAGGCCATTTGGCCCAACAAGTCCACACCACCCCTCCCAAGAGCATCCCACCCAGACCCATTCCCCTAATTTCCCATGTCTAACCCACCTAACCTTAACATCCACTATGGGCAATTTAGCATAGCCAATCCACCTAGCCTGCACATCTTTGAACTGTGGGAGGAAACTGGAGCACCCGGAGGAAACCCGCACCGACACAGGGAGAATGTGCAAACTCCACACAGACAGTCACCTGAGGCTGGAATTGAACCCGGGCCTCTGGTGCTGTGAAGCAGCAATGTTAACCACTGAGCCACCAAGCCACCCCTACTTAACAGATAAGGACAAGAGTAGTCTGGAAGTGAAAGTGCTGAATTGGGGGAAGGCTAATTACAATAATATTAAGCAGAACTGGGAAATGTCGATGGGGGTGGCTGTTTGAGGGTAAATCTACATCTGTCATGTGGGAATCTTTTAAAGGCCAGTTGATTAGAGTTCAGGACCAGCGCATTCCTGTGAAAATGTAGGATAAGGATGGCAAGATTTGGGAACCTTGGATGAAAAGAGAAATTGAGAGATTACTCAAAACGAAATAGGAGATATACATAAGACTTAGGAAACTGAAGACAGACAGAGCCCTCAAAAAATACAAAGATAGCAGGTAAGAACTTAAACAAGGAATTAGGAGGGCTAAAAGGGACCATGAAATGTCTTTTGCAAACACGATTAAGAAAAATCCCAAGGTGTTTTATACGTATATAAGGAGCAAGAGGGTAGCTAGGGAAAGGGTAGGTCCACTCAAGGTTAAAGGAGGGAATTTATGCATGGAGCCAGAGGCAGTGGGATAGGGCCTTAACAAATACTTTGCATCGGTATTCACAAAGGAGAGTGACATTGTAGATGGTGAGGCTGGAGAGGGATATGTTGATATTCTAGGGCATGTCCATATAAAAAAGGAGGAAGTGTTGTTTGTTTTGAAAAGCAATAAGGTCGACAAGCCCCCAGGACCTGATAGGATCTAACCTAGAATGTTGAGGGAGGCAGGTGAACAAATTGCTGGGGCCTTGTATGAAACCTTTGTATCCTCTTTAGTCACAGCAGAGTTCCAAGAGGACTGGGGAACAGACAATGATGCTCTTTTGTTTAAGAAGGGCAACAAAGATAATCTGGGAAATTACAGGCCCATGACCCTTATGTCAGTGGATGGGAAATAATTGGAGAAGATACTTAAGGAGAGGATTTACTCACATTTGGAAAAATATGGACTTATTCACAATAGGCAGCACGGTTTTGTGCAGGGAAGGTTGTATTTCACAAACTTGATTGAGTTGTTTTGAGGAAGTGACAAAGATGATTGATGAGGGCATGGTGGTGGATGTTGTCTACATGGACTTTATCAAGTCCTTTGACAAGGTCCCTCATAGCAGGCTGTGCAAAAGGTAAAGTCACATGGGATCTATGGTGAGCTGGTGAGCTGGTAAGCTGGATATAGAACTGGCTTGGTCATAGAAGGCAGAGAGTAACAGTGGAAGAGTGTTTCTCTGACTGGAGATCTGTGACCAGTGATGTTCTGCAGGGATCAGTGTTGGGACCCCTGTTATTTGTAATATATATAAACGATTTCGACAAGAATGTAGATGGTCTGATTGGTAAGTTTGCAGATGGCACAGAGATGGGCAGATGGAGTTTAATTTGGACAAATGCGAGGAGATGCATTGTGGAAGATCTAATGCAGGAGGGAAGTATACAGTAAATAGCAGAACCCTTAGTAGCATCAACATATAGAGGGATACAGATGTACCAAGTCCACAGTTACCTGAAAGTGGTAACACAAGTGGATCAGGTGGTCAAGATGTCATATGGCATGCTTACCTTCATCGGTCATAGATGATCACAGAGTATAAAAATTGGCAAGTCATGTTGCAGCTGTATAGAAATTTAGTTAGGCCACATTCGGAATATTGGGTACCGTTCCAGCTGCCACACTATATATCAAACCATGCAGGTTGATTCAGATTAATCAGAGCAATATGCTGAGAAATCGATGAGTAAGTGGTTGTCCCCTATTTTGCTGAGTTGAAACAGGTGAAATGTGTCTTCATGATCTTTCTATCTGCACAGAACAGGGCCTTGTGTATGAATATATGCAGATTCCAGCACACACAAGTGTCCTAGGTGGAACTCCCTACTGACAATCTTAAATTAATTGCTGATCTTTCTCATACTCATAATCATCTTTTTCCAGTAATAATCAGGTTTTATACTACCAAATAACTGAAAGAACAAAATTTGAGGGAGTTGTTATTACAAGGTCTGGTCTATTGTTGTGTGATGTTCTCAATCATGTTCCAATAAATGTTAAAGCTAGCAAACTTCGTTTCCATTGTCATCCTGGATGAGGGACCCCAAACTCCTGGCAGAGATCAATTATCAGGAATCAGAATTTCTTTGTTCTGGACCCATTCAAGATAGGGGAGGAGGTGGTGTTGCGGTAATATCCATAATCCAGAAATTAGGCCAATTTTCTGGGATGTAAATTCAAATCCCACCATGGCAGATGGTGGAATTAAAAGCTATCTTAATAGTAACCATATAATCACTGTCGATTAAGAATCCAACTGATTCACTGATATTCTTTAGGGGAGAAAATCTTCCGTCCTTACCGGTCTGGTCTACATGTGACTCCAGACCCATAGCAATGTGGTTGATTTTTAACTACCCTCTGCACAATAACTGTTGGCCTGGACAGCAATGCCCGCATCCTAAGAATGAATATTATAAACAATTGTCACCATTTTCTCAGTGCTTAATCTTGCCTCTGAGTAAGTCTCGTACAAGGAACCTGAGCAACTAATCCAGAGCAACAGTCTAGCACTGCCTTTTCAGAAGTGTTGCATTCCTAATGAAAGGTCTGTCAACTCAGAGGGAACCAAAGATCTGGAGATTTGGAAGCTGCTGACCAATGATCTTTGGTGAATGTCTGTAGTATACCTTGTAGATAGTACGCAATACTGCTCCTGAGCATCAGTGGTGGAGGGAATAAATGTTTGTGGATCCTATTTGGCAGAAAAGCAGGAGACCATGTCAATATGTATCTCATAATCAAGGCTAGGAATCTCACACCAAGTAACTCACCACCTGACTCCCCAAAGCCCTGTCCACCATCTACAAGGCACAAGTCAGGAGTGTGATGGAATACTCCCCGCATGCTTGGTTGAGTACAGCTCCACAAACACTCAAAGAAGCTTGACACCATCCAGGACAAAGCAGCCCGCTTGATTGGCACTGCATCCACTAACATCCACTCCCTCCACCACCGACGCTCAGTCGAAGCAGTGTATACTATCTACAAGATGCACTGCAGAAATTCACCAAAGATCCTTAGACATCAACTTCCAACCCCATGACCACTTCCACCTAGAAGGAAACAGGCAGCAGACACAGCAAACATATGAAAATACCATTATCTGTAAGATAATCACCACCCCTCCCCCCATACCAAACCTGGCTTGGAAATAAATCTCCATTCCTTCACCGTCACTGGGTCAAAATGCTGGAATTTCCTCGTTAATGGCATTGGGAGTCCACCTAAACTAAATGGAGTTCAACAAAGGCAGTTCTTCTCATGGGCAATTAGGGTCGGGCCTTGAATGCTGGCCTAGCCAGCGATGCCCACGTCCCATGAATTAAAACAACCTGAGAGAGAGGAGTTGGCCAGATATTAAATTGCTGTTTGTTGCAGCGTGCTCTCTGTAAGTTACCTGTAATTTTCCCTGCATTACAAAAATCATCCTCTATAAAATCCACTTTAAAGCACATCAAAGGAAAGAACGAGTGATCACTGATGTATACTTGCAGGGCCTCTTCAGAATCAGATGACTCCAACGTACTGCTTACTGACATGTTAAATAGTTAGGCTGTAGTCACATTGTTCATTCATAATTGTTACCATCTGTCCTCTCAGGTAGAGACAAAAGATGCCATGAAAATGTTTGAAGTGCTAGCAAGTTATCCTCTGATGCTGATCACTGTCTGTTGCTCAAGGAAGCTCATTACAAACAGATTGTCGCATTGTTGTACATGCTGTGGTGCTGTTCAGAAATTGTTTTTTTATGGTCCAACACTTCAAAGCGACTTCATTGGCTGTAAATGCTTTTGCGTATCTTGAGGTTGTGGAAGGCTATTAATAGAATAATTTATTTTTTGTACTGGCCAATGTCATATCACAAGATGTATTTACTCTTTCTACTGTCCTCACAAATCAGCTGTTGACAAGCCAGTAAGGAAGTCAACCACGGACACAAAGCCATGCTCTGTTATTTGAAGACACAGCTTGTTTATCATGTGTGGACATCAATTAGCATCAGCACTTTGCTTTCATTTAGATTGAAAAGTACTCAGTGAACATTCACTGCAGAGATGTACAATGGCAAAAGTGTGCACCATCTACAAGATGAACTTGCAACTTGCCAAGGCTCTTTCAAAAGCACCTTTCAAACCTGCCAACTCTACCACCTCATGGGAACACCACCAGCTTTTATTTCCCTTCCAAGCCAAACAGCATCCTGACTTAGAATGGAATTGTCATTCCTTCATTCCTGGCCCAAAGTAATGGATCCCCATTCCTAACATGGGTTTACCTGTACAACACAGACTGCAGTGTTTTGAGAAGGTAGCTCACCATCACATGCTCGAGGGCAATCAGAAACGGATGATAAATTCTGCCTTAGCTACAAATGAATACACATCCTGTGTACAAATAAAGAAAAATGCTATGTCTGCCTTGAATACAATGTGGCATCAGGAATTTCAACCTCCAGTTCATCTTGGCAAGCAGGTGAAGTAGAGTCAATGGATGGATAGCATGCTAACTCCACCACCATCTTTGTTCATCTGGGCCAATCACAAACAAATGGGTCTAAAGTTCAGCTTAGGAAACCTGGTCAGCATGGACAAGTCAGGCCAAAGGGTCTGTTTCTGTACCACTCAATGACTGTATGCCTCGAATTTACTACTGATACAATGTTAATTTGGCCTTCATAGTGAGAGGATTCAAGCACAGGAGCCGGGATGTCTTGTAGAGATTGTACAGGGCTTTGGTGAGACAATGCCTGAAGTATTGTGCATATTCTGAACAGCACAGAAGCATGTATAGCAAAATGACAGCCAACTTAACTTATGTGAGGGACAATATTCTGGCCATGGAGACAGTGAAATAAAACCTTGCCAGTCTGATTGCTGGAATGGTAGGACACTTGTAAGAGCAAAGACTGGATTGGTTAGGATTATATTCACTGGAGTTTCGAATAATGAGGGGAGAATCGCAGAGAAGCCAAAAAATTCTAACAGGGTTAGGCAGGACAAATGGAGGAAAGATGTTCCTGATGACCAGAGAGTCCAGAACCAGAGATCGAAGTCTATGGAGACAGGATAGTCTATTTACAATTGAGATAAGGAGAAATTTCTTTACCCAGTGACTGGAGATCTTGTGGAATTCTCTGCCACAGGAAGTGATTGATGCCAAAATGTTTTCAAGGGGTGAGGTATAGTTATAGAGTTATAAGTCATACAACACGGAAACAGATCCTTCAGTCCCAACACCACCCAGACATCACAATCTGACTTAGTCCCATTTGCCAGCATTTGGCCCATACCCCTCTAAATCCTTCCTATTCATATAGCCATCCAGATGCATTTTAAACATTACAATTGTACCCACCTCCATCACTTCCTCTGGCAGCTCATTCCATACACGTACCACCTTCAGCCATGATCACATTGAGTGGAGGAGCAAGTTTGAAGGGCCAAAGGCCTACTCCTGTTTCTCATTTCTATGTTCCTGTGTTTACTTGATAGACTGGGGAATGGAATACAGACAGTATAGAGTTAAAGCTGAGCTGTTAGGTAATGGGAAGAGATTTTATTGAGTGGATTGGGAGAAACAGAAGCTATAAAAATGAGACAATAGTAAGTTTGGGCTAAACTGAAGCACCAGAATTTGACCCGTACTCCAGGCTCTCTAAACCAGATCTAACACCTACTACTTATCCATGGACAATACTTGATATGATTCAATGAGGACACGTGAACTAGTTCCAGTCCTGTGCAGTCACTGTGTTGCTATCCCTTCACTTGTTGGATGTAAAATGATTGCAACTGGCTCCCTGATGACACAGTTGATAAATTCCCTGCCTAGTGTGGAACTAACTCATGCAAGGCATAAGACGTCACGTTTCATTGTAGTAATATCCAGTGTTGAATCTCATGAAGGAAGAAAGTTTCTGCAATTTGGTACCTTTCACAATTTCAGTGAGATCCAAAATGAAATGCTTCAGAAATCTAGTCGCTATTGAAGTGCCAGAAGCCACAGCTTGTTCCAACGAACAAATAACCAGCTCATCTATTATAGAATCATAGAATCCCTACAGATTAGAAAGAGGCCATTCATCCCACACCACCAGCCTGTGGAGCATCCCACTCAGACCCAGCACCCCACCTTATCCCTGTTTTTACCACGGCCCTGTTTTTACACCCACCCTACACATCCCTAGATGCTACAGGCAATTTTTAGCATGGCCAATGCACCTAATCTGCACAGCTTTGGACTGTGGGAGGAAACCTAAGTACTTGGAGGAAACCCATGTGGACACAGGGAGAATGTGTAAACTCCACACAGAGTGTAATTGCAGCCAGGTCCATGGTACTGTGAGGCAATAGTTCTAACCGCTGAGCCACCGTGCTTTTTGTGAGATTAACCAATAAATATTAACCAAGACACCAGCGAATATCTCCTCTCCTCTTCTTCAAAATAGTTCAATGGGACCTCTGATTCACCCAAGGAGAGATGGTTGGACAATAAAATGGTTCAACATCTTATTGAAGAGGTGGTTCTGTCACACTCCCTCAGCGTAGCCCTGATGTGTCAGCATGGATGGTGCAATCGAGTGGGGCACAGCTAATGCACTCATCTAGTCAACGTGGTATCTCATGTAGAATTCTACAGAATGGTCAGAACATTCCAGGTTGGAATTTGTCCCATGATCCCAGCCACGGCAGGCGCTAAGGGATGAGCTGCTTCCAGCCATTTTCCTCTGTTTCACTTTCGGTTTAACCATTTTGAGGGCTTTTTTTTGATGTCAGAGACAGGGAGAAGTGAAAGTTAAGTAATTAATCACCTTGCAGCATTTGGTTCGCCAGCTCTTTCTTTGGGTATTTCCAAAATTAAACCCTCTTCTACACACTAGACATGAAACAAGTATCGCATGTGGCTATCCACATCGGGGAAATTAATGTGTGCAAAACGATACAAATAGGGATATTCCCGCGCCTTAGAAACCTGAATATCTGTAACTTTCACAGCCCACAATTTAACGTAAATGTTTGCCATTGCATGCAAGAAAAGCAGATATTTCCCAGCCACTAGATCATTAACCCTATACATCTCAGCTAGCTGCTTCCTTTCTCAAGTTAGTTCCTGAAGCTCCCGCAGGCTTCAAAGTTAAAGGGCAAGCTTCTCTGTGTGGCAAGGTGGTACGACTGGATAAATACTGGGCAAGGCACCAGGATGGCTGCCTGCAACTGGTAGCAGTGCTCCCTCACACCTCAATGGAGGACAATATGCATACTCTGAAGCCTGAATGAGAGCTAACTTCTCAGTCCCCCATCTAACCCCCATGTTTCGCACTCCCCCCACCAACCTCACCCCATCCTGCTTCTCCTCCCAACTTGGATGCCCACCAGTGGCAAGGAGTTAGCCTCCCAACTGTTTCCTGAAGGGGGTATCACACCATCAGGCTCTATTACCCAAGTAATGGCCTCACCTTTGTGGCCCCGACATCACCACCCTGAGAGGTTGCCCCCTCCATTGTCCTGACTCCTCCCCACATCACAACCCCCGCCTTCTGTCTCGCCACCTCCAAAATGAAAAACAATCCGTCTTCCTCCCCTGCAAAGATGCCTCAAAATGGACACATCTCACAGCCTTTGACAGTGCTGCCAAGGTGCTGACTCTGCAATGAGGCAGCAGCGTGGACTACTAGGTCCTGTGTGGTCAAATTGCTGCTTCATTCTCAGTGCCCTGTACCCCACAACCTCACCCTGACACCGAGACATCTCTCCCAGCAGGAAAATCCCAGCCAGTAAAGGCCGCACGTCCCTACGATTTTGCATGACATACAAAAAGTCAAAACATCAGACAAAACTCCCAAAGGTTTCCAGAAAACTAAAGGCAAAAACTTATTAGCATTACCGAGCAAGTGTTTAACCCATTGATTCCCAGCCAGTGGTGCTGTTATCATGTAGTACTGCTATTTGTATCCTTGAGTGGACATGGTCTGAAGCTGAGAAATCCCTTAACCCAATAGCAAGCCTTGGGCCACACAAACAAGGGAACGTCTGTGCCATGTTTCTCTTTCTACAAACATGCAACTCCCCAACCCCCCAACCCCCTTCCACCACTCTAACACTGTTTTCAGATGGTTTTGGAGAGAAGGACTCTAACCTTTCAGTTTGGCTGGAGCTATTTTTTTTATAAAAGTCCCTAAAATTATAAGACAAAATGATTTGTGATGCGTTTCAATTTTCTGATAGGGGTTTAGAAACAAATCCAATGTTGAAGATCACATTGTGTGGTGTTCAAGTCTACATACTACTGCAATTTCACAGTTATCTGAGATCCAGTTATACTGGGCTTAAGACACAGCTTTCATTGCAGCTCCTTGATTGGACCAAAGGATTCAGAGGTGTACAAGGTAATCCGGAGACAAGACGCTGAGACACCTTTGTATCAAAAGGCGAGAAGGACTTTAGCCGGGGATCAACCGTGCTCAAGGAGCTGAGAGCTCAGCCAATTTCTTATCTGAACTTGTCAGATCAAACAAAACTTTTGTATCAACTTCTCAAATCTATCCTCATTTGCATTTTTCAAGGAATTTCTTGAAGCGTATGTGAGTCAGTTCCCATTTTATGTTCAAATTCAACATTGTTATTTCCCTCACAAAAATAGTTGACCATTGCCCACTCCATTCCCATTTCTTATTTGATTATATAATTGTCGTAGTAAGATTTTAAGAGTACTTTATTAAGGATAAGACTGTGGAGTACTTGGAAGTGCATGGTAAAATACGGCTGAGTTAGCATGGCTTCGTCAAGGGGAGGTCATTGCCTGGCAAACCTGTTAAAATTCTTTGAGGAGGTAATGAGCAAGTTAGCTAAAGAAGAGCCAATGGACATGATGCATTTGAATTTCCAAAAGGCCTTTGACAAGGTGCTGTACTGAGGGCTGCTAAATAACAACCCATGGTGTTAGGGGCAAGGTACTGGCATGGATAGAGGATTGGCTGACTGGCAGAAGGCAGAGAATGTGGATAAACGGGTCTTTTTCAGGATGGCAGCCAATGAGTGGTGGAATTTGGCAGCAGACTGTGTTGGGTCCATAACTACTCACGTTATACATCAGCCATCTGGACGGAGGAACTGAGAGCATCGTTGTTAAGTTTGCAGATGACACAAAGATAGGTGGAGGCTGCAGAGGTCTTTGACAGGCTAGGAGAGTAAGGAAAGAAGTGGCAGATGGAATACAATGAGGTTATGCACTTTGGTAGGAAGAATAGAGGCTTGGACTATTTTCTAAATGGTATAAGGCTTTGAAAATCTGAAATCTTGGGAATCCTAGTTCAGGATTTTTTTTAAGGTTAACTAGCAGATTCAGTTGGCAATTGGGAAGGTAAATGCAATGTTACCATTCATTTCAAGAAGCCTAGAAAACAAGAGTAGGAATGTAGTGCTGAGGCTGTATAAGGCTCTGGTAAGACCGCATTGGAATATTATAAACAGTTTTGGGTCCCATTTCTAAGAAAGAATGTGATTGGGTTGGAGGGGCCAGGATTCACAAGAATGACCGTGGGATGAACAGCTTGTAACATGAGGAGCAGTTGAATACTCTGGGTCTGTACTCGATGGAGTTTAGAAGGTTGACAGGTATCTGATTGAAACTTACAGAATACTGAGATGTCTGGATGGAATGGACTTGGAGCAGATGTTTCCTGTGGTGGGAGAGACAAGAGACTCAGAGTGGAGGGACGATCATTTCGAACTGAGATGAGGAGGAATTTCTTCAGCTAGAGGGTGGTTAACCTATGGAACTCATTGCCGCAGAGGGCTGTGAAGGCCAAGTCATTGAGTGTATTTAAGACAGAGATAAATAGATTCTTGATTGATGAGAGGGTCAAGGGTTACAAGGGAAGGGATTGAGGAACATATCAGCCATGATTGAATAGCTGAGCAGACACAATGAACCAAATGGCTTAATTCTGTTCTTGTATCTTCTGTTCTTGTGGGTCTTATGATTGGCTCCTAGCTCCATAACTAATTATTACGTTCATGACATTTGCCACTGGCTCGCACATCATACCGAGTACTTTGATCAAGCTCACAGATCATCTCCTCAATGTCTAAGCTATCCTTTTACCCTTTGACTTCCCAGTTGTCCAGGCCAGTCTTAATGCTTTCCTGAATGTCCAGTGTGACCTATTTCCATGCACTATTTGCCTCAATGTTTATGAAGAATCCAGTTATTTACCCCTTTCCTTTCATCATCCATGGAAATAAGGAAGGGTAGATGTGTTGTTCAATTATTTTGCATCAATATTTCTAGCAGAAGAAGAGACCCCCATGCCAGAGTTCCCAAGGAAACTAATATTGAATCAGCAACTCATCAAGATTAACATGAGCTAAATAACTGCAATGAGAAAGTGCAAGAATGCCAAATTTCAAACAATCACAATTCGATTAATAGAAGAAAGGATGCTAATTGGTTGACAAATCAATTCTAATTGGCTGAGGCATTGCCATGGAGAATTTTTTTTTAATTCATTCACAGGATGAGGGCATTGCTGGCCAGGCAGCATTTATTGCCCATCCCTAATTGCCACCCAGGGGGCAGTTAAGTGTCAAGCACATTGCTGTGGGTCTGAAGTCACACGTAGGTCAGACCAGGTAAGGATGGCAGTTTCCTACCCTAAAGAACATTAGTGAACCAGATGGGCTTTTCCCAACAATCAGCAATTGATACAAGGTCATCATTAGATTCTTAATTCCAGATATTTTATTGAATTCAAATTCCACCATCTGCTATGGTGGGATTTGAACATGGATCCCCAGACCAGTAGCTGGGTCTCTGGATTAATAGTCCAGGGATAATACCACTAGGCCATCACCTCCCCATAATAATGGGGCTCTCCAAGATCCTGGGCATTTCAGAAAAGTTGCAAGGTTTGAATACAGTATTTACGTTTGCAGAGGTGGGCATCCCTTTGTCTGAGTGTTTGTCACTTCTGGCAAATGTAAAAAAGCCACATTATAAGTTCAACTGATTATGATAAATTGTTTGTTAATGTGGCTATTAGAATTATTCACCAGGTGCTCCCCAATTTCACAGTTACATCCAGCAGATGATTTGTTTTGGGTTTTGAAAGCGGTAGTGGTTAAGTATGGTCTGCACTCTGCCTTTTAACAAATGACAGAAGGAACATGCTGTTTGATTCATTCAGCCAAATGAAATGCTGCAAGATACAATGTACTAAGCTAACATCGTACTGGTGCTTAAACTCAACATTGCTCAATTACCACAAACTGTGTTTCCAGAGTAATTGAGAGAAGCTTCACAAGACTGAAAGTGAATCTAAGCAGTGATACTAAAGGGTGACCAATCCTCAGAACCAGATGGTTTCCATCCCAGGTTATTAAAGGAAATAGGGGAAAACATTGCACTTGCTCTGACTATAATATTCCACTATTAGAGGAGCAGGTAAGCTGACGTTTCGGGTTGGGGCCCTTCTTCAGAAATGGGTCATTTCTGAAGAAGGGTCCTGACCGAAACGCCAATTTTCCTGCTCCTCTGATGCTGCCAGGCCTGTTGTGTTCCTCCAGCTCCACACTGTGTTATCTCAGACTCCAGTATCGGCAGTTCTTACTATCTCTGATATTCAATTATTGTCTTGTTTCAGGAATTGTTCCTTTAGATTAACAAATTCTGCTTGTCACTCTGCTATTTAAGAAATGTGAGAAAGGGAAACCAGAGGGTTATAAAGTAGTTATACTAACATCTGTGCTTGGGGTATTGAGGATAATTACAGACAGGACAACTCTAAACAAGGAAGATTTTCAGCTGACCAGAGACAACAGCATGGATTTGTAAAGAGCAAGTTATCAGTAAGGAACCAGTGGTTTTGATGAATGGGTGACTAAAGTAGTGAACAGGACAATGTCAATGTGTGTTATTTCATGAATGACCAGAAGCACTTGATAAATGCTTAAGAGAATATTAGCTAAAGTCGAACTCCAAGGAACTGAAGGCAAATTTTTGACCTGCTTAAGAACATGGACGAGCGGCAGGAAACAGATACAGACAAGTTCAAGAAGGTGATTTACCACTTACCATCACCTGATCAAGGGCAATTAGGGATGGGCCTGATGATGGCCAAGCTCCCATATCTCATGAATGAATACTTCTAAAAAATTTAGGATAAAAGACAGGATGTGACTAGTGGTGTTCTGCAAGGATTTGTGTTGGAGCCTTAACTATCCAATAACATCGAAGGTGAAGAGATAGAAGGTGACTTTTTTTTTATTCATTTAGAGGATGGGCCAGACCATTCAGGAGACATGTTAGGGACACTCCTACACATGGAAAGAACTTTCTTGCACAAACGGCTATTGATGCTGGGTCAGTTGTTAATTTTAAATCTGAGATAGATAATCTTTTGTTGAGCAAAGATAGTGAGGGATATCAACCAAAGGTAGATATATGGAGTTAGGCTAGCCATGATCTCATTGAATGGCAGAACAAGCTTGAGGAGTTGAATGGCCTACTCCTGTTCCCACGGATGTGGGTCTCACTGACTGGGCCAGCTTTTATTACCCATTCCTAATTACCCAGAGGGCAGCTAAGAGACAACCACATTGCTGTGGGCCTGGAGTGACATGCAGGCCAGCAATTTCCTTCCCAAAATGGCATAAAGTTTTACTTCCCCAACGATTGACATTGATTTTATGGTCATCAACAGACTCCTAATGTCTGAGTTTTAAAGTTTAGATTAATAGATTTTGATAATCCAAAGGTCTTGAATGATTTTAAGTTAAAGGACAGTATATGAAATCAATTCAAAGATTAATCATTGAATGGCAGATCAGACTGAAAGGGTTAAATGGCCCCCTCCTTTTATGATTAATCTACTTGCCTAACTATCTTCTCTCCACAGTCACCCCTGCATAACGTGGCATGGGATATTTCCCCAATGTATAAATATGTAAGGTTATCAATACCAATGTCAATCCACAGAGAAATATCTAGGTGCCACAAAGATATCTCACTGGCAGTTTTTACATGGATTTTCATTAAGGTTAATTCCCTTATTGATATACAGTTCTAAGATGGTGGCAGTGGAGTAGGCAGTGTCCAGGCTCTTGTGTCCATGGCTCATCCACTCCATTTGCTTTTCTTTCCTTTTTAGTTCTCTTCTATTTATGTATGTTTTTTCTCTGCTTTTCTTTTGATTTTTTTTTTGACAGATGGCGATAGAAAGGCGTCTTCATCAGGATCTGGAACTTGGCAGCAGCTGGTGAGCCTGGAGTGGGACCAGGAGGACAGCGGTGAGGTGGCTGGGAGTGAGCACGGAGGGGACCTGGAGGACAGCGGTGAGGTGGCTGGGAGTGAGCCTGGAGTGGGACCAGGAGGACAGCGGTGAAGTGGTTGGGAGTGAGCATGGAGTGGGACCAGGAGGACAGCGGTGAGGTGGCTGAGAGTGATCACAGAGTGGGACCAGGGAGTACAGCGGTGAGGTGGTTGAGAGTGAGCCTGGAGCGGGACCTGGAGTATAGCGGTGAGGTGGCTGGGAGTGAGCCTGGAGTGGGACCTGGAGAACAGCGGTGAGGTGGCTGGGAGTGAGCCTGGAGTGGGACCTGGGGGACAGCGGTGAGGAGGCTGGGAGTGAGCCCGGAGTGGGACCAGGAGGACAGCGACGAGGTGGCTGGGAGTGAGCCTGGACCGGGACCTGGCGAACAGCGGTGAGGTGGTTGGGGGTGAGCCTGGAGTGGGACTCTGGAATAGGCGATGAGGAGGCGGCTGGCAGGGGGGTGAGCACAGGAACCTGGTATCTGCTGCTACTTCAGCAGCAGCTGACAAAGACTTTGATGTTGAGGTAGCTTCGGGCCCAACATGCAGTGGCCCAGGATTCCTTTAAGTGGCTTTTGCAACATCTTCCTTCCCGATATCCATGACAGATTGTTCCTTGGGGCAGCTGCTACAGAGTCTTGCGGCCCTGTATTCCCGAGGTCCAGGGTAGCAGTCTTGCAGCGGTGCTGTCTATGCCTGAACCCATGAGCCAGGAATTGAACTAAGATGGACTTTGTCTTAATTTTAATTTTTTTCATATCTTTGCCTTCTGTTATTCATATAGGCGTGTGGTGTGGCAACTTAAACATTGTTTTGTTTTGTAAAAATTACAAGTGACAATAAATGACAACTCTATTCTATCCCTAGATGCAAGTTCTGGGAGTGGAGTAGGGCAACCAGTCATCGACAATAAATGCTCACCCAGCCAGCCAGACCCAAATCCTATGAATCAGTTTTAATAAATTGCCCAGAATGTTGGAGTCATATCCACTTATCCAGTTATTCACGGTGGTCAATATGAACATTTTTGCATAAGATGTTTATTGTCCATTTTCAGCACAGTGTCTGAGGCCTGCCGTTCTAAAACCTTTAGGGTCAACAGAAATGTCTTTCCTTATTTGAACCCATACACTTGAAATGAGTGTCCAGACAATAAATCAGATGAAAAAGTTTTCCATCTTATAGAATCTGCCTGGTAGCTGTGAATCCAGCTCACAGGAATCAAATGAAATGAATGGCAGTATAAAAGAGGCTTTCGGTTTTCCTTGAACTGTTCAGGTATTGTGTTGTCTAAGGATTTGAATTGCTCGGTATTATACTCCCTATGGACTTGTGTTGGTTAGTGACCATTTAACTAACACAAGACTGATTGGTTACATTTTTGAGTTACATCTTTTCTAGCTTCTTTTCCTGTCCTTATTTTATTTCCTTTTACAATTTCCTTTCATAAGATTCAATGTAATACATTTATTTCTGGCCAACACAATGTACTGTTATTTATAGGGGAATCTCACAAATACATTTTATAACGCCTATAAATTATTATTATTGCCGGGATTGGGGATTGTAGCGAACTTGACTAGTCACCGAGAAGTCCAGGTTAATGCTCTGGGGACAAGGGTTCAAATTCCATCAGCCTCAACACTACTCTGAGATAAAGAATTCCACAGATTCACTACACTCGGAGAGAACGAATTCCTCCTCATCTCCATCTCAAATGAGCAACCCCCCCCCCCCCCCCACCCCCCCCCCCCCCCCCCACCCCGCCCAACTTTCTTAGTTTATGTCCTGTGGCCCTAGACTGTCCCACAAGGGGAAACAACCTTTCTGCATTTACACTATCAAGCCCTCTAAGAATCTGGTATGTTTCAACAAGGTCTCCTCTCAGTCTTCTAAACTCTATTGATTACAAGCCCACACTATTCAACCTCTCCTCATAAGACAGTCCCTCCATACCCACAACCAACATAGTGAACCCGCACCGGTCCAATGCGAGTATATCTTTCAAGAACAAAGAACATTACATTGCAGGAACAGGCCCTTTGGCCCACCAAGCCTGTGCCAACACATGACACCTTTCTAAACTAAAAACCTTTCACCATTACATGGTTCGTATCCCTCTATTCCCTGCCTATTCATATATCTGTCAAGATGCCTCTTAAATGTTGCTATTGTATCCACCTTGACCGCTTCATCTGGCAGTGCATTCCAGGCACTTACCACCCTCTGTGCATAAAACCTGCCTTTCACATCTTCTTTCAACAGTCCCCCTTTTATCTTAAACCTATGTCCCCTTGTAATTGGCATTTCTCCCGAGGGAAAAAGATTCTAACTATCCATTCTATCCATGCTTGTCATAATTTTGTAAACTTCTATCAGGTTGCCCCTCATCCTTTGACAAATGAAAATGAACCACTTTGTCCAATCAATCCTCATGGCTAATGCCCCCCCAAACCAGTAAACCATATCTGTACCATCTCCAAAACCTCCACATCCTTCTGGTAGTGTGGCAACCATAACTGTACGCAATATTCCAAATGTGGCCTCACTAATCTTCTATACAACTGCAACATGATTTGCCAACTTTTATCCTCTATATCCTGACTGATGAAGGTAACCATACCATTTGCCTTCTTGCCTTCCTTACCCACTTGTGTTGCTACATTCGGGGAACTGTGGACATGTACGTCTAGATCCATCTGTATGTTAAAGTTTCTAAGCGTTCTGCCATTTACTGTATAGTTCCATTTAGCATTAGACCTTCTAAAATGAATCATCTCTCATTTTTCGGTTTAAACTCCACCTGCCATTTCCCCACCCAAGTTGCCGGCCTATCTATATCTTGCTGCATCCCCTGGCAATCTTCCTCACTATCTGTAGCTTCCCCAATCTCTGTGTCATCTGCAAACTTACTAATCAGGCCTCCCACATTCTCCTCCAAATCATTTATATATATATATATTACATATTATAAACAACAGGTGTCCCGGCACTGATCCCTGCAGTACACCACTGGACATAGATTTTGAGTCAGATAAACAGCCTTCCACCACTACTCTCTGCCTTCTATGACCAAGCCAGTTCTGTATCCATTTTACCAGATCTCATGTGAATTCATCTTTTGTATCATCCTGCCATGAGGGACCTTGTCAATGGACTTGCGAAAGTCCATGTAGACAACATCCACCACCCTGCCCTCATCAATCATCTTTGTCACTTCCTCAAAAAACTTAATCAAGTCTGTGAGACACAATCCCCCCCTCCACAAAAAGCCATGATAAGTCCATATTTTTCTGAATGTGAGCAAATCCTATCCCTAAGAATCTTCTCCAATCATTCCCCTCCTATTGATGTAAGGCTCACTGGTCTGTAATGTCAAGGATTATCCCTGTTTCCCCTCTTAAACAAAGGAACATCATCATCTATTCCCAGTCCTCTTGGACCTCTGCTGTGACTAAAGAGGATCCCAAGGTTTCATACAAGGCCCCAGCAATTTCTTCACCTGCCTCCCTCAGCATTCTAGGTTAGATCCCATCAGGTCCTGGGGACTTGTCTACCTTAATGCTTTTCAAAACATCCAACACCTTTTTTATATTGACATGCCCCAGAATATCAACATACCCCTCCTGAGACTCACCATCCACCATGTCCTTCTCCTTTATGAATACTGATGCAAAGTTATTCAGTAAGGACCTTACCCACTGCCTCTGGCTCCATGCATAAATTCCCTCCTTTGACCTTGTGTGGTCCTACCCTTTCCCTAGCTACCCTCCTGCTCCTGGCCTTGGGATTTTCCTCAATCCTGTTTGCCAAAGACAATTCATGGCACCTTTTAGCCCTCCTAAGTCCCTTTTTTATAGAATCCCTACGGTGTGGAAACTGGCCATTTTGCCCAACGGATCCACACCAACCCTCTGAAGAGCGTCCCACCCAGACCCATCCCCCTACCCTACCCCTGCAACCCTGCCTTTCCTATGACAAATGCACCTAACCTACAGATCCCTGAACACCATGGGTAATTTAGCATGGCCAATCCACCTAACTTGCACATTTCTTTTGGACAGTGGGAGGAAACCGGAGCATCAACAGAAACCAATGCAGACACAGGAACGACGTGCAAACCCCACACAGACAGTTGCCCGAGGGTGGAATCGAACCCAGTCCCTGGTGCTGTGAGGCAGCAGTGCTAACCCAATGAGTTGTTTCCTGCTGTCTTTGTATTCATTGAGAGCTCTGTCTGTCTTCAGTTTCCTAAATCTTACATTTGCCTCCTTTTTTGTTATGTGTAAGCTCTCAATTTCTGTTTACATCTAAGATTCCAGAATCTTACCATCCTTGTCCTTCACTTTCACAGGAACATGCTGGTCCTCAACTCTAATTAACTAACTGTGATCCACTGATCAACTCTAATCATTCTTAGTTAATAGATGCAAACCGTTTCCAGTATTTTATGTGGCAGTGTGCGACGAGCAACCAAAGCTGGTCTAGTCAGTGACCCCAGACCCTGTGAAAGAACTTTTACACAGCAAGCAGTGGAGGTGACAGAATTTCCCATTCAAAAGCTAGATAAATTTCATTGACATCAATAGGGAAGTTCCACAATCCATGACTAACTGCTCATGCCCCATATTCATCAACAATGAGGTGTCAATCTGTTGAAGCTACAACAAAGGACTACTTCCATACACAACAGCAGGTGCAAGAAGTAATAGGGAGGGCTAAGAGATCCACGTCTGGCACTAAAAATTTCTAAGACTCAAATATTCAAAAAATATATTCAAAGGGTGGCACTGCTGCCTCACAGCACCAGGGACTTGGATTCGATTCCATCCTTGGGTTGACTGTCTGCGTGGAGTTTGCACATTCTCCCCGTGTCTGCGTGGGTTTCTTCCAGGTGCTCCAGTTTCCTCCCACAGTCCAAAGATGTGCAAGTTAGATGGATTGGGAATGCTAAATTACCCATAGTGCTCTCAGATGTGTCGGCTAGGTGGATTAGCCATTGGAAATGTATAGGGTTAGGATAAGAGGTGCGTCTGAGTGGGATGCTCTTTGGGTGATTGGTGTGGACTTGATGGAACAAATGGTCCCTTTCTGCACTGTAGGGATTCTATGATTTCATCCCACAGCTAACAAATTAGACCAAAGCTCTGTCATCCTGCAATAAAAGGAGGTGGACAATTAAACAACTCACTGGAGGAAGAGTTATCATCAATACCCCTATCCTCAATGATGAGGAAACATAGCACATCAGTGCTAAATACAAGGCTGAAACATTTACATCTGTCACCAGCTGATAGTCCCAAGTGAAATATCTATCTTGGTCATTCGCTGAGGTCCCCAACATGAAAGGTGCTGGTCTTCAGCCAATTTGATTCACAGCAGGTGAAATCCATTAACATTTATTCCCTTCACCACTGATGCTCAATAGTAATAGTGCGTACCACCTACAAGTTGCACTACTGTAACCCACCAATGCTCCTTTTACAGCTCCTTCCAAAACCATGAGGTCTACCATTAGATGGACAAGGGCCATAGATACATGGCAAGACTCCCACCTGCAAATTCCCTTCCAAGCCACACAGCATCCTGGCTTGGAAATATGTCACTGTTCCTTCAGTGTCGCTGGGTCAAAGTTCTGGAACTACCTCCCTAACAGTCATGCGGGTTTCTCTACACCTCAACGCCTGCAATGGATCAAGGAGGGAGATCACCGTCACTTTATCCTGGGCAATTTAGGATAAGAATAAATGCTGGCCCAGCCACAGATGCCCACTTCCCATGAACAAATTTTTAAGAAACTAAATTTCCTGATTTAATATCTGCTAATTAGTTAATTTCAAATGTGGCTCAATTCCTGACTATTCCATTTCTTTATTCATCAAATAATTTAATATTTTAAGAATTTCACATTTAAGTCATTTCCATTCTCTTCTCAAACAGATTGGAAGGGTTGGTAAAGTACTACCTTGAGCCCTTTGTCTAACTCATTGCTGTTTGTGGGAGCTTGCTGTGCACAAGTTGACTGAATTACAGCAGTGACAGCATTTTAAAAATAAAGCAGCATAATACAGTGGGTACAAAACCTGAAATAAAGAAAATGTTCAGCACATGTGGAGAACAAAACAAAGTGAGGAACAGTGTTGTGCCTGAGGGCCATCAGCCTGAAATGTTAACTGTTTCTCTTCACACAGAGAGACCAGCATTACCAGATTTCTTTTTTCTCTTCTTTTGCTTTTATTATATTTTATCTCTAGTTCCCTGGCTGTAACATTCTGAGCTGCAAATTGTGTTCGTTTCTACTTTCTTTTAATAGAATTTAGGAAGTCAAATTTTCTCCATGTGCTTAATTTAGCCCAGAAGTTGAACTGAACATTTTCCCCACACAAGAGTTTCAGCACGTCATTAAAAATGACTTCAGTGTAGATCTGAGGGAATGCTGCAACAAAAATGGTGTGGTCTTTTGGATGGGTCATTAAGATGATGCACAACCTCATTATACCTAACAGACTCAGTTGAACAGCAGGGATTTTTTTTTCCCCCTTGGAAGGAGCAGTCTGAGGAGATGTTCTAACAGTGATCTTTAAAGTTAAGCAAAGATTTCATAAGGTTTACGTGGAGAAATGCTTCCACTGGTGGGCAAGATCAGAATGAGGGGTCATAGTTATAAAATAATCACTCATAACTCCAACAAGAACACAGGGAATTTTCTTTGTGCACAGAGCGGTTGGTATGTGGAACACGGAATCACAGAGAGTAGTTGAAGTAAAGAGCTGAAGTGCATTTAAGGGAAGCTAAACAAGCACATCAGGGAAAGAAGAATCAAAGGCCGTAACGAAGGAGTTAGATGAAGAAAGATGTTAGGAGGCACACGGAGCATTAACACCTGCATTGGGATGAACAGTCTGTAAAAACATTGTAACTTTTTAACCTAGATTTTCTGATGATTCAAGTCTGTTCAAGACATCACAGTAGTATTGAAATAAAAGCAAATAATTCTCCTTACACTTTGGGCAACATTTCTTATTCAACTGGCACCCAGCAAATTAGTTGCTTGAGTCAAATTTTGGGATCTTGCTTTAGGCAAAATGGCTGCCTGTACAAGACACCCACCACCTTGCCAACATCTGGTATGTGAAGCACTGTAAAACATTTCTGTGCATAGAAAAAAAGTGAATTAACACTGTACAAACATAGGTTGATTTCTTACTCTTATATTGCCCTCTGTGCTAAACTTAGCACATGTGACAAATTTATCTCTTCAACAAATCAGGCTGTTATGTATCGTATCTAGGAAAGTTCTGAATGTATCAAATAAAAAAAATGCAGATGATGACAAGCCGGTAAAACCAAAAGACAATTAAAAGAAACCCAATATATTTTTGAATAAAAAATTATTTCACTGTGCTCAATTAGTCACACCAGTTTTGTTTAGAGGAAAACTGTCAATGATATCACTGAAAATTCCCCACCTACACATTGCCCTTTCTGTCTCATCCTTTTGTCCTATGGTGTAAAAACTTGGCATTGTAGTGAAAGATGTCTTCATTTATGAATAGCTTGCTACTTATACAAAGAGAATGGATAACGCATCAACCATGTCAATGATTACAGCAAAGAAGGACAACGCAAGATGATGTCTGGAAGACAGTTAATTCCCCATGATACGACAAAGGTCAAGTGGTTTCTTATTGGTTTTAACCTTAGTTGAGGTACAGTATTACAGAAAATCGATGTCAGTAAAAAGCATTGCCATTTTCTTCGATACAGATGCAAATTAAGATGACAGTAGTTATAGTGTCATTTCTGTATCAACGCAAAATGATTTTATGTGTACATTGATTCAAAAGTGATCTGTGTAGCACTCAAGCTCTGAGGTATTTCACTAAAAGCAAGACCCACCAACCTTCCAAACTCCACACTGAGTGTGCTGTAATTCCTGCCTCAGGTCAGAAGATCATTGCATGACACCTGAAGCCAGAAGTAATTCCAAGGTCCAATCTCTTAAGAGATGCAGTAAAGAGACAGGCTCGTCTGGTAAATAACCATTAAGTAGACTTCATACATTGCAGTGTGGGACAGAACCTGATTCCTAATGGAGTGTGGAAAGATTAACATGAGAGACTGAATTTGCCCCTCTGACTAAATTCATTCATTATCTATTTCCTTCAAAGCAGTTGCTGGTAATATGTGATTTTTTTTAAAAATTTGTCCAAGAAATGTGGACATCACTGGCCAAACCACCATTTATTGTCCATCCCAAAATACGTCAAGGGTAGTTAAGAGTCAACTGCATTGCTGAAGTTACATGTAGGGCAGATCAGGTAAGGATAGCAGATTTCCTTCCCTAAAGGACATTAGTGAATCAAATGGTATTTTACATCAACCAATATCATCACTATTAGGCTCGCCTTTTAGATTTAGATTTAGATTTAGATCTAGACTTTGTTATTACATGTACTCAAGTATAGGGGTACAGCGAAATATTTTCAATGTCACCACACATGGCATCATTTTAGGCACAAGTACCTAGGTACAAAAAACTTAAGAACAAGGTAGAAAGAAATAAGGAACAGAGTTAAAAGATAAACTTTACAGTCACTCTTAGTACAGCATAAAAGATTAAGAAATAAAGTTAAAAGTTGAACATTACAGTCCTCCCTAGTATTAAGTGAAAAAATAAAGAAATTATCCTTTTGTTCCAGATTTTTACCGAATTTAAAAGACACCATCTGCCATGTGGGATTCAAACTCATATCCCCACAATATTGGCCTAGGGTTCTGTATTGCTAGTCCAGTGACAGTTCACACTATTGCAATTTCAATTTAACATTATTCCACATTTGAAATCTGATTGTGAATTATGTGAGAAGTGAAATGTTAGCAATTAATTCCGGTCTTTGCTACCATGGGCCAGGAAATGGCTGGAGCCCACTCTGGTAGCATGAAGAATAAACCACAAAACGACTGAAAATCCCTGGGCAGGGCATCCTGTATCTCCAGGAATACTGTCTGCACTTACAATGGGCTAAGAGCATGGCCTCAACCCTGACCTGACCCACTCTGCCTTACTGAGTGCAACTACACCTTGACACACTGTTTAGGTTGACCCTAGAGTCCAAAAGATTCTGTACCTAGGTATCTTTGTACCCAAGATGGCACCGTAAGTGGTGACTTGTAAACTTTTCACTGTGCTCACGTGAGTGCAAGCAACAATAAACCTAATTCAAAAGAGTTCTGAAGAAGAGTCACGCTGGACTCAAAACGTTAACGCTGTTTATTTCTCCACAGATGCTGCCAGACTCATTGAGTTTTTCTAGCATTCTCTGTTTTTATTTCAGACCTCCAGAATTTATTTGAGGTTTTACCATCATATCTTGGTAAATGAAATAGGCCAATGGAAGACTTCACAACAAAACTGGAATGAATCCTGCCAAACCCTTTCAAAAGCATAAAGGAAGGAAATCCCAGGTAAAGCAGGGCACACTCGCCATGACCTTTACATTTGATCTCCTCTTACATGATGAGACAGGAAGAATATCCATCAATGGCCACTCCCAACCTGAACTTAAGGTCAGTTTATAATGAAAAGCAAGAGAAAACTTGCATATATTCTCAACCAAGGCATAAGTGATGGGAGACTGCGTCAGGTCAGATGTAACAGACATGGGTTAAATGTGAGAAAAACCTCTCTCTACATGGTGTCTGCCCAGCACATCCATGTCATATTTAGTTTTATGTGCAGCAATGAAAAGTACAGAGCATAGTAGTCAGACTCTTCTGCGGCTTTTGTTCTTTACTTCACTATTCCTCAAGATTCTGAGCTGTATTTGTCATGTACCAAACTCCACTGCATTCAGTGTTGTTCCCTTTCCATATAACAACCTAAGGACCAGGAGCAAAAGTAAGCTCTTTGAACTCTCAAGCCTGCTGTGTCATTTCATGAGGACATTGCTGAGGATTGTCACCTTCATTCCACTTTGCTGCCTCCTCCCAAAGCCATTGAATCTGCTGTCAATCCTAAATCTGTGTTTTTCAGCTTTGAATATAATCAGTGCTCACTGAGGTCGAGGATTCCAAACACTACTGACATGCTGACAGAAGAAATTCAGCTCCATCTCTGTCTTAAATAGGAGAAAGTCAGAAGTCACACGACACCAGGTTATAGTCCAACAGGGTTTATTTGAAATTGCATGCATTGGACTGTAGCCTGGTGTCATGTGATTTCTGATTTCGTCCACCCAAGTCCAACACCAGCACCTCTACATCTTAAACAGGAGATCCTTTATTTTAAACCATGGCCGTGGGTTCTACATCCTCCTGTAAGGGGAAACATCTCAGAATTCACCCTGTCCTCAGAATCTTACAGCATCAAGATTACTTCTCATTTTTCTTAATCTTCAATAATTATAGGTGTAACCTGCTCAACTTCTCCTCTTAAGGACAACCCTTTTCATCCCAGTAATCAGCATAATGAGCGACTTATCTCAACTATTTCCAATTCAAGCATATCAGCTCCTTAAATATACCTACTCCCGATGTGTGTCCGAACAGGCTGATTAGAAATAGATATCAATGCCAATAGAATCGTTCAAGAAAAAAGGGGACAATAGACATGGACAGATACAAAACATCCTCAGATGTGTTTGAAGTGCTTATACGTAAATGCAGACAGTGTAGTAGTTAGTGTGCTGTAGCTACAAGTCCTCACATGGGACAGAAGTGGAAGTTACACAGATCTATTGGAATGGAATAGAGGATTAAGAGTTCAGTAAACCCCGACTCCAAGGTGCTCAGGAAAGATAGAGAAAAGGGAGTTAGTAACACTTATCAAGTAAACTACGTAGCTCATGAAAAGAATGATGTAGTTGAGGGTCAAATAAATTATCCATTTGGTGAGGATTAAAGGAACGGGGAGCTATTACACTTCAGGATAAATGCGATAGACCATCAAATAATGGGAAGGAGACAGCAAACTAGTAGGCATATGACAGAAAGCTGCAAGAAATAATGGTGGGTTTTGGTTATCCTAATATAGACTGACAAAAATGAGGAGGAATTACTGAGATATGTATGAGGGAATTTTCTTGATCAGTATGCTCCCAGCTCGATGAGGAATGAAGCAGTTCTGGTTTAAGCTCTGGAAAATGAAGTGGGGCTTATGGGAACATTATGAGGACTGTGGTCAGAATATCATTAGGTTCAACATAGGCATAGAAAAGGATAAGAAAATATCAGGTATAAAAACACTTCAGTACAGGAAGGAAAAGAGATCTGGTCCATGTGAATTGGAATCAAAAACTGTGAGGCAGAATAATACATTAATCCAGCAACAGGACCTGCCTGGATGCAGAGCTGACATATTCCTATGAAATGCCTGTGAGGGAAAGAAAGAAATCAAGTGTCTGGATGATTAAAGATGGGAATAGAAGAAAGTTTTTCAGAACACATTTCAGGAGTCTTTCCCTCCTTTTCCCTTTATGTTAGTTTCTGAACATTTATAAAGATAATTTAGGCCTCCTCATTTGTACCATTCTAAACATCTTTCTTCTTTCTGTAATTTGCTTGTAAATTTGCTTCTTTATCTCCTTCTTATTATTTGGTGCTTTATAGTGCAGATAGAGTGATGTAAAAGCTCCACTAACGTTCCTTAATTCCAACAAAATAGGTTAAGTCTTTGAACGCTCAAGGACAATATAACATACTGTTCCTGCAACAGTATCGTGATTAATACTGCCACCTGTCCAGCTTGTCAATCTTTTCGGAATGCAATGTATAACCAGGAATATTATATTTAAATTCCATCCATTACTTTCTTTTATTCTTTTATGCAGGGTGACAGGGATAGAGTTGTGGCGGGGGGGGCAAGGGTCTGTGTGGAATGTTCTTCGGAGGGTTGATGCAGACTCAATGGGCTGAATGGCCTCTTTCTACACTGTAGGGATTTTATGATTCTATGGATGAGGAAGGAAGTCACCAGCAATACCACCATCTATTACCCAACGCAAAATTGCCTTTGACCTGAACAATTTGCTGGCCATTTTACAGGGCAGTTAAAAGGCAACCACTTTGCTGTGTGTTTGGAGGTACATATAGGCCAGACTGGCTAAAGATGGCAAATTTCCTTTTCTAAGGGACATTCGTGAGCCAGGTGGGACGATCACTGACAGTTTCATGGTCACCGTTACTGAGATTAATTTTCAACTCCAGATTTTATCAATTGAATTTAAAATTCACCTTCCTACCCATCACCCTGCTCCCTTTCCATGCCTGCCTCCTCCCTTCCATTCCACCTACTGACCCTCCCTTCCAGCCACCAACCGGATTCATCCCTCCCGTCAACCAACCAGGCCGTACCTACTGCTAGTGCCCACCTATCACCACCATACCGCTACCCTCCCCCCGCACCGCCTTTATCTGCAGCTCCCCCTTCCCCCACATCCTGAAGAAGGGTAATACCTGAAACATTGACTTCTCCCTTCCTCCAGATGTTGTCTGGCTTGCTGCATTCTTCCAGCTTCCCGTTTGACTACCTTAAAATCCACCAGGGTGGGATTTGATCCAATATTCCATTATTTAAACCAGGGTAACATTGTTGCCACTACAATGTAATCCCATGTGGCTCAATAAATAATTCACCAAGCTGACACATTTCATGCATTTAAATACAGGCATTACGAATTCATCTTAATCTTCCTTTCTAATTCTGAGAATTTCTTTATTCTGATCCTGCTCACCTCCTCCATTCTTCTTTGTGCCTTGTATCTTTTCTCTAATGTTTCATTCTGGTGTCCTCCCCTATTCTAAATTATCTTAAACCTTCCTCAGAATGGGCATTATTACTGGATCATTAATCCAAGCCCTGTTCAGTTGTGACCATGCCCATCAGCGCTGATCCCAATGTACCATCTGGAAATCTGAAGCCTTTCGTCCTATTCCTTTTCTCTTCCCATGTGTTAGCTTAGTTCACTGTTGGTACACTCATTATCATATGACACTGGGAGTAATCCAGTCATTACTACTTTTGAGCCCCTACTCCTTAGCTTCCTCACCAGCTCCTGAAAAACTGTCTCCGTTTCCTACCCATGTCTGAAATGGATCATAACCTGTAGCTGTGTTACTAGTACCCACGTCTATGCCAAGGTAGCACATAGGGCTTCCTACAGACACTGCACTTTTAATTGCAAGATGTAATGCAAAGCATTATAATGCAAAATACCAATCAGGGAATGTAGTATCACATACTACCTTTGATGTCGAAATGGAGCTAAATCTCATGACTAAGCCTTTGCATTGGCAAAGCATTTGCTTCCAAAGTCTCATTACGTTAACCAGTATACAGTTAAGAGGGGTTGGTCGAGTACAATTATCACTAGACTATTAATTTGGAGGCCCCAGGAAATGTTCTCAGGACCAAATTTCAAATACTGCTTATGGCAGATGGCGTAATTTCAATTCAATACAAATTATAAATCTAATGACGACGGTTGTCCAGGGAAAACATATCTTGTTCTCTAATATCCTTTACAGCGTAAACTTTTCTGGCCTACATGTGACCCCAGACCTTTCATCAATGTGGTTGATGCAACAAATGGGATAAGCAATAAATGCTGGCCTGGTCAGTGATGCCCACATCCCATGAATGAATGAAAGAAAGATATTGTTACATCATTTGCTATTTGACATGCTACAGGGGATACCAGAATTCCCATTAAGAGTTATCATTGGTGATCCTCTGCATCAAAATTGTCTCACAGACCTGAAACTGCTGGGGAAGAAAAGTTAGGAGGAAAAACATTGTTGAAGGAAAACAATCAGATGAACAGGAAAGAAAGGCTGAATTTCCTTCCAACTGCATGGCTTCTTCATGACTTCAGGACATGGCAACGTATTTCACAGCCAATTAAGTTTCTTTTGAAGTGCAGTTAATGGTAATAATGTAGGAAACACATTTATCAATTTGCACACGTCAAGTTCCTACAAACGGATATTTAACCAGATCAGTTGTTTTCTTAGCAATGGTAGTTGATGTATACATATTGACCAGGATACTAATGTGGGCTCCCCTGTTCAATTTCAAAATAATGCATTGTCTCCTTTGCACCCAACTGAGAGGGCAGACAGAAGGTAACAGAATAAACAGCCTCCATTACACATTGGAGTGGCAGTCTGGATTTTATGTTCAAATCTCCAGGGCAGACACTCAACATTCTGAAAGTGAGAGAAAAAGTAAAAAGCAAATTGTGAAAATCCCAGCAAAACACAAAAGGCAAGAAGTTAAAGCGAGAATCTAGTGTTTCAATAGAGGTGCAAGATGAAACCAACAAGAAAAGAAAGGTGATATTATTTGTGAAAATAAGTTTTCACCTGAGTTTACAATATTGTAGAATATTATTGTACAGCGGATATGTTACTGCACTGACAAACTGTAATCTAGACTAATGACCAAAATACATGTACTCAAATCTCACCATACCAGCTGGAAAATTGAAAATTCAAGTAAAAAGTTTTGAATTAAAAATTCTATTATCGTTAATGTGGACCATAAAATTAGGGGTTTGTTGTAACATCTATCTAATTTGCTATTGAACTTTAGGGAAGGAAACCTGCCATTCTTACTCAATCTGGTTTATATTGATTAACCAAAATAAACACCAAAAGAACTGCGGATGCTGTAAATCAGGAATAAAAACAAAGTTGCTGAAAAAGCTCAGCAGGTCTGGTAGCACCTATGAAGGAAAAAACAGAGTTAACATTTCGGGTCCGGTGACTCTTCCTCAGAGCTGGGGAAGGGTTCTATTTTTGCCTTCACAGATGCTGCAAGATCTGCTGAGCTTTTCCAGCAACTTTGTTTTGGTTATATGGATTAACCACCCTCTGAAATGAGAATAAACTACATTGTCATGTTTGAGGTGGATTATCACCACCTTCTCAAAGGCAATTAGGGATGAGATATAAAAGATGGCTCATGTGTTGTGAATAAACTTGTAAAAATGCAGTAAATGGCAGCACCCTTAATAGCATCAACATGCAGAGGGATCTAGGCATACAGGTCCACAGTTCCCTGAAAGTGGCAACACAAATGGATCAGATAATCAAGATGGTATATGGTGTGTCAGCCTTCATCAGTTGGGGCAAGTTGTGTTGCAACTGTATAGTACTTTAGTTGGGCTACATTTGGAATATTGCATATAGTTCCAGTCAGCACACTACTAGAAGGATGTAGAGGCTTTGAAGAGGATACAGAAATGGTTTACCAGGATGTTGCCTGATTTAGAGGGCATTAGCTAGGGGAGATTGGAAAAACTTAGTTTGCTTTCACTTAAACATCAAAGGCAACCTGATAGTTTACAAATTTATGTGAGGCATGGATAGAATGGATTGTCAGAGTCTTTTTCCCAGGGTAAAAATGTCAATTACTAGGGGACATAGGATTAAGGTAAAAGGGGGTAAGTTTAAAGGAGATGTGAGAGGCAGGTTTTCTACACAGAGGGTGGTAAGTGGCTGGAATGCACTGTCAGATGAGGTGGTGGAGGTGGCTACAATACCAGCATTTAAGAGGAGTCTTGACAGATACATAAATAGGCATGAAATAGACGGATATGGATCATGTAGCCCCAAAAGTTTTTTAGTTTAGAAAGGCGACATGTGTTGGCAGTCTTGGTGAGCTGAACGATCTGTTGCTGTGCTGTACTGCTCTTTGCTCTTATCAGTTATATGATAGCTGAGCAATTCAGTGGAATGTTGTGAATATTTAATCCCTGTGCCCAAGGTATCTCTGGCCTGCTAGCCAGGCCCAATGCAAAGACTTTTCCAGAACTGAGACCACGAGTACTGGGAGCTATTGGATCACACAGCAGCTCAGAGCCAGGCCATTGCAAAGTCCATCAACTTTCATACACAGGAGAATCTGCAACACAACCAGAACTCAATGTAATTTTATTTTTGACCAGCCGCTCCAGCCACAACCACACCTTACCCAGCCCAGTACCACGGAGACTAGTTGGTCTGGTTGAGGCATGCAGCCTCAATACAGATTGGGAATCAAACCCCAGCTTCCCTTGATCCACATGGGAAATGTAAGAGGTAGCATATCTTTTATTTTTGTGCAAATCAAAATGAGTGTAGTTGAGAAATTGTTGACCTGAAGTTTTCCATTTCTGTAAACCACCTTGGAAAAGTAGTTTGGGATTACATTTGGCATGGACTGGTTAGACCAAAGGGTCTGTTTCTGTGCTGTATGACTCTATGTGCTAAATAAAATCCAAACTTGCTCTTGTAGCTATTGTAAGAGCTTGGGATAGGAGACCATTCAGCCCTTTGAGTCTGTTCTATGGCTGAACTGTGTCTTAACTTCATTTACACTTCCTCGTTCTGACGTCCATGTCCAACAAAAATCAATGAGCTTTCCCCACTGACCTTCCTCAGTTCTTTTTTTGAGAATGTGAGCTTTGCAGTTCCCTTTACACAAAGAGGGAGGAATTTATTACAGCTCAAGCTTTTGAAGTTGCCCTTAAAAAAGATCTCCGGCAATATTTGAACTTTTTCTGATTGTTAATATGTTGCTGAGAGTAAAAAAAAAAGGAAAATGAAATGGAATTCACGCACACAGTTCACAGGTGCAATGTGTTTCTCATAAAGCCCACTCCCCTCCTGGTGCTTCTGAGAATTTGCTCTGTCTTCACGAATGACTCATCGCTGCTGCACTCTATATAGAGGCCAGGCATGTGGGACAAAACTTTGCTGGTTGGTCTTCCCCCACTTTGAGGGTTGTTCGCAGCAGACGAATCACCCGGTTGTAGTGGCCTTGATGAGATGTGAGCAAGTTGAGCCAGCTGGTACGGGGAACGAGTTGTTGCCAGGACCCAGGTAAGATCAGCACTGAGGTGGGCAACTTTGTATTGTATTTGGGTTTGTTTTTACCAATCCTGTTCATCCACAGCTCTGCTGTCGGTAGATTGTTCAACCAGCTCTCCACGTTCTGTAAACATTTCAGAACTGAAGATCCCCTGGAGGTTCCCCCTGTTCAAATTGCGATTTTGTTTTTCAAAAAAAATTGTTTTCAGTCAAGCTCCATGCAGGAAGCAGCAAGCCCATGGGGTTGAGCTAGGGAAGGATGGGGTGAAGCCGACACCATGGAACGTCAACACTGCGGCTTTTCTTTTTGAAAAATTTCTGCACCGAATATTTGTCAGCTTTTACCTGCTGCAGTAGGAAACCGCATGGTTTACTGCACACTTCCTGGCACGCTGGTTTGAGAGTCTCACTGGCAAAGTGAAACAGGAGTAGCTTGAATACACATGCACGGGGAAAGTGGGGTGGGGGGTACTCGAGTTTACGCTTAACTCGAAATGTATTTTGCAGAAGTAAGGGTCTGTTTTAGAGAAAAAACAAAATTCTTATTCTATTTTCACAAAGTCTTGCAATGTGTTTTATAGCGCAGGCGTAGGCCAGTCGGTCCAAATGATCTATGTCTATTAATCTTCCACACAATCTTCCTGCCAACCTTTATCAAACATTAACAGCATATGCTTGCATTCATCTCTTTCTTCCTCATGTGTTTATCTAGCTTCTTCTTAACTGTATCGATGCACCTCAATAACTCCATCTGGTAGCTAGTTCCACATTATACCCACTGCCTGGTTGGGGAAGTTCCTGCTCAATTGGAATTTATTAGTGGTTACGTTAAATTCTCAGTCCTGATCTTGTCCCCATGTGGAAACAGTTTTGTTTAGTCTATCTTAACAAACCCTGTCGTAATTGTGACGATCTCAGGTCAACCCCCTCAGAATTCTCTTTTCTGGTGAAAAGACAATTTAAATGTTTTAATTGCTTTGTGTCACGTTCAGACAAGGTGACATAAAGCTTGATCACACTGCGAGGAGGGTGGATCTGGATTTGCAAGGGGTGTGAGGCAGGAAGTTAGTAAATGACAAGCTCATTTGATTTCTCTGCAGAGTGTGATCGATGGTGGAAATGATAAAGTGTTTGATTCTCAGAGTTCTCCCATCTGTCAAGTGGAGAAATTGGATTTCTTGATGCAGTGATTTGCAAAAGCATGATGGTTTTTCGGTGGGATGGCCCGATGGAAAAGAGAGAGCTTTAGCAGTGACAACAAAGAAAGAGTTTCTGGTACAATTTTTGGCTAGTATAATATCATGTCATAGTAGATGCTGAGAGGCTGTTTCCCCTGTTTAGAGAGATGAGAAGTGAGCTAGGGGATGGTGGGTGGGGGGGGTTTGTATTGTCAAGATTGGGGCTGAGCCACTGAGATGAGAACTTCCTTCACCCAGGTTTGTGAATCTTCAGGATTCCCTCCCCAGAAAGCTGTCGATGCTCCATCTGAGTGTAGAGGCTGATAGATGTTTGGGTGCCATTTGAATGGAGGGACATGGTGGTAAGGCTGTAAAGGGGAGGAGAGGTAGAACATCAACCCTGGGGTCAGAGTGGGCTCAAATGGGAGACTGCAAAACATACTCATGCTCCCTACATCTTGCTCATGGATGTCCTACTTTTGAAGATTGAGTTGCAAAGCCAGGTTTTGCTGTGGTTGAGGGGGCCAGAAACTGAAAGCGTAACAAATCCACTTGGCATCGATTTGCTGTTACACCTCATTTTAATGCAGCTCATGTCATTGACACAGGCAGGCCCAGGATTGAAATCTTGGGCAGTAATTCCATGCCAAGCATGGGGGGTGAGACGCAGAGAGAGACCACGTCACCCTGCCCTCCTTCACAGTTTGAGCATGGTCTGTATCCCAGGCCAGGGTTTTGAGAAATTAGCTTACAGAAACTTGAGTGTTTCAAAAGAAGGACTCTGAGAATAGTTTATGTTGAGATATATAAGAGTATTGAAAATTAAAACAATGATGTGAAATAATGTTCCCATGAGAATAATACTGGCCAAAGCACTAAGGGGCCTTGAAAGGGTGCAGTTTAAATGACGCAGGTGGTTTCTGTCCACAACAACAGGCCCATTGGCTCTGTTTGTGATAGCCACCTGCACCAAGGATATAGGCCCGTCCCAAAATGTTTAGACCATAAGACCATAAGACATAGGAGCAGAACTTAGGCCATTCAGCCCATCGAGTCTGCTCTGCCATTCAATCATGGCTGATAAGTTCCTCAACCCCATTCTCCTGATTTCTCCCCGTAACCCTTGATCCCCTTGATAATCAAGAACCTATCTAACTCTGTCTTAAATGTACTCAATGACCCGGCCTCCACAGCCTTCTGTGGCAGTGAATTCCATAGATACACCACTCTCTGGCTGAAGAAGTTTCTCCTTATCTCCATTCTAAAAGGTCATCCCTTTACTCTAAGGCTGTGCCCTTGGGTCCTAGTCTCTCCTACAAATGGAAACATCTTCCCAACATCCACGCTGTCCAGGCCATTCAGTATTCTGTAAATTACAATTAAATTCCCCCTCATCCTTCTACACTCCATTAAGTATAGACCCAGAGTCCTCAAATGTTCCTCATAGGTTAAGCTTTTCATTCCTGGGATCATTCTCGTGAAACTCCTCTGAACTCACTCCAGGGCCGGTAGGGAGCCCAAAACTGCTCACAATACTCTAAATGCGGTCTGACTAGAGCTCTTTATAAAACCTCAGAAGTACATCCCAGCTTTTATATTCTAGTCCTTCACAAGAAAGAAATGCCAACATTGTATTTGACCCAGTATAATTCAGATAGCTAAAAACATTTCTGTACTCATTTGGGTTTGTGATTTCAAAAGTATCGTGGCCCAGTTCAGTATTAATTCAAGCTGTTTTTTCTGATGTCATGCCCATGGATTGGTCAAGGATAGTTGTAAACATTTCGAAGTGGTTTCATTGGTTTTAGTGGTATTGTGAGCAGTGACTAACATTTCAGCATCCTTCTCCCACAATCCTCCACTCTCTTTACATACACCTTCCTGACATTTGTTACTTCAAGGTGATTAAGGGAAGGGCTGACCAATGGGAGTTCCCTTCCATTGAAGAACACTAAGTTTTCTCCAGACAAGGCAATTTTTTTTCTTTCTAAGAGCAATACAATGGCCGTTGAATATATGAAAATCAGAAATAGGAGCACAAATAGACTATATGGTCCATCAAGCCTGATTCGCCATTCTATAAGGTCTGAATGATCTGATTGTAGCTTTCACTTTCCTGCCTAGGCCCCATAACATTTAACTCCCTTGTCAACTAACAATCTGTCTAATTCAGTTTTGCTTTCTTTTCTCTATATTTCTCTTAAAATATAGATGCAATGTCCTCAATGCAATTGTATCTGCCTGTGACCTTAATCTATGGAAACAAGAACTCAGCCCCCCCGTAACTCATTCTTACCAAGTGCCAAAAATTCTAATCTTGGTAGGGATGGGTAGGTGAGCAACTAAGGGGCATTAGTGAACCAGTTGGTGTTTTCTGACAATCAGCAATAGTTTCATTGTCATCGTAGGACTTTTTAATTCTGGATTTTCCATTGAACTCTATTCCACCATCTATTGTAGCAGTATTTGAACAAATGAGATCCATGATTGGAGGTGTTAACCTGAACCAATCAGGAATCCCCAGGCAATAGATATAAACAGGAGATTCAGAGAGTCTCCTCAGTTTAGGGACTGACTCTGAGCTGGCTGGTCGCAGCCAGTGTACAGTGCACATGTAAACAAAGGGTGACTTGGTGACAGGATACTGGCCTCTGTGCAGTTATTTCACTGGGTCGCTGGATTAATAGTCTAGCGATAATGCCACTAGGCCGTCACTTCCCCTGCTCAATGGGTCTTGACCCTTTACCCTGCTCTGTGGGTATTAGATCTGCCTACACCTCTCTGCTGACTTGGTTGTGCCTCATGACAAGGTGGTACTGCACATCAGCCAGGCATCAATTGCTGAGGAGGGGATTGAATTGCAGAGCCTCCATCGACCCTTCAAATTGCACAGAAATGAGACCTAGAGAAAGTGCAGAAAGTCTGCTGTGTGACTCTCCAGTTGGAATAGGGGATATCTGGAGTCCGAGAAAGGATAATCTCTGGATCAGCTGGCTAACACACCAAAACAAGTGTGAGCAGGTGTCTGACTACTCAAGGAGAAGTTGGGCAAAGTGGGATTGCAGGAGGTGGCGAGACAGGGAAGGCTCTCCTGACCATTAACCCAGGGGAACATTCACACAAGGACACCAATTACACAGTGGTGATCTCCCAAAGGGAGAATAGGTTGAAGAAAATACATTTCATTTGAAGTAAAATTTAGCATTTAAAATAGAATAGCTCTGGTACTAAATATGAATACTTTCTATTTGTAAAATTACCCACTTCCCACTACGAGAAACCACACTTTCTTTCTCCTATACACAGAACCATTCAAAGTTACATCATAGTTTCCCCGATACCTTTAGTTAGAAGCAGTTTATTATTTTTCTTGGCGTGAACACATTGTTATTTGGTTGCTATGGTGAGTTGAAAGCAGGTGTATCCTGGGCCTCAGATGGTCACTTCCTGTCTAGGGTTTTGCTTCTCTCGATACATTCAGGCAATACTTCCTGATGTGCAAGAATAGGACAGAATGATATTTCTCACAAACATTTCTCCCCCATTAGAAGAGACAGCAACAAAAATAAAACTGTAGCAACAACTTCCGAGGTAGTTTTGTGAGTAATTGAGCTGTGATACAGAGACATCAGTGCTATCTGTGGCTTGGTGGGCAACACATTTGCCCTAAGGCAAAATGTTGTGAGCTCAAGTCTTGTGAAAGACCAAAAATTTTACGTTAATGCACTGATGGAATGCTGCACTTTTTCCAATGAGATAGTAAACAGAGGTCCTTGTTACTGTCTCTTGGCATTGTATCAAAGAAGAACAAGGAAGTTCTTCACAGTGCCCTGGTCACTATCTATCCCTTAACTTACACCACAAAAAAGAGATTATCTAGTCATGATACATATTGGAGCTTACTGTGTGCCAACTGGCTGTAGTGTATCCTGACTACACTTCATTGCTTATAAAATGTTTGGGGTGACCTGAGGTCATGAAAAGGAGCTATGCAAATGCAATTCAAGAGATTTTGCAATTCACCATAATGCTGCTGCATGCTGCATTAGTTAACCATTGACTGAGGTGCTAGTAACTGTTCCATACAGTATCTAGACCAGGTAGCGGGAGATATTCTCTATTTGGTCTTTCTCAATGACATAAATAAGGCAGGCAGATTTTTTTTTGTTCACTATTTTAAGTGAAACAATTAATCAGTTGTAGGTACAACTTAAGAACAGTCAACTCCAAACCCAAGTCCATACTGAATTAGCTAGTTATTCTCGAATGATGGCAGCAGGTAAGGCATAACAATTAACCCAAACTTTCCCCAAACAACAGGTGCAATACAGTTGAACTGAGGAGACGGAGCAAGTACCCGGAAAGTTGGATCGAATGGGCAAACAGAGGGCAGAGGTGGTGCCTATCACTGCTGGTGGAACTATACCCCCAACATACAATGCCACCTGCCACATTGAAACTGATAAAGCACTGAACGCACCAAGTTATTGCAATATGTTTATTGGAAACACAGTTAGCACCTGCTGCAAAAATATAAGGAAAACAAAAAATACGCACACACAAACAAGTTTTCTTTGTTAGCCTACAACGTCATTTTGAAGGGAAAAAATGTATAAATGTCAGCCCTGGTAGTTTCTTCTCTGACTTCTGCTGCTTTCAGAAAGAATTCAAAGCATTAAGTTCTACATTAAAATCTTGCAGTTTTGGTCAAAACATTTTCTCTCTGCCCCCTTCTTTCAAGGTAGATGTTTTTACTCTCACAATGATTCAAACTGAAGAACATTTTTGATCTATTTCTCATTTTTAAATTTTGAAAAACAAAATACCCGACCACATGTGCAACAGAGCTGCAATGATTTCCCTTTTCTGCTCCCTCCACATGGCCATTGCTCCTGTAAATATATCGCAGAAACAGCTGTTGAAAGGGTGCACTGCAGATGTAGTGACATCTTGTAAGGGGTAAACAATGCTACAGAGCTTTTCTGTCTCTTTCTTGCTTTCCCTGTCTCTGCCATGGTCACTCATTGTCAATCTGAATATCAGTTGTGATATTCACTGGGTTATTTTGCACAGAACTCATGCAGCACATGCCAGCAAGAGAGGGGGACAGTTGTACAAGAGACTGCCTTCATTTATTTTCCTTGAATGATACTGTGATTCAGCACATGCACACAGACGCACAGCTCATGGGGAAATCCATGGTACATACCCAGCAGTAAAATCCCTTCCATTACCACAGGCAGTCATTCCCTCCGTGGATATATGTACAGCTTCTAACTTTCAATAGTGGCACTTGCAGTGTCCCTCATGTCCAGGAAATTAGAGTGTTTGTTTCAGTTGTTCAGCAGTGCAGTGTGTTGTGGCTACAGCCTTATCTGAGCAATACTTTCAAACTGCAAGAGCCAGAGGACAAACTCGCTTTTACCAAAAGAATTGTAAGTATGTGAAACAGATTATCAGCACAATGGGTGGAACTAGAAACCTAAATAGCTCCCAAGAAGGAACGAGAGAATTCCTGATGTGTATTTTAGAAATTTATGCGGCAATGCTTTGGATAGGTGGACTAGCTGGAGTAGATTATAGATTTCCTTATTAGATTTCTTCCGGTAAATAATATATTAAGTTACAGTTGAGGATGAACTTCTTTATCCAAAGGGTTGTGAATCTGTGGAATTCCCTGCCCAGTGAAGTAGTTGAGGCTTAAATGTTTTTAAGGCAGATTTTTAAACAGCAAAGGAATTAAGGGTTATGGTGAGTGGGTGGGTAAATGGAGCTGAGTCCATGAAAAGATCACCATGATCTTATTGAATGGCGAAGCAGGGTCAATGGGCCAGAGGGTCTACTCCTGCTCCTGGTTCTTATGTTGTTATATGAGTAATTTATGACAAGATGTTTGTCGGTGCAGCAACTTAGCAACAGCTAAGTTTGGACCGAGGTTTGCAAAGCTCACTAGCTCTGCTGGCTTCTTTCCTTTATTGCTGGGTGTTTCACAGAATAATTGCTAACTTGATCACTGTGATTAGTCGACAGCTCCTTCAAAGGAGCATCAGGCTATGACCAGGACGATGGTCTTGTTTCATCTGACAATTTTTAGGGAGCAACTATCTCCTCCAGTCTGAAACTGTTACTACGCTGCAGAAGTGACCCAGGTCTTGTAGGTTAAAGATAGAGTTGCACTTTTGTCTCAGTGCTGGGGGAAGGAAAATGAAAGGGAGGGAACCGAGAAGAGACAATCAGTACTGGGTCCTGCTCCTGGTCACTACCGGACTGTTAGTGTGTGCACACATGAAGATCGTGGCCAGAATCATACACCCTTACAATGCATTTCCCACTCAAATCCTTTGCTGACATTCTGTAAGACTGATGCTACTTAAATATAAGCACCAGGTGAACCTAAATCAGCCTCAGTGAGAGTCTAAGTAATTAATGCTGGGAAATATCAGAGAGCTGAACTCCATCTTGTAATCATTCAGCATCCAAAAGTTTCGAGTAATGTGATAGTAGAAAGCTGTAGCCTTATGTGATGTTCCACAATTACTGTTTAACCATATGGGACCAACAGTCCAAACTGAGTGCTTCAGTGGCTGATGGTGCATTCTAGGCTAGAATAAAACCAAGGGGTTTGCAAGGTTTGTACAACAGATGAGGCTGAGATAGATATATCCTTGTTCAGTCAGGGGATCAAGTTACAAGGAAAGGGCAGGAAAATCAGCATGAGGAATGCCATATCATCCATGATCCTATTGAATGACGAAGGAGGCTCAAGGGGCCGAGCAGCCTACTTCCTATTTTTGCTGGTTATAGTCTTATGGTCAATCAAATTAGCTAATCCATTTCTTTTTCTTTTTCCACAGGCACTGCATTTGCAAGGATCAAGTCTGTACAGCTTTAATTCTTCCCATTGAAGTCATTATGGACTTAATGCTAATTGTGATAGGGGTTTTGAGCTCTGACTAGCTCCTACATATTAGCATTAGCTCCATGATGTGACTACTATCGACAGGTGGGCCTGGGTGGGCGACGGGGAAATTGCAAGGAGACCCAGTGGGAGGACTGAGTGGAAAGCAATGCATCAGAGTTTCTGGGAACAGCACTTGGCCACCACACAGGAAACTTGCAGGCATGATAAGGAGTTCTAAATTCAGATTAAACGACTCTCTGAGCCTATGTACAAACGATGTAATGAACGCCTACTTGAAACGTGGATGATTTGGGCTTTCATCTCTTGTGATGTCACGGGGAAGTTGATGTGGGTTTAAAATTAACTAGCTTGAGAAAGAAAGAATAAAGCATGTTGTAAAGCCACTTTAGCAGAAAATGAGACTTGATTCTGATGCAACTTTGTTATAAAGTAAGAGGTCAGAAGATTTTTCCCTTCCCCAGCCTTTTTCTTCATGCACATCAATGAAGGTCGAAAAATCCCAATTAAAGAAGTAAGCAGCTGATTCCACAAGCAGTGTAAATTTCTGACATTCTATCATAGTGAATTTGAAATCTACTCAACAGCCCCCACCTCACATCCTGTTATGCTAATATGTAGGAATCCAGCATGCAAACAGAAATATTAAGCCCAATAAACTCAATCCATCCAGAATCAGTCCAGGTTATCAAGTGAAGATCTTTCAGCTTCTTGGTCCTGCTCCCACTGTTCAATCAGATCATGGATGTTGTGTATTTTGCTCATCTTCCCAGCTTGGTTCCATAACCCTGAATAAACTTTATTATCCCACGTCAGCTCCAGATTAAGTTCACAATGTTCATTGTCCTATCTTTCCAGAAAGTAACGCATTAACATCCCCACCACCCTAGTCCCTTCCTCAATAATGTTCATCTAGCGCCTCTTTGAAGCCAAAGTTACCTCTTAGACAACTCTTTTTTGACCGGTACTCCAGCAATCCATTATTCCTGAGGGTAAATTGTATTTTCCCCAATCATTAGCCTTGATTGAACATACAGCATGGAAACAGGCCCTTCAGTCCAAGCCGAACATTATTCTAAACTAAACAAACCAGTGCAGGTATAAGCTATGTTGCAGAGGAACGTAGGAACAGGAGCAGACAATGCAGCCCTAAGATAGTTCTGCAATTCAACAGGACCATAGCTAATCATATCTTAACAATATCCATCTGGCTTGGCTCCATATCCCTTAATACCAGTAGCTAACAGAAAGCTCAGATTTGAAGGGATAAAATGATAAATTCTGCAGCTTTTTGTGGCAAGCTACACATTTCTATTTCTCCTTGTCTGAAGGCAAGTTTTATGTTATCTGTCCTGATAACCTCCCTCGGATTTTAAAACTAACTTCCCTTGTCTAAGCCACCCAAAAAAGAGTTTTTCAAAATCTACGCTCTCAATTACTTTTAAAGTTAAACTTTTTTTTAATGGCACCAAATTGTGGCGACTTATGCACATCTCACTGTATTTTCATGAATACATGTGACAATAAAATTGCTATTCTATTCTATCCTAAAATTAATCTCTCGTCCTGCAGGAAATACAACTCTGGTTCATGTAATCTCTCCTCTTGGTCTAACTTTTTGGAACTCTTAAGTCATTAATAAATATAAAACAAAGAATGCTGGAGATCTGAAATGAAAACAGAAATTGCTGATGAAACTTAGCAGATCTGGCAGCATCTGTGGGGAGAAAGCAGAGCTAACCTTTCAAGTCTGGTGACTCTTCATCAAAACTCAGGATTAACTCAAGGACTCGAAACGTTCACTCTGCTTTCTCCCCACAGATGCTGCCAGACCTACTGAGTTTGGCCAACAATTTCTGTTTTTGTCAGTAATAAATATGATGCATAGCTAATGTCCCAGACAGACGATTACTTCCATCCAATTTAAGCCACTATCTCTACTGTCTATCTTCTACTGCCCAACTCGGTTAACAAACATCTTCAATTCCATCAGCTTAATTTTAGCTAACAATTTCTTATGTGAGACATTATTAAATCTATTCTCTACCAATGGGGGACCACAGTCCTCAAGAACACATCAGATTTCATAATGGTCGAAGATGAGGGTGGTATAGACATCAGGGTGAAGGACTGTGGAATTTTAGAAGAAATTAACAGAGAGAGAGGAGGTACTAGTGTGTTTAGCCCCTTAGTAGTGGATAAAACCACAAGCCCAGATGGGATGTATCCCAGTTTGTTGAGGCAAGTGTGGCAGGAGATACTAGAAGCCCTAACAGTAATTTTTAGATCCTATCAAGCCAAAGGTGAGGTGCCAGCACGCTGGAGGAGTGCTGACATTGTCCCATTATTAAATAGTGAGGAATGGAGAGTCTGGGAAACTGCAGGCCAGTTGGTCTAAGCTCAGTATTGAGGAAGTAAGTGGAAAGATTTCTAAGAATATATCTTCATTTGGAGACACAGATTAGTCAGGAATGATCAGGTTGAACTTGCTAAGGGAAAGTCATGTTTGACGAATTCTTTTTTTTTACTCATTCATGGAAAGAGACCATTGCTAGCCAGGCCAGCGTTTGTTGCCCATCTGTAATTACCCAGAGGGAAATTAAGAATTGATCATGTTTTGTGATCAAATTTTTTGAAGGGGTGATCAGAAGTGTTGAGTGAGATCATTGTATTATTGTAGTCTACATGGACTTCAGAGTTTTTGATAGAGTCACTCATGGCAGACTGCTTAAGAAAGTAAGAGTCTGTGGGATCCAAGGCAAAGTGACATTTTAGATCCTAAATTGGCTGAGAGGCAGGAAGCAGAGGATGATACTAGAGAGATGTTTCTGCAACTGGAAATCTATTTGCAGTGGGATTGCACAGGGCTCGGAGCTGGGACCCCTGCCGTTTGTGGTGTACATTAATAATTTGGATTTACGCCTGAGTTTGTGGATGTCCTCAGAATTGGTACAGTGGTAAATGATCAGAAGAATAGCTGTAAGCTGAAGGAGGATATCAATGGACTGGTCAGCTGGGCAAAGTAGTGAAAAGTGAAATTCAATCTGGAAAGGTGAGAGCTAATGCACTTTGGAGGGATGTTAACAAAGCAAGGGATTACACTATAAATGAAAGGACCCTGGAAAGTAAGTAGGACCTTGGTGTGTATACCTACAAATCCCTGAAGATAGCAGGGCGGGTAGATAAAGTGGTCAAGGAGCCATATAAGATATCTGCCTTTATTAGCTAAGGCACAGAATACAGGAGAAGAGCGGTTATGCTGGAACTGTTTAAAATTCTAGTTAGGCTGCAGCTGGATACTACTTACAGGTCTGGTCAGCACATTATAGGAAAGATGTGATTGCAGTAGATACGGTGCAGAGGAGATTTACCAGGATGCTGCTGGGGTGGGGGGGTCTGAGTGATGAGCAAAGATTGAATAGGCTGGAGTTGTTTTCCTCAGAAAGTATTGAAGATTGAGAGAGCACCTGATAATAAGGGGTATTTATAGGGTGGACGGGAAGGTACTTCTTCCATTAGAAGATTTAAGGTAAGAGGTAGAAAGTTAAGAGGGTAGTTGAGAATTCTTTTCACCCAAAGGGTGGTCAGAATCTGGACATTACTGCCTCAAAGGTCAGTTCAGTCAGAAACTCTCAGCATCTGAACACTGTTTAGATAGCCAAAGCTTTGGCAATACAGGTGACTGTGGGCCAAGATCTGGAAACTAGGATTAGTATAATCAGATCTTTGTTGGCCGGCATGGACACCATGGGCTGAATAGCCTCCTTCTGTGCTGCAAACATCTGGAATTCTACAAGGATTTCATCAAAATGACACTATCAGAGATGCTGTCTACAGAGGGTTAAACAAAATCTTTACCTGTCCTCTTCAGGCACCTAAGAAAATTCAAGGGTGTAGGTTGAAAAGCAGGAAAGCCAACTGAGTACCTGGCTAGTTTGTGTGCCTCAACCAACACCACTAAAACAGATTACCTGATCATTATTACAATGTTATTTGTGGGGCCTTACTGTGTGTCAATTGGTTGTTACATTTCCCACCTTATTGTAAGGTACACTTCAGAAGATTTTTCGTCGGATGTTAAATGCTTTGGACATCCTAAGATCACAAAAGTTGCTATATAAATGCAAATACTTTATTTCTTTCGTTAGAATATATGGACTTTCAACTGACACAATCACAACAGAAAAAAGTAATTGGCGTTCGGGAAGTCAATAGGAGAAGATTAGCCTAAGCATTGGGAAAGGAGTAGAGAATAATTAGTCTCCCCACAAACTTTTCTCATTAAACCCAATTATTTTAATTCAATGAACATTTTAATTCTGAGTTAGATTGTTCATTGCAAAGCTAAAAACGTAGAGGATTTCTTCCATTACCAAAAGCATTCAACCAATCAAATGTCAAAGTGTGAATATGGTATCTTTGAATTGCAATGATAACATTTAGATCCAAGACATTAAAGACCAAACTGGTCCCAGTCTCACTATAGTTCTGTAATCACTGTTAACCTATAGCAGGTGATTCAGTTATCAGACTGAATATAGATGAAGTATAGAATCTCTACAGTGTGAAAAGAGGCTACCAGCCCATCAAGTCTGCACTGACCCTCTAAAGAGCATCCCACCCAGACCCAACACTCCACCCTATCCCTGTAACCACACATTTCCCATGGCTCATCCTCCTAGCCTGCATGTCCATGACCACTACAGGGCAACAGAGCATGGCCAATCCACTTAACCTGCACATTGTTGGGCTGTGGGAGGAAACCGGAGCATCAGGAGGAAACTCACACAGACACAGAGAGAATGTACAAATTCCACACAGTCACCCACGGCTGGAATCGAAGCCAGGCTCCTCACGCTGTGAAGCAGCAGTGCTAACCACTGTGCCCTGTGCTGCCCATTGATGTCTACAATGCAGAATGACCTCTCTGCTGTTGGCCAAAGTTTGTGATGATCTTGTCCTGGCTTTATTGTTTCAGTATCATGTATGAGGGTGTCCCACCATGAAGGTACCTATAGTAGTCATGACACAGGATGTCTGGCATTCATTTTCTTATTTATCAGGTCAGCTAAGGTGATTCATTGCAACATTTTCCATGGCATTGTATTCCCTTCAGCACTTCACCGGCTGATCATAAAAAGTGCCTTCCATACTATCCTAGCTCAGCATCTATGATATTCCAAGTCCAAGATGATTAACTTTTCTAATTTCAACAACAGTACCAGCTACCCAATAAAAATAGGTTTGTTTTTGTGTAATGCTTCTCTCAGAGAGAATTAAGACAGTGCAGTATCTACTGAAGAACAATAATGTCCTAGCCACTATTAGTTCGGGAAACATCACTTAAAAAAAAACTTGCTATTGTCACATTGCTGGTGATGGTGGCTTCCTGTGTGAGAATTCACTACTGTATTTCTTATATTACAACAGAGACTAGACTTCAATAATGCTTTTTTAACTGAGATGTCCAGAGGATAAGGAGGGTGCTACAGAATTGCTTCACAATCAAAAATATTGATTTGCATAATTCCTCATGCAGGCTGCCTATTGTCGACATTCTGGAATGTTCTGATTAATTTAATCCAAAGAATATGTTCTAATTTCACCATGAGCGTGAGGTTACCCATTTTGGTCAGAACAGGAAAGTAAAAGACAGAGAAAAACATCAAAAAGCTTCGGTGCAGAAGGATTCAAAGGTCCTCATGCATGAATCACAGAAAGCTAGTATTCAGGTGCAGCAAGTATATGGAAAGGCAAATGTTATTTGGGTATTTACTGCTAATGGAGTAGGGTATAAAAGTAGGGAAGTATTGTTGCAACTGCATAAGGCATTGGGGAGACTGCATCTGGAGTATTGTGTGCAGTTTTTGTCCCCTTAATTGAAAAGGACGTAATTACATTGGAGGCAGTTCATAGCAGGTTCACTGGATTGATTCCAGAGAGGCAAGGCTTGTTTTCTGAAGAGAGATTCATCAGTTAGGCCTAAACCTGTTCGAGATTAGATGAATGAGAGGAGATGTAATTGAGGTAAAACAGAGATGAAGAGAAATTACTTCTCTCAAAGGGTTGTGGCTCTGTGGAATTCTTTACCCCAGAGTACACCGGGACACTGAAAAATTTATAGAGAGGAGATAAACCGAAATTTAATTAGAGTTATGGAAAATGAGCAGGAAAATTGAGTTGAGGCTGAAATGAAATCAGCCATGATAGTAGTAAATGACAGAACAGACTCCATGGGGTTGAATTGCCTACCCCTGCTCCTACTTCTTATGTTCTTATAAAATGCTAAAGGGGATTGACAAAGTGAACATAGAGCAGTTGTTTCCCCTTGTGGGGCAACCCAGGATAAGAGGTCATAGTTTTAGGCAAAGGGGTTACAGATTTAAAACAGAAATGAGGAGGAATTACTTCTCTCAAAAGTTTGTGAATCTGTGGAGTTCACTACTCCAGAGTACGGTAGACACCAGACACCGAATACACTTAAGCAGATAGACAGCTTTTTAATCAGTAATGGGTTGAAAAGTTATTAGGAGCAGACAGGAAAGTGGAGTTGAGGCCGAGATGAGATCGGCCACGATTGTATTAAATAGTGCCAAAGACTCAAGGGGCTGAATTGTCAACTCTTTCTCCTCATTCTTATGCTCTTACGAGCACAAAAGCAGAAACACAAAAACTCTAAGCAACTCATTTTTCACAGCAGCAGCAGAGCAAGATGTTATCTGTTCACATTCTGTGATAAGAATCGAACAAAGCTACAAAGCGGATTGCAAAAGAGATTTTGCAAATAAGTACAGATGCGCCATCACTGATATCCCAACTTGCTCCAAAAAATGATCACGCGCTTCTGCGGCATAATTTGTCGCAGTTATCTTCATTTTCTGCTATGCACAAACTCCATCCAATAGACAAGGAGTAGGAGTCCTCTGTGTGCTTATAGCCTGAAGTATTAATATAGATCTCATACTAAACACGTTATGGATGAAGACATCATAATTAAGCACAGCCTGCAGAGTTTATCATTTAATTGAAATATGGAGAAAATTAATTAAAAATTGTGACATTTCATTCACATTAATAGGGTCAAGGAACTGAATAGTTTAATGGAACACTGTCCTATCACCCTCATGAATGTGGATTGAAGATTGATGAAGATTTCCTTCTGTTTGCTGCAAGAGCTCTATGCAAAATGTGTTGGGGTAGTACTGAAAAGTTAGGAACCACAAACAGCCCTGCAGAAGGGTAATACCCAAAACGTTGAGTGTTCCTTTCCTCCAGATGCTGCCTGGCCTGCTGTGTTATTCCAGCCTCCCGATTGTCTACCTTGGATTCCAGCATCTGCAGTTTTTTCCGTCTCTAACAAAATTGCCCCATCACACAACATCAAATCATCAATTGCACTGCCACCAAAGGAATGGCTAGTATGGGAAATGTCACGCTGGCAAACTAGATCACCCTCTTCTGAAGTTGAGACTGAGGCAGATGAAAGTAGGAGTTTTGCTCTCCATTTAACCATGATATATCTAGCTAAAACCTAATGATGACATGGGTGTTTAGAATCTGTTTCAAACTCGTTGCGTTCAAACTCCCCCACAGAAAAACAGGTTCACGAACTTGAGTAGGACAGTTAGTAACAAAGAAAATTGATGCTTCACTTTACTTAACTTACATTCAGTAGCAGAGAAAGAAAGTAACTTGCATTCATCAACAGCTATCATCTTATCACGTTCTCCTGATGTCCAAGCACATCACAGCTCATAGCTTTGGCTCTGAAGTGTGATCACTGTTACTATGTAATCAAACTGAGCAGAATATGTGAACTATGATAAATTCATTTCCTTCTTGATGGTGTGGACTGAGAAAGGGAAGTGATAATTGACCAGAAAAGGAACAGACCATCCAATGTGCCTCTTCAAATTTTGTCACTGGGTTTTTTACATGTACTTAAGGGGACAGAGAAAGACTCCTTTTAAGAGATAGTAGGAACTGCAGATGCTGGAGAATCTGAGATAACAAGGTGTAGAGCTGGATGAACACAGCAGGCCAAGCAGCATCAGAGGAGCAGGAAGGCTGACGTTTCAGGCCTAGACCCTTCTGAAGAAGGGTCTAGGCCTG
>NC_063342.1:11431446-11509793 GCF_021869965.1 Rhincodon typus
CAGGAAGGCTGAAGTTTCAGGCCTAGACCCTTCTTCAGAAACGTCAGCCTTCCTGCTCCTCTGATGCTGCTTGGCCTGCTGTGTTCATCCAGCTCTACACCTTGTTATCTCAGGTTTCTTAACAAGTCGTCTTTCTGCCCAATGACTCCGTGGTAGAGGCACTGCCCCTTTGAACACTTCAAAATAGAGTGAAGAAACGTGACAAGTCCCTTTCTGATCCAAGCCTGATATATCTCAGCTAAGGGAGCAATCAAGACAATAAAGATGACCAACAAGTCTATGCAAATTCCCTGATCACATCTGCATTTAGGGCACTAGTTGGTACTTAGATCAGCATATTCTATATGGGTGTTCAGATGGAGGTGAATGAGAAGGTTTTGAATTAATATTATTCAGTGAAATCAGCTCCAAATGATGATGTTTGGTGTTTGGAAGAAAGTCTTGGGTTCAGCTTATTATATCATCTCAAAGGGGTATGCGCGATGACCCTTCCACACATGAAGAATGGGAATTGAGAGAAGTACTGGAGGTTATTCAGAACCTGTTGAATAATACTCTAATAATCAAAACTTTCCAAGGGAGAAAACTCCTTTAGAAAGGCAAGATTACATTCGCTAACCTCAGCACATTCCTTCAGCCAGAAGCAACACAGCAACAAATTCAGAGACATCGACATCTGCTTATCTGAAAGGCCAATAACAGTCATGACGAAGTCAACAGGTAGTGGAAGTACTATCAGGGACATCCACAATGATCCAACTTCCACTACATGTGTTCTTACTGATTTACATGAAACAATGCTAAGACTCAATGGGGTAAAAATCATACTGGGATGGGGTTACATAAACAAGCTGCAGCATGTTTACATACATCCTGTCCAAATTGAATGCTATACATTTGTTTTCCTGCCAAGGTCAAATTTTACAGCTACTCAATCTGCAAAAGCTCCTAAGTCTTTATTTTTGTTCCATTGCTGACACCAACCTTCCTCGCTTGATCTCCTTTCACATTTTTACTTCAGTTCCATCTCACTTCTGTTGCACTGTGGTACAGTGCGTCAGGTCACATCAGCCCTTCAGTACCTCTCCCAGTCGGCCAGTCTCATTGTCTGAGTTTAGGTAGCAAGTCAACTCGTCAAGACCAATCTTCACCTCACTCAATGTATTTACCAGTTGGGACAGTGTGTTGGTGCTTGTGATGCAGAAGAGAAACATTCGATACATCATCAACTCCTTTCCACTTCCAATGGGACAAAGGCTGCAGCACCTTTACCAGATGCGGACTATGATCAACTAACAATTTAAGCTAAATGTGACACTATAGCATGGACAGCTCAGTATTGGGTAAACATTGGTTTGGTGACAAAGAAAACCTAGGCATGGTCTTTTATTGGAATGTCAACAGCCAAGATCTGATGTAAGAATACTAATTTGATCAGTTACATACAGTCCTTTGGCAATAGTGTGAATGAGACCAAAAATCTTGCAATCAAGAAAAGCAGATACAGAAGCAATTAGTTGTTATGACTGCTAGACCAATGTGATTCTGCAAATTAGAGTCAAAGAAAAGACTCAAATGGATCCTTCTGCACTGTAAGCTTCTGTAGTAACGTTTTTTAAAAGGGTAAAAGTAGTTAATCAACTGCACTAGTCAACAATGGAGTTATTGGACCCAACACTAAATAACACAAGAGGAACAGCAGGTTGGAGTCTGAACAGCATAATAGCGATGGCAATATTCTGAAAAAGAGAACAGCTACATTCAGTTTTAGAAGGTTTTACATTTTCATAAGGAGAAAGGAAGAGAAATTACCTCAGAGTGCCAGTACTGCTGCATGAAAGTTGTACATGTTAACAATTACTTCATGCCTACAGTTTAGAACAGATATTTGGCCAAGTGGCCAACAGCCTAAGCAATTAGACCCAACATAGATAAAAACCAAAAGAACTGTGGATGCTGTAAATCAGGAACAAAAGCAAAGTTGCTGGAAAAGCTCAGCAGGTCTGGCAGTATCTGTGAAGAAAAAAAAAAAGGTAAAAAAAACTTTTTTTCCTTCACAGATGCTGTCAGACCTGCTGAGCTTTTCCAGCAACTTTGTTTTAGACCCAACATATATTTGGCTAAACAGCTTCTGAAAGCAAGGAGTTTCTATCATTCTGAAGAAGGGTATTGGACCCAAAATATTAACTCGACTTTCTCTTCACAGATGCTGCCAGACCTGCTGACTTCTCCAGCAATTTCTGTTCCAGTTTCTGCAAGGCTTGAGGCCAAGGTTACACAGGTCAAAAGCAAATAAGGATCAGCCCAGGGGTGGATTGCCTTTTGACCAGAGGTGGTTGACATTAACCATGGGAGTCATTATGACCCGAAACTTATTAAGTGGTACTCAGACAGAGCAATAGGGAGGGACACTATGTTTGTGTATTCCCAAGTTTTGACAGACCCCTTAACACCACAGAGTCATCATTGCTTGGAAAGGAGATGGGCACATCTTGGTCTAACCTCATTGGTTGCTCTGACCCCTGACCTGTGACCCTCTAGAAGGGGTCTCAGAAAGAGTAGGGGAGGGGTGTGTGATAAGAAGGGACAGCCATTCCCTGAGTGAAGACTCAGCTGGCGAAGACTCCCTGTGAAACCCACCTTCGTAGTAAGAGGACCCCGAGTGCACCCATCAATGGGGCTCAGTAAATTACCAGAAGGATGTGGAAGCTTTGGAGAGAGTACAGAGAAGATTCACCAGGATATTGGCTGGTCTCCAGGGCACTGACTATGAGGAAAGGTTAAAAAGACTAGGTTTGTTTTCACTGGAAAGGCGGCAGCTGAGAGGAAACCTGAGAGGTCTACAAAATTATGAGAGTCATAGATAGGGCAGATAGTCAGAGGCTTTTTCCCAGGGTTGAAGTTTCAATTACAAGGGGGCACAGGTTCAAGGTCAGAGGGGGAAACTTTAAGGGAGATGTGTGAGGGAAGTTTTTCACGCCAAGAGTGGTAGCAGCCTGGCATGCACTACCAGAAGAGGTGGCAGAAGCAGGCACATTGAAGATATTTAAAAGGCACAGAGATGGGTACATGAATAGGGAGGGAATAGAGGAATACGGATCGAAAATGGCAGGTTTGTTTTTAAATTAATTAGGGCACAATGGTCAGCATAGGCTTGCAGGACCGAAGGGCCTGTTCCTGGGATGTACTTTTTCATTTGTTCATTCATTTTGATCAATTAAATCCAGCAGCACAATCAAATTCACCAGAGAGGTCTGTATCTCTGTTTTTCAGGCAGTCAGCCTAGTTTGGGGAAAAGTTAATTTATGTAAGAATTGTTTCTTTAACTTGCCAGTGTTTTAATAAAACTAAGTTTGAACTGTAGTCTTTTTTTGTCTCATACAGTAAGAGTACCTGAGTAAATGCATTTTATGAGTAATTAACTGGTTGAAGTGTCTGGATACAATATTTCACTGGCAGCAATACATACCATCAGGGGAAAAAAAATTTGCAGGTATCAAGCAGGTAACATGCACAAAAAAAATCACGACTACAAGAACAAAAGATTGGGTGCGATCCTGTATAAATGTAAGTCTCAAAGTATTCTACAGTTGATGAAGTACCTTTTAATGAAGGAACAGGGGAGGAGGGTATATGTAAAACTGAAAAGGAGGTTGAGAAGTTGATCAGGAAAACTGAAGTACAGCATGAAATTAGCATAGCAAAGAATATTAACAGACATTTCAATTCCTTCATAGCAGTCAGCTAAGTTAATTTCAAATGTTCAAAGGTTAACATACTGAATTATTTTTTTCTTTTAGCTAGTATAGATGTTGAAATTCCAACTCCAACAGGACAGAGGAAGCACTAAAGCAATTTTGGATAGGCTGAGAGGATTAAGGACAAAGCTTAAGACTTGAATGGAATCAATGCAAAGGTTAAGTGAGGCCAGCAAGACAAAGTTCTAAAGCATTACATCTTTAGGAAATCATTTGCACTTTTTTTGAAGTCTGACAGGTGGTGCTCGAGTGAAATACTAGAGAACAGGACAGGCGAGGAGAAAGCAGGCAGTGTGCCCCTTTCCTCCCATTCTGGTGTAATTATAGCTCCAGTAAAATGTTCTGATCCTCATCATTATTAGTGGATATTATTTATTCTCCAATCTACACTTAAAGGCTTCAGCTTTGATCAAAGCTACAATCAATATCAAGCATGCCTAAAAAATCATTTAGTTTCAGAACATATTGTGCAATTACAGCAAATGTGCAAGGGTCATACTCAGTCTTACCTTGCTTCTATTTCTGCACTTACTTTATTCAACTGAAAAAAACTTCTGCTTAGCCTCAGGGAGTCTGGCAACGTACTGTACAACATTCTAGGCAGAGGTTAACAGCTTGGAATTCCTCACTTGGGAGTTTAAGCAAAAAGGACTCAGCATTTATATAGCACCTTATCACATCACCACAGGGCTACACACGACAACAGCTACATCATTTTGAAGTGTGATGATGACTGACATGGACATCGACACAACAGCTATCACGCACAGCAACGACAGGCTGGATAAAAACGGAAAGAACTGCGGATGCTGTAAATCAGAAACAAAAACAGAAGTTGCTGGAAAAGCTCAGGAGGTCTGCCAGCATCTGTGGATAAAAAAAAAAATCAGAGTTAATGTTTCGGACCAAGTAACCCTTCCTCAGAACCCAGGCTGGAACTCTTTTCACAGAAAATCAAAAATTTGGGGAGAACCAACAGATATCTTTAAAATTCTGAAGGGGTTTTATAGGGTAAAGGTAGAGAAATGTTCCCACTTGCAGTGCAGTATAAATTAGGGGGCACAAATATAAAATAGTCACTAATAAATCTGTAATGATTTCAGGGGAACTTCTTTACCAGAAAATAGTTGGAATGGTCCTACCACAAAGGGCAGTTGACGTGAATACTGCAATGAATCGTAGAAAGAAGCGAAATAAGTACAGGAGACTAAGACAGGTAGCTAAGGAAGAAAAGCAAAATTGGCCTTATGTAGAATATAAACGCATGTATGCCTGCATCAGTTAGTTCACTGTCAAAAATGAGATGGACAATTCATAAAGATGTCAGATGTGGTGCTGGGGGATGGGGGAAAATGTCATCCACGGTAGGAACTCTTGTTCACACCATGCTGTGGCTTAAGGATACAGTGTAATATAGATTTAGCAGAATATCTTCATCAAAGCATTAAACTGAGAGGAGAGAGACAACACAAACTAGAGTTGTAAACCCTGAAATTTGAATGACAGAAGGGTGATTTGATTGAAGTTTTGATGGAAACAGATAGAGGAGACTCAAAAAGTATTTCTCATGGCTGGGGAATCTAGAACTAAGCAGCACCGTCTTGAATTTAGTTTCAACTTTTCACAAGTGAAATTAGTAAACCCTTCTATAGGCAAGTAGTGGCAGAGGTTTGGAACAGTCTTCTGCAAATGTTAACTGATGGCAGATTAATTGTTAACTGTAAGCTTATGATTTTATTAACCAAAAATAATCAGAAAATGGGGCAATCTCACTGAAACAGCTGGAGGGACTATGTGACCTATTGCTGCTTCCATGCTAACATCGTCTGACTGAACAGAACAGGTAGATAGGATGTCAGTTTAATGTCTCACTTTTTCTGAAAATGCAGTGGCTTATTTTGCATGCTACATTGATGAGTCATCCTAGATCATGGGTGAAATGGAGCTTAAAGCCACTGAGCCAAACAGACAGTTCAACACTTAGCTTACTTGGGGGCAGTCACTGACCCTATACACATACAGCCACTAATATAGCTCCCACACGATAGAGAAGCCAATATCTTTCCCATGATTAATGAATAGGAAGCCAGTTTTTAACACCTTTGAAGAAAATTTTTATTTTCTTGAGTACCAAAAAGTAACAAATAGATGGAAACTTGGGGAAAAAAGACAAGTCCTTCATCTATTCAGATTAACACAGGTCTTCTTGTGCTTGCCTGCATGCCCTAGGGAAGGATGGAGTCTGACCTGATTATGATATCCTCCTAAATTGAGCAGTCAGTTAACATCCACATCCAGATATCGGCCTTGGCCCACCTGGGGCGCATTGGGAGTGCACGTCAGAAGACTTCTCATGCAAAGCATGTGGTTTTACAAGGCTGTATACCCAAGAAAAACCAGCTCTGTGGAACTGTAACTCAAAGAATCTATGATTTCAAGAAAGTAGAGAAAACTGAAGGCCTAATAGTTTTATCCCAATCCTGACATGGAATGATATACTGCTGGCCATTTGTCCCATCGTACATATTCTTTCTGTGCAAATTTCTTCTCTTCATTTATATATCCACTCTCATTTTGAAAGTTACTTCCCTTTTATTTGTTCATGGGATATGGAAATGCCTACATTGCTGCAGATCTGGAGTCACATGCAGGCCAGACTAGGTGCGGATGGCAGATTTCCTTCCCTAAAGGACATCAATAAACTGGATGGGTTTCTACAATGGTTACACAGATTTTATTGAATTCAAATTTCACCATCTGCCACAGGGCTCTGGATTACCTGTCCAGTGACATTACCAGTGCACCAGCTTCTTCCCCAAGTAATCAATCTGTTTTCATCACCCTTCTTGTGTAGCACATTCCAGATCATTACTCGCAGTACACATCCTTCTTCAACACAACAGGCTCATTAAGGATAATATTTTATATTTTACTGGGTGCATAATCAATCAATTTACTCATATTACAAGTTTTTAAAAAGCAAGTTGGTTGATTTCTCTGCACAATCTGTTCACGATGCTCTCGCTTCCACTGTCTGTGTGTGACCCTGGTCTTTTGTAATCTGCAAAACACAAAAGAAGAGGGGAAATGAACAGTGTGTCAAGTAGCATCACTGTTGGGCACAAAACAAACCAGTTTCCCAAAATCAATTATGCAAACTTGAAAATACAACAAAATTAAACCAAACTTCTCCAACTCACCAGCTTCTGGGATCTCTGCCTTAATCTTTCCCACACGGAGAAAAGGACCTACCAGGAGGTTGGAAATAAAGAGTGGATTATTACATTGCAAGAAAACTGAAGAAGAAAAAATAAATAGGAATTAATTTAAATCATTGTTAAATAGGCATCCTCCAATTTTAACCATTCATATTGTGACACAATGAGAAGGAACCCCTTGGTGTCAGTGACCATAATATGATAGAATTCACCCTGCAGTTTCAGTGGAAGCAGCTGGAATCGGATGTTACGGTACTACAATTGAGGAAAAGGTAACTAAAAGACAAGAGGGAGGAGCTGGCCAGAGTTGTTTGGAAGGGGAGGCTAGCAAGGAGGACGATGGAGCAGGAATGGCTGGAGTTTCTGAAGGGAATTCAAGGAGGCACAAATATTCATCCCAAAGAAGATGAATAATACTAACGGGAGGGTGCGGCAACCATGACTGACAAGCGAAGTCAGGGACAGCATAAAGGCAACAGAAAAAGCATACAATTTGCCGAAGACTAGTGAGAAGCAAAGGATTGGAACATCTTGAAAAACCAACAGAGGGCAATTAAAAATACATTGGAGAGTCAGCAAGGGTCAAGATGAAATTCAAGGGTAAGCTAGTTGGTAACAAAAAAGAAGATTGCAAGAGCTTTTTTGAGATATATAAAATGTCAGAGAGGCAAGACTGAACATTAGACTGTTAGAAAATGAGGCTGGAGAAGTAGTAATGGGAAACGAAGAAAAAGTAGAGGAACAGAATAGGTACTTTGCATCAGTCTTCACAGCGGAAAATACCAGTAGCATTCCAGAACTTCAAGGGAATCAGAGGGCAGAAGTGAGTGTAGTAGCCATCACTAAAGAGAAGGTGCTGGGGAAGCTGAAGAGTCTGAAGGTGGATAAATCACCTGGACCGAATACACTACACCCCAGAGTTCTGAAGAAGATAGCTGAGGAGATTGTACAGGCATTGACGATGATCTTGCAGGAATCACTGGGGTCAGGGGGGATCCCAGAGGATTGGAAAATAGCTAACATAACAACCCTGTTTAAGAAAGGAGGGAGGCACAAGGCAGGAAACTATAGGCCGATTAGCCTGACCTCGGTCATTGGTAAGATTTTAGAGTCATTACTAAGGAAAAGATTGCGATGTACTTGTAAGTGCATGGTAAAATAGGCCTGAGTCAGCACAGCTTCATCAAGAGGAGACCATGCCTGACAAGTCTGTTAGAATTCTGAGTAGGTCATGGAATACACGCTACAGGTTCCCCTCCAAACTACAGATCATTCAGGCTTAGAACAATATGCCACTCTTTCACTGTTGCTGCCTCAAAATCCTGGCTCTTTCTTCTAACAACACAACGGGTGTCATTACACTCCAAGGACAGTTTAAAAGTTCACCTTGTCCAGGGCAAGGAATGCTGGCCTAGTTAACAATGCCCACAGCCCAAGAATGAATGAGGGAAAAAAAACCTCAGTGAGGAAGCTGTATGGCTTATGGACTCACACAGCAGTGGAGGCCATTCAACCCACCATACCATTAATAGTTCTTTGAAAAAGCTATCTAATTAGTTCCACTCCCTTGCTCTTTCATTATAGCTCTGTAGTTTTCTAAGTATTGATCCAATTCCCCTCTGAAAATTCGTATTGAGTAATTAGGTTGTTACATTATGTACCTTGATGAAAAGGTCATTAGCCCATTCATGCTTGTGTATTTATGAAGCTTTTATTTAGTTTGTAATCACCTTTGTTTTGTTTTGTTTTGATCAGACAGTCAGAGTGCAATATCTACAATGAAAGATTAAATCAGCAAAGAACTAACCCCTGCAGCTTTACCAGTAAGTGCCATGGGAACATAATAACTAGGGTTATTTATTTATGATGAATCAAATGCAATTTGAAATCAAGTTTATTGTCATCATAACTTTTCACTTTTCGTTGCAGAGAAGTGGCCTGCTCCTTGCCCTCTGCTAGTCACTTTATAAGCCATAGTCCAGGAAACTGAACCGTCCCTGTTCATTCTCCAATGAAGAAATCACCTAATCTCAGTTCTTTGCCTGAGACAGTGAATAGTATTCACAGTCACTGCCACTCCACCATTCTGCAGTTCAGCTGTTATTTTGATTTTACCTGCTTCCCTAGCCATTAGATGCATCCCTTGTTATTTTGGTAAAGTAGATCAGCAGCAAACACTTAGCGAGGCTGGCATCTACTAATTTACATTAGACAGTACTAACACAGAGTGCCAATCAAAGCCACTATAACCAGGACAAATTGTAAAGAGGTTAAATAAAGTTTGGGTCTCCCAGTTAAATTAAGCTAGTATTAAACATTATTCAAACATCTTACCCACGTTTGTGTCAGCGTACCTTCAGATGAATGGGCAGAGAGATCCCCTGGAATCTTCGGACAAGTCCAGACTCGGTTGTTTTCAGGTTGTGGGCAGCAGTAATCTCATATTGCGAGCAGACACTGGTCCTGGAGACATGTGGTCCATTGCTGACATCTACAAAATCACCGATCCTATACAGACAGGCAGAGATTGAGAAACTTACATTTATATTGTGAATAGTTTGTTCACATTCAAACAGTTAGCAGGACTTACGCCAGTCAAAATACATCACAATGGTGTTACTAAGCTTATTTCAGGCATTCCTAAACAATATGCCATGCAGAAAAGAGCTTTGCAGTCAAAGCTATTTATTGTTAAGTTATATGTTCAATATGTTACGTCAAAAATTTGCACTCTTACACTCTAAACTAATTAGTTTAAATCTTCATATAGGTTATGAGATCTTAGATTATTCTGCTAATAGTTTTACAGTCCAAGGTTATGTGAAAGTAAAAGGAAAAAGTTCACACCTAGCAATACAGTTTACTGAAATCCTAATGATCACACTGCACTACAACATCCAGTTCAACACTTTTGACTGTCCAAATAACAGCAGCAATTCAGGATTTACTGTAGCCCAAAATTAAATGCTAAACAATTATAATGCTTGAATAATGAGCCATGTCACTTGCAAGTCCAAAAGAAAGGGAATCACAACTCACAAGCCCACTTGCTTAAATTGATTACATGTACACCAATATTCAAGAAACTAAACAACAATCACAGAGAAAGGAGACTGCTTGACAGACAGCCCATCCACCACCTGAAATCTCTACTCCTCTTTTTTTTGGCATAACATGACTGCAGTGTGTAGCATCTACTGGATCCACTGCAGCAAGTCATCATTGCAACTTCGCAGGCAACTTCCACCTTCACCACATGACTACAACAGTTGACGGCAAAATTTCACCATCGTATTAAGGTAATAAGCAATGAATACTAATTGGTAGCAACACTTGTATCATAAGAAACTAGGCCTGTCAGCAATCAGTATCGGTAAACTCCTTCAACTCACATTAGAAGCTAAGGAAGTGGGATGAGTGGCTGTGGCCACGTAACTACCAGAAGTTTTTGTACATTTTCTTCCTCAGGAAAAATACGCAGAACTGTGTGCTTTAATTAAGAATTAACAACATAGGAACAAAAAAGCACAATAGATTGTTTGACCCCATGATCCTGCTCTGTCATTTAGTAAGATCACAGCTAATCTATCTGACTCAATCCACATATCCCTGGAATCTCTTAGCACCCAAAATTCTATTAACCTCAGCCTTGATCTCAACAACCGAGCATTTGGAGTCTTCTGAACAGAAAACACCAAAGATTCATTATCTCTATGTCAAATTTTGGTATTTTCAGTCTTGAAATGCTGACTCCTATACTGAGAGACTTCTTATCGTAAACACACTAACCAGGGGAAATGACCTGTGTATGCATATAAGTAAATTAGTCCAAGTTGCTCCCTCCACCAGTGCTTCATCCTAATCGATCAGATATAAATGCATTCCCCAGATCCAACATCCAAATTCAAAAGGTAAGGTCCCTCAACAGAATGCTTTTCAAGACTTAGCAGGATCCTCCACAAAACAATTCCTCCTGCTCACCTACTTTTAATGAGATTGTAGGGAAAATACTTTAGAACATTGCTCTTCTCATTTACGATGAAACCGATTCATCATTGCAATGAACTAGTCAGTGTCACGGGATAACTAAAGCAGTTCCCACCTGTACAGCTTTACAAGCTTGTTGGGATTGAGGGAAGCCTGCTCCTCAATTGCAGCCAACTTGTGTCTGTGAAGAAGATAAGGCATGTTAAGCACCCTGTACACCCAAAGCACTCATATTGCCAATTGATAGGCATTCAGTCACATATATAGTAATCATATGGATTGTTAAATATACACAAATATACCCATGAGGTCATACTATATATTGTCTATATACCTGGGTTTGATTCCCAGATAATTTTAGCTTTTCACATGCATAGTGATAGGAGGTGTGCTGCTATGAACCCATATGACAAAGAAGTGAAAATAGAAAGTCATCCAGGGTTTCCCATCCTCATCAGTGCCTTCTGATGGCAAGTGTGGTGAGTTTGTGTCCCTTCATGCATTCAGGGGGAAATCAGCCTTCTCTATGCTGAACTGGGTGGTTGAATAACACACTGGCGTTCCCTATCCAATGTTCACACAAAAAGAATGGTCACTGTGGCAAGATACTGAAAGGCTGTCAGAAACTGTGGAACTGTAACAGCCAGATTCAGAATAGGGAAGAAAATAGGGTACACAAAAGAAGGCAGATAGGGAAAAAAGGAGCCAGTTCTAAACAGCAACAGCAGAAACACAAGAACTGCAGTGTGTTGATTGTCTTGTAAGAAAAACTGCAGCTGCCTGGAAAAGTTACAGCAATGCAGAAGCAGCTACTCAAATATCCCAGTGCTTACTTGTTCTCCTGAAATATTTCCACAGCAACCTTGGGTGCCACCTCCAATGATTCAAAGGGCAAGTCTTTATGAATAAGCATATGAGCGTCTTTGCTGAGGGAACGCAAGTTCTCCTGGAATGGAGAAGACAGAAAACACAAGACAATGAGAACAAGGCTTACATATGTAAATAAATCCTTTCCCAAACCACCTGTGGAGGAGACCAGTGTATATCTGATACAAGAGAATAAAAGGATCAGGGAAATCTGCAGTATAGAAAGTAGTCACACAGACCACTGTGTCTGAATTTATCTTTCCTTCCTTTAGAAGATGGAACACTCTACCTAGGGCAAACCCTATACCAAATTTAAAAATTTACAAATTTAGTGGCACACATAAAAATAGAAAATGGCAAGCTCCCGACAAACACCAAGCCACATTCAGAAGAAGGCCTTAGCTCAAATTGCTGGTCTCTACTGTATTTAGCTACTCTCTGGCAAACAGTTTGATGCAGTATAATGTGACGCTTTTCACTGTTAAAGAGTCTGAGATACTCCTACTTTTAGACTTTTGCAGGCTCTACTACAGAACTGGGCACTAGCAGGAATAGTGTCTACAGAAAAGGAAGGAGTGTGTGAAAAGAATTCAGAAAAATTTATATTTTCAATATTTAATTTAGAAAAGTCTCCCTGAAGGGAAACTCTATTATGGAGTATGGCCTCAAGGGAAAATGTGTCAAGTTTGGGGGAAATTCAGAGCAAGTAAGTAATCCTCACCTTCTTTTGAATGAAGGCCACTACACAAAATTGTTCATCATTGTCCTCAAAAATGACAGAAGCAGGACATTTCTGGCCCTGGTCGCCATATAAATGGCCACTTGGTAGTACAAGGGCAGTACTTGCATGAATGTCTGCTGGATTCAAAAGGTAATTGACTGGGTGAAGACCTTTGAGACAAAAGTAACTGTAACCTTTGTGCCTCATCCCCATATACTCTCACTACTCACTCTAATGGAAATCAAAAAAAGGAACATCAGGATTGGAATGGGCCATTCAGCTCATCAGGACTGTTCGTTTAGATCATGGGTTGATGCATATTCCAGCTGCTGCTTAAATCCATGTTCCTCGATACTCTCACCAAATCAAAATCTACCTCCAACTTGAAAACTCCAATTCCAGTCCCAACATCTACAGTCTCTTGGAGGAAGAAAACTTCAGATTTCAAATGCCACGTGTGTTAGCACTCCATATCCAGATCTTTACATGCTCCAATTTTACAAAAGTGGTGCCACTTGGTTCATAGCGCCTGTGCCACCTTTCTGAAGGAGCTTTCTAACTTAAAACCACAGCATAACTTGCTGTCTGTAATTCTGCAAGTTAGTTCCCGTCAGATTCATTCTCCGCAAAATCAATACCCAAATGCTTTTTGAAAGTTTCTATGGAATGTTTCCACCAGACTTCCAGGTAACGTGTTCCATGCGTCACTGAAGCCTGCTATGTGAAGAAGTTTTACATTTCCCCACTAGTTCTTCCATAAAATATCCTTTACATCAGTTACACACAATGACAGGTCAGTACAGAGAGAAGGTGGCATGTTGTCAGAGGGTCAGTATTGAGGGTACGTTTCACTGCTGGAGGGTCAGAATTGAGCGAATTGCTGCACTGTGGGAGGAAGCATCACTGTGATGAGATGTTAATCCGAAGTTCTGTCTGCCCCCTCAGATGGACACAAAAGATCCCACAGCCACCAATAAAAAAACAGCAGAAATCTCCATGTTGCCTTTTTTTTTTGGGTCTGGTCACACTTGGGAGGCCTGTTCAGTCCCTACAGTTGGCCTCAGTGCCTAGAGGTGTTTTGGGGTAGGGGGCAGCAATTGCAGTTTGTGTGCGTGTGTCAGGGCAGGGAGGGAAGAGGAGGGTAATTTAACTGCGATCCTTCTAGATCACAGTGCTTTCTGTGCGAGAGGACGGCATGGCTAAAGCAATGCTGTCCTTCTATCTAAAGGACTGGAATATAAGGATGCAGAAGTTATGCTGCAGTTATACAAAACCCTGGGTCTGGGTGGGATGTTTTTCGAAGGGTCAGTGCAGACTTGATGGGCTGAATGGCCTCTTTCCACACTGTAGGGATTCTGTGATTTTATACTCCACAAAAGAATCAAAACTTAGATAAAACAGGGGGATAAATACCCCAGGATAAGCTAATTGTAAAATCCTTAGGATAAAGCAGCTGCCTTAGATCTTCACTCTTTACAAGTTTCTCCAGCCATGGACACAGTTTTCCATCATTTTTCAAAAGTCTGCACTAGGGCTTTAGCCAAGATCACCGTTTGAAATAAAGGTATTAATGTTAAGTTTACAGCTCACTGTGAGCAGATTCTCTTCTCTGCCTTCAGGCAATGAATTTCATGTATTGCAATGATGAAGCTCCTGCTCATTCTCTCAGCAGTGTCAGGAGATTCACAGCCACCTATGAGCAAGGCTGGGCCGAGAGTGACATCTTGTGGATAAAACATTACACAGCATCTGGGGAAATGCAGCTTCCTTTTACACTAATTGCAAAACCCATTCCTGGTAAGAGACAGCAAGCTCAATGCTCTGCTCAGCTGTTCATGACACTGCGCTCCAGTAAAATATGAATTATGCCTTCTTTTCCTTTATAGGCAATCCCCCAGGATCGAGGACGGCTTGCTTCACTTCCAAGTCAATAGGTCTGGAGATGGATGATAGGCCCAAAGCTCAAACTGCAGCCCTCTGCCACAGGCAGGGCAGGAGCAGGTACTCTGAGAATCGGGTAGTTTTGTGCACTCAATCCGCTGCCTCGAATAGACCTTTGTATGATCTCAATGTGGGTTCTCAATTTGTTCAGTGCCATGTCGAACCTTCTCTATTTTGGTCAGTCACAAGCCTGTGGCTCCAACGGGTTGGAGGGAATGTTTGACCACTTCATGGCTCTTTAAGGACATCCCCAGAACATTTCCGCTGTTGTCCGGGAAGTTTCCTGCCATAATCAAGTTCCAAATAGAACAGTTGCTTTCGGAGTCTGGTGTCAGGCATACAAATAACATGGCCTCCCAAGAGGAGCTGGTTATAAGCACGTTGCACCTTGATGCTAGGCATGTTGGCTTGGGAGAGGATCACCTTTCTTGCTAACAGATTTGAAGGATCTTCTGAGACACTGAGTGGTATTTCTCCAGTACTTTAGGTGCCTGCTGCAAGTTATCCAAGTCTCTGGAGCATATAGAAGCACGGGGATCACTGCTGCCCTGCAAACCAAGACACAGCTCTCAGGTTTTAAGTGCAGGTCCTCAAATAGTCTTTTCCACAGGCAGCTGAAGGAATGATCTGGCACACTGGAGGAGATGATGAAATTTCATCATTTATGCCCGAGTTCAGGGAGCGAGAAGGATCCCAGGATATGAAAAATTGGTCCACATTTTCCAGATCTTATCAGCATAGGTATTAAACACAATTGGGAAAGTGACATTCACATCTTGGAGACACAGAAACTTTAGGCAACTTGATTAAGATCTACAATGCAGGTCAGGTTCTTCTAAATAAAGAAACAAAGGGAAAAGACTTGCATCTACAATGCGCCTCAGAATGAACTGTCCCTACATATGAAGGAAATCAGTCAGAAAGATCACAGCTCAAATGTCAGACTATGCTCAGTTAGCTGTTCTCAGCTACGATGGCCAATTTATTCCTAGATGATCAATGGGCCACATATAAGATATCCCTCCAACTCATTCCGAGATAGTAAGAACTGCCGATGCTGGAGTCAGAGATAACACAGTGTGGAGCTGGAGGAACACAGAAAGCCAAGCAGTATCAGAGGAGCAGGAAAGATGACATTTCAGATCAGGACCCAAAACGTCAACTTTCCTGCTCCTCTGATGCTGCCTGGCCTGCTGTGTTCCTCCAGCAACACACTGTGTTATCTCTCCCTCCAACTCATCCCTGGATTTACATATTTCAATCTGCTTCCTACTAGCCTCTCTCAGTTCGTACACTAACTTTCACATGGTAAGTGACTAGTTTTAAAATGGCATGAGTATTTCATTGATAGTAGGAACTGCAGATGCTGGAGAATCTGAGATAACAAGGTGTAGAGCTGGATGAACACAGCAGGCCAAGCAGCATCAGAGGAGCAGGAAAGCTGACGTTTTGGGCCTAGACCCTTCTTCAGAAATGAGGGAGGGGAAGGGGATTCTGAAATAAATAGGGAGAGAGAGGGAGGTGGATAGAAGATGGATAAAGGAGAAGATAGGTGGAGAGGAGACAGACAGGTCAGAGAGGCGGGAGTGAAGCCAGTAAAAGGTGAGTGTAGGTGGGGAGTTAGGGAGGGGATAGGTCAGTCCAGGGAGGACGGACAGGTCAAGGGGCCTAGTAGGTAGGAGATGGGGGTGGGGCTTGAGGTGGGAGGAGGGGATAGGTGGGAGGAAGGACAGGTTAGGGAGGCGGGGACAAGCTGGGCTGGTTTTGGGATGCGGTAGGGGGAGGGGAGATTTTGAAACTTGTGAAGTCCACATTGATACCATTGGGCTGCAGGGTTTCCAAGCGAAATATGAGGTCCTGTTCCTGCAACCTTCGGGTGGCATCGTTGTGGCACCGCAGGAGGCCCAGGATGGAGATGTCGTCTAAGGAATGGGAGGGGGAGTTGAAATTGAAATGGTTCGCAACTGGGAGGTGCAGTCGTTTGTTGCGAACCGAGCACAGGTGTTCCGCAAAGTGGTCCCCAAGCAGGACACATCTGCTAATGTGGTATACTGTATCCGCTGTTCCAGATGTGGCCTCCTCTACATCGGGGAAACCAAGCGGAATTCCATAGTAAGATCCTAGGAAGCTGAAGACAAAGCTACTAATAGTGGAGATATCAAGCTAGGATGCGCAAGAGACAAGTTTTGGAAGAGAACAAGTATCTCAAAGGATTATAGAGCTAGATGAGGTTACAGAAATAATTTGAAGTTCACCACAACCCAGCAATCTGCAAACTTCCCTCACCAGCAGTAATTTGCCTCTAGCTGATCTTGGTCTTGTTCTTATATGAAACAGCAATTAACCACTAAATGATCTTTCGTTTATCATATTTTCAGCCTTAAAAAGAGAGGCTTAGACACAGCTCAACCTTTGCTACAGAATAGCGTGTGCAAATAATATATAAAAATCAGGAAGGTTACTCACTCAATCTGATATACTATGAACAATACCAAAAGGAATAATCGGCAGGCATCTAAGTTTAAGTCACATTGCCCAGGGATAGTTTTCCCCTTGGTTTGGATACAAACATTAGAAATTCATTACATTCTGTGGTGGGGAGGTCAAAGGGAAAGTGGGTGTGGGGAAGGGGCCCCTTTTAAATTAAATCAGAGGATGGCTGGTTGGAAACTTCAAGCAAGAGGGAACAGATCATTGTCAGCACACTTACCACAGAGGGTGTCCAGTCATTTAATCTTCCATCCAATATAACGTCATAACAGAAAGCTCCAGAAATCACTGTGACAGAAAATAAATATCACACTGCAATAATCTCAAAGTGAAAAACATATTATTACTGAGGACAAGATTTGTATCGTTATCAGTTCCTTGACCGCTTAGCAGCTTAGGACTATTACATTTGTGTTGGTGTCTCAAGCATTTTGAAGTTGGTGAATACTTGAGTAACGTTCTGTGTAAAGGTTAGAGGAGTCAAAAGCAGAGTCGATGCCTCTTGACACTTTCCAAGAGGAACAATAATGGTTGCTCCCTTTCTGTCCCAATCGAATCCAACACAGAATGGTTATGACTTCTCCGTTGCTTTGCACATGTCAACTGTTGGATCAATTGATACTCACTCACCTCCAAATCACAATGTTCCGTTTTCAAGCTCCACTCCAGAGCTTGATCACAGAGAGCCAGGCTGTCACTCCATCAACAGTACCGATGGAAAGTTGGCCAAATAAATTGGCCAGCAAATCTAGCAGTCCCAGCAGCATCAGAAATCAGTAGTGGGCACTGCTGGGACTATAAGCAGGCCTCAGTGGCAAAAGACACCCCAGAATTCTGTACTTCCCTGCTGCTTGATTGCTTCAAAACACAGATTCCCCATTCCTGTGTGCATGCCAAGGCCGGGTGTCATATCAGACAGCACATCACCATTGCAATGCACCACAAAGGACATACAGCAGAGATATAAGCCATTCCACTCAACTAGTTGGGAGTTTATTTTCAAAACAAACCTCCCCCCACCCTTTTTTGCGTCCTTCTACTACTTTCCACCCTCACCTGTTTCTCAAACTTAAATATGTTTACACTACTCTCGTCAAGTGACCCATGTGGCAGCAAGTCTGACATTCGCAATTCTCCCTGGCAACCAGGAAGATGGCAAATTGACAGCTGTATTAAAATCAGGAAGTAAAACATATTAAACACAGTTTTCTTAAAAACAACATTGGAGTACCTGGTATTTCTGGTGCTCTAATCAGTTCAACATTGTACTCTTCCTTAAACGCTGTTTGAAGAACATACCCCATGATCATAGCGCATGAACGCCAGTAAGCCTATTTAAAAATGATGCAGAACAAACATTAAATCACATCTCCTCAAACATCACAAAACCAGGATTAGTAGGAGGGAGGCTTACATAACACCTTCTTTCTACCCCTAAAAGAAAACTGGAGCTGTCAGATTCTTGTAAAACACTTTTGATTCATTTTTATTCTAATCCAGAGGGTGACATCTTAGCTTTGTTACTGGACTCTGCAAAACAGCAACAAAATGTTACAAGATGTACAACTTATTGTTCATTCTGGGAGTCTGTAAGCACAGAGCTGCTTTTGTACATGCCAAGATATAAATACCAGAAGTGTGACATTGCAGTGATACAAATACACAATTTTTTAAAATCTATATCTCTGTAAGCAGAAGATTTCCCCAAAGGAGAAAGTCAAAAGGACAGTGGGGTAAAAGGTTGATTTGAGGAAATGTTTGATTTCAGAAAGGGCATTGGAAGTCATCACCAATTCAATAAAGAAGAGTAGAGGGAAGGGCTTTTATTTAGTTTTTATAAATGGTTACTGTCAGTCAGAGTATCTTTTTAAATTGGGATACTTTGGTGAAAAGCCCAAGCCTATAGACAGCGAGAAAATCTAAACATTAAAATGACCAATACTAGCAAATTTCCTTACCACTTCCAACACTCCGCGTCAATTTTACATCCTTGTCATAAACCTTCCCCCTCAGCCCCACCTCCAGCTTTTTGCAAACTCAATGGGCTTTCCAATCCCAACACCAGCTGAGTTGCCCACCATACTATACCCTATGGTGGAGCAGGTTAATTCCCAACATAGTCAATCAAGTGATGAAACCCTCATGTATTCCCATGTTACCTCCATACTCCACCCTTCAGGCAGTTACAGTCAAAGAGAAAGTGGACAATCGATATTCAATTTTTATCATTTAACTTTAATGCCAAAGTCATTCATGGAGTAAGAACTGATTTGAACAAATCCAAAATCAACTAGTCAGGAGTTTATTCCCAACACAAGCCTCCCACCAACATTCTTCACATCCTTATAAAATGGTTGCTGCGATCACCTGACATGGTTGCAACAAGCTCACGAACCTATCAGCAAACAAGGATTGGTCGGAGCTGAAATCAACGTCATTATAAAACAGCACCAAAACTCAGATCTCTCAGTTGACTGGTACCTTTCTGGAAGTTACACATTGAGATGAAAGGTTGCTTGTACAACATTTGGCTTGGGAAAACAAACAGCAGACTCAGGAATATACCAATGGATCTTTATTAACAACCGTTTGAGCAGCAGTGGGGAGGCTGGGAAAAATGGATTTGTGAACAAGAACTGGGAGACTCTCTTTCTTTCTACCTCAACCTCACACACAAGCTGTTGAAGCAACAGCAACAGCAACAGAAAACTCCAAGACATCTGAAGCCTTGCAATTACAGAGTAAACAGCAGCTAAACAGTTGGACTATTTTTCATTCTCACAACTCAAAGTCTCGAAAAAAACTGTAAACTGCAACGGCCTTTATCTTCCTGTCCACAGTAGATTTCCCTCCTCCACTTTGTTTGTAAGCGCGTAACCCATGATTGCTCTGTGCTAAATAGAAAAACAAAAATTGTGGCAACTGACCAAGAGGAGATTAAAAAACTGAGAGCAAGTTACTGGTGTAGAGATAGTAGCAGTTGGAACAATGCAGAATATGACAAAGGTTAAAAAGGGAATGAAGCCACAGAGGGGGCCAGGTAAGTTTATAAGACAGAAGGTGGAAGGGAAATTTCACAGTTTCAGCATCTTGAAAATAGAAGACCATATGAAAAGCCAGCGTTTTGAGCTTGCAGGAAGGTGATGCCACTTTTACAGCTCAGGAGGCAAGTTCCCAAAATGTAATCACCATTCCATTGTGTTCACATAAATGTAACAGTGCAGCACAGGAAGGATAGGAAATGGGCAATGAACTAACAGAAAACTGCTTTTGTAAGTAGCTAGATGTTTGATTGTAAAACAGCTGTCAAACTTAAGAATGTGCACTGGGCGTGTGATTAACTGCACTGTATAAAATGGTGACAACACAAAGGGAAAGTTTAGTGGATAATTCAAGTTCAAGGATATATCAAATATTCCAAGATCTAGTAAATGTATGAATTTTTCATAATTTGTTCACTTGAACTGTGAAAAACATAAACCGTAGGGTCAGCAGACCCAAAATGTTAACTCTGATTTCTCTTCAGAGATGCTGCCAGACCTGCTGAGCTTTTCCAGCAATCTCTATTTTTGTTTCTGATTTAAAGCATCTGCAGTTCTTTCAGTTTTTAAACCGTAGATATATCTTTCCCAGCTGGGTAATCTCCGGAGATAGCATTTTGAGCTGTGCTAGTAGTTACAATCTTGTTTCTGGTGGTGGCTGTTGTGAGATCTGTCATGATACATTAATAACAATCTGTGAGAAATCTATTGGCAACAGTTTTTACTGCCCTCTTTTATTAAGCTACTGTTTTTAATCAGAAGAAAACAGGTTATAACAGTTTTGCAACAGAAAACAGTGGGGTTGAGAGGGCCAAACAAGCATCATCTCCATACTCATCACCTGTCAAAGCACATCTTGTAATTGCAGTTGAATAAATTGGTTTTGTGGCAACATCCTTCCCCCAGCAATTGATTTACTAGAATAAAACATTCCCCCATGTCTCCAACATTCAGAAAAACAACCATAAATAGGCAATCAAGCCAGAAGGATCTTAGTTTCAATTTCCGTCTGCTAAGCTAGCTGATTTGACGTGAGATATCAGTAAGCTTTCTAAAATTGACACAGCGTCCTGGGTTAAAGAGTGATAAAAATGAAGCTAAAACCCGTTGTCATCTCTGTCCACACTAATGAAATCACAGTGTAGAACCTTTACCTTATTAACTTCTTCTGGGTTCTCATCCTTGAAAGTCAGGAACTGAATGTCACAGGATTTGTTGAGGGGTTTATACATATCCCAGACTTCCCCATCCACAAGTGCAAGCATAGAACGCTTTACACACCATTCACTCATATCTGTGCAGACAAGAGAGATTACAGAATGAAGCAGCTCATGATTCTAAAGACATCACAGATTCATTTCACAAAAACCAACAACTGCTTGGATTTATACAGTTCCCTTTGCATGGTAAAGCATCCTAAGTGACTTCACAGGAGCATAACCAGAGTAAAATCTCAACACCATGCCACATGAAGATATACTTACAAATAACGAGCAAAGAGCTAAAACTGACAGGTGCATATCTGAATGCATGTAGCATTAAAATAAACACAGATGAACTGAGAGCGCAAAATTAATAAAAAAGATTTGTAGCCATTAGATATAGCTGCAGGATGACATAAGGAAAACTGGAATAACAAGAAAGTAAGAAAAGGTGGATGGGTGGCTCTGTTAGTTAATGAAGGTATTCGTGCAATTGACGGTGATAACTTTTTTTTTGATTTGTTTGCGGGATGTGAGCATCGCTGCCTGGGCCAGCATTTCTTGCCCATCCCTAGTTGCCTTTGAGAAGGTGGTGCTGATCTGCATTCTTGAACCGCCGCAGTCCTCCTGCTGTGGGTTCACACACAATACTATTAGGGAGGGAATTCCAGGATTTTGAGCCAGGTGCAGTGAAGGGAGAGCTATATATTTCCAAGTCAGGATGGTGAGTGGCTTGGAGGGGAACTTGGAGGTGGTTATATTCCCATATGTCTGACACCTTGTCCTTCTAGATGGAAGTGGTCGTGAGTTTGGAAGGTGCTGTCTGAGGATCTTTGGTAAACTTCTGCAATGCATTTTGTAGATAGTAGTAGCAGTGTGTACTGAGCATCGGTGGTGGAGGGTGCAGATTCTTCTGGATGTAGTGCCAATTAAGCAGGGTGTTTTGTCCTGGATGGTGTCAAGTTTCTTGAGTGTTGCTGGGGCTGCACTCATCCAGGCAAGTGGGGGGTATTTCATCACACTCCTGACTTGTGCTTTGTAGATGGGGGACAGGCTTTGAGTGGACAGGAGGGGAATATCTCGCTGCAGTATTCCTAGATTCTGACCTGCTTTTGTAGCCTCTGCATTAATATGGTGAGTCCAGTTGAGTTTCTGGTCAATGATAACACCCAGGATATTGATAGTGGGGGATTCAGTGATGGTGACACCATTGAATGTCAAGGGACAGTGGTCAGTTTGTCTCTTATTGGTGATGGTCACAGCCTGGTATTTGTGTAGCGTGAATGTCACTTGTCAGCCCAAGCGTGGATATTGTCCAGATCTTGCTGCATTTGAACATGGACTGCTTCAGTATGTGAGTCGTCACGAACGGTGCTGAACATTGTGCAATCATTGGCAAACATCCCCACTTCTGACCTTATGATGGAGGGAAGGTCATTGATGTAGCAGCAGAAGATGGTTGGGCCTAGGGCACTATCCTGAGGAACTCCTGCAGAGATGTCCTGGAGCTGAGATGACTGACCTCCAACAACTACAACCATCTTCCTATGTGCCAGGTAAGACTCCAACCACCGGAGAGTTTATCCCCTGAAACCAACCCATTGATTCCAGTTTTGCCAGGGCTCCTTGATGCAACTCTCGGTCGAATGCAGCCTTGATATCAAGGGCTGTCATTCTCACCTCACCTCTGGAATTCAGCTCTTTTGTCCATGTTTGAACCAAGGCAGTAATGAGGTCAGGAGCTGAGTGGCCCTGGTGGAACCCAAACTGGGCATCACTGAGCAGGTGCTACTTGACAGCACTGTTGATGGCACCTCCCATCACTTTACTAATGATCGAGAGTGGACTGATGGGGCAGTAATTGGCCAGGTTGGATTTGTCTTGTTTTTTGTGTACAGGATATACTTGGGCAATTTTCCACATTGTCGGGTCGATACCAGTGTTGTAACTGTACTGGAACAGCTTGGCCGGGGAGCAGCAAGTTCTGGAGCACAGGTCTTCAGTACTATTGCTGGAATGTTGTCAGGACCCATAGCCTTTGCAGCAGCCAGCATCTCCAACCATTTCTTGATATCACGTGGAGTGAGTCGAATTGGCTGAAGACTGGTATCTGTAATGCTGGTGACCACATGAGGAGGCCGAGATGGATCATCTACTCAGCAATTCTGGCTGAGGATTGCTGCGAAAGCTTTAGCCTTATCTTTTGCACTGATGCGCTGGGCTCTTCCATCATTGAGGATGGGGATATTTGTGGAGCCTCCTCCTCCAGTGAGTTGGTTAATTGTCCACCACCATTCACAACTGGATGTGGCAGGACTACAGAGCTTAGATCTGATCCATTGGTTCTGGGATCGCTTAGCTCTGTCTATCACTTGCTGCTTTTGCTGTTTGTTGGCTTCACCAGATTGATACCTCATCTTCAGGTATGCCTGCTGCTGCTCCTGGCATGCCCTCCTGCACTCTCCATTGAACTAGGGTTGATCCCCTGACTTGATGTTAATGGTTGAGTGAGGAATTTGCCGAGGTTACAGATTGTGTGGAGCACAATTCTGCTGCTGTTCTTGGCCCACAGCGCCTCATGGATGCCCAATCTTCAGTTGCTAGATCTGTGTGATAGTGCCACACAACACAATGGAAGTTATTCTCAATGTGAAGGCAGGGCTCTGTCTCCACAAGGACTGTGCGATGGTCACTGTTACCAATACTGTCATAGACAAATGCAACTGCAGCTGGCAGATTGGTAAGGAGGAGGTCAAGTATGTTTTTCCCTCTTGTTGGTTGCCTCACCACCTGGCACAGACCCAGTCTAGCAGCTATGTCCTTTAGGACCCAACCAGCCCAATCAGTAATACTACTGCCCAGCCACTCATGGTTTGCCTAAGTTCTGAACCTAAGTTCAGAAAACCGAGATGCAGAAACAGTTTGGGGTAGAATGATATAGGAAGAAATTCATTTGTGGAAGTCGTTATGACTTCTTAACATTAGCATGGGGTATAAATAAAGAAATAATGAAAAATAAAAACAGAAATTGCTGGAAAAGCTCAGTAGTCTGGCAGCATCTGTGGACAGAAATCAGTCAATGTATCGCGGGTCCAGTTCTGAGGAAGGGTCACTGGATCGAAACATTAACTCTGATTTCTCTCCACAGATGTTGCCAGACCTGCTGAGCTTTTCTAGCAATTCATGTTTTTGTTTTTATTTCCAGCAGTTCTTTCAGTCTTTAAAGAAATTATGAGAGTTTGTCAAAAAGGCATAGTGATAATCAAGGGAAATTTTAATCTACGTAACAACAGAAAAGTCAGATAGTCACAGGTAGCCAGGTTGAGGAGTTCACATAATGTTTTCAGGTTAGTTTCTTAGAACAGTATGTTCTGGAGCTGACTAGAGAGCAAACTATACTAGAGTAGGTGTTACGCAATGAGATAGGAGTACTCATTGATCTTATACTGAAAGGCCCCTAGGTAGCAATGATCATAATTTTACATCCAGTTTGAAGAGACAGAGATGGGGTCTGCAATTAATTTTTAAAATTTAAATAACCACAATTGTGAGGACATGAAAGCAGAGCTGCATAAAGTAAGTAGTTTAAAGGATAGGTCATTAGGGATGCAGTGGCAAGTATTTAAAGAATAGTTCAGAATATACGGAATACATGAATTCCAATCACAAAGAAAAATACAAATGACAGACTCACTACCCGTGGGTTAACTAGAAATGTAATAAGACAGTTTCAGACTAAACAAAACTGGATAAAGACAAGAAGCATGTCAGAAGATTGAGCAGAATATAAAAAACAGCAAGAAAGATCAAAAAATTAATAAAGAGGGCAAAACTGGAGTATGATTTTCTCTAAAAGCTAGACAGAGCCAGCTAGAAGTAGAAAAATACATAGTAATAGTTTCTATAAATATTTAAAGAAGAAAAAAGTTAACCAAATCAATGTTGGGCCGATAGAAAGTCAGTCTGGAGAATTAATAATGGAAAGAAAGGAAATGGTGGCTGAATTAAACAGGTTTTTTGCATCTGTCTTGATTACAGAGAATATTAATAACATCCCAGAAGCATAAATAAATCAAGACATGGTAGAAAGGGAGGAACTCAGGAAAATCAATTACCAGGGAAGTGACACTGAGCAACTCCAGAGCTGTATGCTGACAAGTGCTTGGGTCCTCATGGATTTCATCCTGGAGTCTTTAAAAGAAGTGGCTACGAAGTGAATTGAAGCATTTGTTTTAATTTAATAAAGTTCCCTTGATTTGGTGTCAGTACCATCAGAAAACAAGAATGAAAATGTTAATTTTGAGGTATTGTTGGAACACGAGCCAATGAAGGTTTCCCTCCCATCTCCATGCAACCTTCAACTTTGCACCAACAAGCCCTAGCAAAATCAGAGTCAATAGGGTCAAAATCTCTCTCAGATGCAGTCATACCAAGCACATCCTCAGCCTTAACAATGCCAATGCTTTCCTGAGCAGCCTCTCAACTTCAAATTATCTGTAATCTTCAGCACAAGTAAAACTCTGTTCTATTGCTGACACACAACACGTCAAGCTCACCGATTACAGGACTCTCAGCTGACCCACAACAAGTTTTGCTTTGCTTCATCACTTTACCTCTATGCCTTCAGCACAAACTTCTTATTCTCTCATTTAAATATCACCATGACTTTGCTCCTCCCTATCTGCTACCTTGGGCAACCCATTGATGGAAACTCTCAAAACCTAAATTGTTTACTAATTTATCAAGCACCTACTTACGCATGGCACAGTTGTAGGGAGTGGATAGGCCTTTGTTCATGATGAAGACCGTTCCAGGATCAGGTGTCCCCACATGTTTAACTTCAATTTTCTCAATCCTTGGGATCAGGGCTCGTTGTCTGTCTTTCTCCTTGTCAAATAACTGGCTGCGCTTCTGAAGCAGCTCTGTGCTCGCCAGGCAAGAATCTGCAGCTGTTGAAAGGAATCCTGTACAAGGGAGAACACAAACGTTAGTCATACAAGCTTACAGCACAGAAGGACAGCATTCAATCCATTATGGTCTTTAAAAGAACTATCCAATTGGTTCCACATTTCCATTCTTTTCCCCACAAATTCTTCCTCTTCATGTACGTTTCCAATTGCCTTTTGAATCTTACTATTGAATCTGCTGCCACTTTCCTACCAGGCTGTGGATTTCAGCCAACTCCCTTCTGGTTCGTTAGGTAATTATCTTAAAACTGTGCCCTCTGGTTTCAACACATCCTGCCAGATTCTGATTATCTAGCTATCAAAACTCTTCAGGATTATGTGGCACCTGATATTTGCCATTATTCAGCTCAGAAATTTTCTCCACGCTGTTCCAATCAGATAAACAAAAACAACAGCATTGGATGAAATTCTAGGAAAACATAGGAATGCAGGCACACAAGTAATCTGATCACCCCATCAAGCCTGCCTTGCCATTCTAGATCATGTTTGATCATCCTCAAAACAATCTCCCCATACAATCTCCTTATGCCTTGATGTCATTTGTCTCGAGAAATCCAATTTCTGACTTGAACCTGGTCAAAGATTGAGCTTCCACAGTCTTCTGGGGTCAAGAATTCCAAAGATTCATCACTCAATGAAGAAATCCCTCCTTAACTCAGTCTTATATGGCTTTATCCTGAGATTATGTCCCTTAGAGTCACCAGCCAGGAACCCGTCATGCCCTGTAAGACTTTTCTAAGTTTCAATATTACTTGTCACTCTTCGAAACAGTGAAGAGATTACATACACAATTTCCACAAAAAACAATGTTTCCATCTCAGGAATTAGTCTGGAGAACCTCCATTGCACTCTCACAATGGCAAGTATATCCTTCCTTATATAAGGGAGTCCAGAACTTTACATGAAAATCCAAGGCTCTGCACAAGAGCAACAAGATCTTAATGAACACAGCAGGCCAAGCAGCATCAGAGGAGCAGGAAGGCAGACGTTTCGGGCCTAGACCCTTCTTCAGAAATGGGGGAGGGGAAGGGGGTTCTGAAATAAATAGGGAGAGAGGGGGAGGCGAATAGAAGATGGATAGAGGAGAAGATAGGTGGAGAGGAGGCAGACAGGTCAAAGATGCGGGGATGGAGCCAGTAAAGATGAGTGTAGGTGGGGAGGTAGGGAGGAGAGAGGTCAGTCCGGGGAGGACAGACAGGTCAAGGGGGCGGGATGAGGTTAGTAGGTAGGAGATGGGGGTGGGGCTTGAGGTGGGATGAGGGGATAGGTGGGAGGAAGGACAGGTTAGGGAGGCGGGGACGAGCTGGGCTGGTTTTGGGATGCGGTAGGGGGGAGGGGAGATTTTGAAGCTTGTGAAGGACTTCCCCACCTACACTCACCTTTACTAGCTCCATCCCCGTCTCTTTGACCTGTCTGCCTTCCTGCTCGCCCTGCTGTGTTCATCCAGCTCTACACCTTGTTATCTCAGATTCTCCAGCATCGGCAGTTCCTACTATCTCTCAGCAACAAGATCTTGTTTACCCCTGAGCTCAAATTCTCTTGAAATGAATACCAGTAAATCATGTGCCTTTCTAATTGCTTGCTGTACCTGCATGCTATCTTTCAGTGACCCATGGAAAAGTACGAAATCCTTCTAGATACCCGCACTTCCCAATCTCTCATCATTTAAAAAAAATTCTACTTTGCTGTTTTTATCTACCGAAGTCAATAACTTCATATTTACATTATATTCCATCAGACATGTCTAGCCCATTCACTCAGTGTGTCGAAATCTTCTTTAAGTCTCTTTGCATCCCTCCCACAACTTGCATTTCAGTCCAGTTTGGTATCATCTGCAAATCTGGAAATATTACACTGGTCCCAACATTCAAATCTTTTATATAGCTTGCAAACAGTTGTTGGCCTAGAACTAAGCCTTGAATTACCCCACTACAGCCTGCCATCTGCAGAATGATCCCTATTCTTACTCTTTCTGTCTAGTAATAATTTAACTTGATCTGTGCATTCATATACTCAACCTTTGGGCAATTTTATGTGCAGTCCCATAGACTGCCTTTAAAATCGGTTATTTTAATGTTATTCTCCATTTTGATCCCATTTGACGCTTGTCTTTGCTTCATTAGAATTCAGGAATTTGAATTCCTTTGTTGATCACTGTGGCTAAAAAGAGGGCTTCACTTGAATGCATTGTTTAAACTTACACCGATCTACACTGGTTCAATTAACTCTCACTCTAACCCTACTTCTATACTTCCACTACATAAACATATTCAAAGTAAGTTAATTTGGAAGTTTCTAATGTAAACCTATTACACTATAATTACAATTATAATGCCCTACAAGAGCAACATTACCAAGATTTAATGACAAGGGAAACAAGACGTGAATAATCCTTGCAATTAGCTCTATCATTCTAGGATATCACGGCCAATCTGATTACGGTCTCAGCTCCAGATTCCCACCTACTCCCAAAAACCTCTGACTCCCTTGCTTGTCAAGAACCTATCTATTTGTTTCTCAAATATGGGCAATGACTCCACCTCCACAGAGAACAAACTTTCATAGACTCGACACTTATCAAGAGAAAAAAAAAGTTCTTGTCATCTCCACCGTATTTTTAAATCCCCAAGTTTTACATTTTCCCCGAAAGAGAAACATCCTTTCAGCACGCATCCTGTCAAGTCCTCAGAGGATCCTGTATGTCTCAATAAGATCAATTCTTATTCTTCTAATCCTCAATGGATACAGGGCCAGCCTGACTTTTCCTCCTAAGATATCGCTCCAGCCCAGCTATCAGTCGAGTGAACCTTTTCTAAATTGCTTCCAACACATTTCATTTAAGTCCTTTCTTAAATGAGTTAGGATAGTCCTCTTTGGAGCAGAGGACAATGAGAGAAGACCTAATAGATAATTTCTCCTTATTTGTATATTTCCTTTGGGAAATGGGTCAGCACCAGAGGACACAAATTTACAATAACCACTAAAGAACTTGAGATGTAATTGTCCTCATAGGAGAGGCTGAGTTAATGCTACAGAAGGGAAGCAGAGATGTTAGGTAAAACCATTTTCCTTGTTTTTAACCCTAACTTTGCTTGCATGATTTAAACTTAATAAGTTACCTTGTCCAAATGGAATCAAAGCAGGCCCCGGGTTGTGAATGGGTTCTATTCTAGAGTCCACTTTCAAGACAGAGCACAATGTGGTACAATTGAAAGCAGCCATTTGTAAGTACAGAAAATGTTCGTCAGGTCTTTAAATTTTAAAACTAAAATTTTAAAACTTATATGATCATAAGCATGAGTGTACATAAGTCAGATGTTCAAAAGTCAGGCAACCTCTGTACATCCAAAGTTGCTGCAGGAAAATGGGGTGGAGGTCATAGATCCTCTTACCACAAAATTTCAGTATACTATTGTTATGAGAATGGTGTCAGAGAATTAGAGGATTTCAAAGCTTATATTCTTTTCAAGTAAAAGGATAGGGGTACTAATCAGGATAGTTCAGCCAGTCAGTTTAATGTGAGCAACAGGTAAACTACTGTAGACATTATCAAGTACAAAATTCATTCTCACTTGGAAAAGTATCAGTTAATAAGAGGCAGCCAGATTTGTGAAAGACCTGATTGTTCAGTGAATTCAGAAGGTTGATCAAGCCAGCTGTTTTACATAATGGACATCAAAAAGCATTCCATCATGTTTTCTGTATTCATTCATAGACATGCGCATCGCTGGTTAGGTTAGCATTTAAGGCTCATTTCTAATTGCCCCTGAACATATGGTGGGGAAGTACCTTCTTGAATCTCTGCAGTACATGCATTAGCCTTGGTCTCTAGTATAATAGTTCAGTAACATTACCACTATACCAGGGTCTCACCGTTATGTATTAACAGGCACATTTGGAAAACTGACGCGCATGGCATTGAAGGGAGGATGGGTACTTGAATATCTAACTGACAAAGAGATACAAGACAAACATTTGACAAGGATAGACTGTATCTGACAGATGCAAAAAACACAGAGTGCTCCAGGATGCCCCAGTGTCCTGTATTCTGCCCATTGTTCTTCTTGTGCTACAGAAGGGATATGGACGCGGGTACGGGGAGTACAATGCAAAGGTTGCAAATAATATATAATTTGTGAATGTTGTATGCGGTGGGGGCATAGTATTAGACATATTGGTAAAATGGGCAAACATGGCAGATCGACCTAATAGAGATAAATTTGAAGTGATGCGCTTTCAGGGTAAAATATGGCAAAGCAACATGACAATAAGGTGCATTAACAGAGCAAACCATCCCCATATTATTTCATAGAAACATTATCAAAATCCAAGTGAAGCAAGAAGATATTTGGACGGCGACAAATAAAAACTTTTATCAAGGAGATAGATTAAGTAACATCTTAAAAGAAGAAGTAGTGAGATTGAGTGAGGAAATTACAGAACTTTAGGCCTAGGAAGCTGTCAATGGTGGAGCCATTAAAATTGGAAATGCACAGGAAATGAGAATTAAAGGAACTCGGAAATCTCAAAGCAGTGGATGAGGTTACAAGGTAGTTATCAACTGAACAACACAATTTTGAGGGAGATGAAAGGCAGAAGGACCTGATTTTGCAGTTTAATGAAACATTAATAGCAACAGAAGAGTTTGATAAGCAATTAAGAAAATACATGGAATAATTGGTAAACAGAGACAATGAATATAAATACAAAGTAGTTGTGGTAAATATTTACAAAGCTCTTGTATTCACTAGAGTATTGGGTATAGTTCTGGGCACGGCACCTTAGGACACCGGTCAGGCCATGGACAAGTACAGAGAAAATTTATTAGGAAGCTATTTCAATTTAGCAAATTATTATATTCAGAGACTCGAGAAGCTGAAATGGAAACTGATTCATAGACAACATTGCTCAATTGTTGATAAATGGAAAGTCTTTTTGGATGGACAGCAGCATCTTTCTGGTAGGAAACAATGGAGGAACATTGTATACAAACTTCAGTACTGGTGATATGTCATGCCAGGTAGGCAGGCTATAAGTCGCAATGATTGGCTGACAGAATTTACAGCACACTCTTAATTGTTCACAACTGTTAAGGTACACGATGTACTAAAACAGCCCATGCTTGTAAAAGGCAGAGCAAAAAGTCAACTACGCTTCCCAAATGCAGAATCACAATCAGTCAACAGTTTTGAGTGCGTTCATTAGGATACTAAAACTCAGTTTGAAGATCAGTCAGTCTTGGAACACAGATCAATAGAACAATTGAGTGAGCCATTCCCTGAAAACAAAAGGAATATTTTTAAGCTTTGCACTTGTTGAAATACCCAGTAACTTGGGAAACTTAAGTCTTCCCTACAATTTCCGCCATAGCAACAGATCAGCCATCAAAGACCGATCAGTCTTTTCTTCTATAAATTTCTGAAGTTCCGAAGGTGTACCAGACTTGAAGCATTAACTGTTTTTCTCTCCACAGATGCTGCCAGACCCACTAAATCTTTCTAGCGCTTTCTGTTTTATTTCAAATTTCCAACATCTGCAGCATTTGATTTTTAACTTTAGACTGTTTTATCTTACATATTTTCACTGGGGGGTCAATTAACACAGTTGGCTTGATGTTTTTCACATATAACTGAAACTCTATACCTTTTTCATATTTCCACACACATACAAACCAACACAAAGAAAAGAAAAGAAAAAGTAGTCAGTGAAGCAGAATTACTATTGACCAGAACCAGAATTGGACTAACTATATAAATGCTGTGGCTATTTTAGAACGGAAATAAGGAGAAACTACTTGAGCCAGAGAGAGGTGAATCTGTGGAATTCACTGCCACAGAAGGCTGTGGAGGCCAGGTCATTGAGTACATTTAAGACTGAGATAGATAGGTTCTTGATTATCAAGGGGATCAAGAGTTACAGAGAGAAAGCAGGAGAATGGGGTTGAGGAATTTATCAACCATGATTGAATGGCGGAGCAGATTCAGTGGGACAAATGGCCTAATTTCTGCTCCTATGTCTTATGGTCTTATAACATGTCAGACGATAGGAATCATGCAGGAACTAAGTCATCTCCTGATTCACTGACCACCACCAGATGGCCTCCACAGCTGTTGTTGCCCATTAGCTAGGTTACAATACAGAATGATGCCAAAAGCATAGGTTCAATCCCTGCATTGGCTAAAGTGACCATGATGGGCTCACTTTCTCATACTCACCCGTTCCCTGAAGTGTAGTGACCCTCAGGTTCAACTCACCACCAGTCGTCTCTCTCCCCAATGAGAGAGCAGCCCTATGGTCTAGTAGGTCAATGCCAACTTTTATATTTTCGATTGCAATTTAATGCCTGTCACATGGCGGATTGTATTGTACGGCATATTAAACCTCATAACGCAAGTTACGAGTTGGAATTTACCCCTGCAACACAAAGAAAGTACAAAAATTCTCTTCAGTAGGGGTAGAACGTGATCCGGAACCAAATGTCAGATACTCACGAACACACGGAGCCAAAACCCGTCGGACGCAGCGAGCAGGCATGGCGATGAAAGCGGCGAGGGCAACGGCAATTATCCGCGACCCAGTAAAATCAACAAGGTGATCTATTATCGATCGTATCGAAGTACACAGGACGCTCAGTGCCAAGTCCAGCCGCCGGCGGCCGTTGCCGCTTGGTATAACAACCCCCTGGACTCCTCCGGTCAAGATCCCTCCCCCAACACTCATGCACGGCCCGTCGGCCCGACGTCCGTGACGTCGCACGCACGCAACCTTGCGTATGACGTTGCTAGGTTCCGCCCATTGTGCATGTTCTGCGCTGACTGGGCGGGGCCACTTGATCTCTGAGGACTGTTCGGGTTAGGTCCAATGCAACTGGAATGAGAAGGGAGGGTTGGAACAGAAACTGCTGGAAAAGCTCTGTGGACAGAAAGCAAAGCTAACTTCTCGAGTCCAGTGACTCCTGTAGAATCCTAGAAACCCACTGTGCAGAAAAAGGCTATTTAGCCCATTAAGTCCACACTCATCCACCGAAGAGCATCCGACCAAGACCTATCTCTCAAACCGCACATGGAGTTTTAACCATGGTTGATCTGCGCACTACGGGGCAATTTTTAGCATGGCCAATCCATTTAACTTGCACATCTTTGAACTGTGGGAGGAAATTGGAGTGAACCCTTGCAGACGTGGGGAGAACGTGCAAACTCCACAAAGACAGTGACCCCTGGCTGGAATCAAGCCTGGGTGCTGGCGCTGTGAGACAGCGATGCTAACCATGCGCCACTGTACTGCCCAGTGTTTAACAATGGGCTCACTGTTATTCAGAATGTTCTTGCAGACGATTGGAGGGGAATTACAAAGGGAAGATAATTTTTAAAGTGAGAGGAGGCTGACAGGAAATACCTTATCGCTAAGAGGCTGATGGCAGCTGGAATGCACTGTCTGGGAAGGTAATTGAGACAGGAAACCACACAACCTAATCATTGTCCCTAACTCTGAGCCAGGAGGCCTGGTTCCAGTCCAATGTGCTCCAGAAGTATGTAATAACACATCTGTACAGTAAATGTGACTTTGTAAACTTTTCACTGCCGTGATGTGAGTCCATATGACAATAAACCTAATTCTAATTCTAGTATTCAAGATTATGGGCCTGGTGCAGGAATTATTAAAGGAAAATGCATTCTTACAGTGAGTGGCAAAACTGGTTCCCAGTAAGTTACCATGCAGGATTCAACAGTATCTGGCTTTATCCCAAGCACAACACATTCCGATACAGACAGGACAAGATGTCACAGCACTTTACAGGTATTGTAGGTGAGGGAAAAAATGAGAAATGGAACAAAGCCCCTGTGGCTCAAGGATTGAAGTACAGAATACAGAATGGGTTGACTTCTGACAGTTCATTTGATATCCTGTTGATGAGATATGATAGCTGTCAATTGTAGAATGACAGATGATTTTTAAACCAGGTTCCATATTCAGGTGGGTAACAGTTAGGAGCTCTGATATTTGAAACTTTCAGAATTCACAAATATTTCATTGAGAGACAGAGATTTCCTTTATTTTTGATAATTGGGAATGCTTTCACCTGCAAGTTTCCATTGATCACCTTTCCTTCACTGTTGCTGAGTCAAAATCCTCAAACTCACCACCTAACAGCAATGTGGATGTACGTGCACCAAGTGAAATGCAGCAGTACAAGAAGAAACCTTCTCAAGGACAATTAGGGATGGACAATAAATGCTGACACAGCTGGCAAAGCGAACATACGTTGAATGAATTCAAAAAACGTTAACTCTGATTTTTTTCTTCACAGATGCTGCTGAGCTTTTCCAGCAACTTCTGTTTTTGTTCAGAAAAACCTCTCCAGCTAGTATATTCGGGGCTGAACTGCAAAAAAACACATAGTACTTCTATCTAAGGGCTGTTGCTAGGCAATCAACAGCACAGATCCTTAGACAACAAGGTGCAGAGCTGGATGAACACAGCAGCATCATAGGAGCAGAAAGGCTGACGTTTCGGGCCTAGACCCTCCTACGATGCTGCTTGGCTGCTGTGTTCATCCAGCTCTGCACCTTGTTGTCTCGTATTCTCCAGCATCTGCAGTTCCTACTATCTCCAGCACAGATCCTTAGTTTTTCATCTGAGTCTGATGGTCCAATAACTAAAGCAATAAAACCCATTTTCTCTGATAAAAGGGGCAAAGGTGACGGCCACCATACTAGTAATCTGAACCACTAGGTTAACTATTTGAAGATATGAATTATGTATTATAGATCTCTTTACTAACTCATTTACCACCTCGCTATATTCACTTATACTACATTACCATTCATTCTATATTTACTAATGCCACATTCCTATTCATTCATTTACTCTTTGCTAACTCGCTGTTTACAATAATGCGTTTTCATTCATTCATTCATAAAACCATGATTTTTGTAGTGCGTTTTATTGCTGCAAGATAGACTAAATTAAAACATTCATTCTAAACCCATTACTACTTCTTCACAACTTCAACCCTTATCAGACCTATTTACATCAAAAGCTACCTCTGAATAAATATCAAAGACTACTAACCTATTCAGAAACAATACCCTCACTGCCATTGTGCCTCCACTACCCACCCGAAACTATGAAAAGATTATAATATTAATCAGCCCCTTAGCAACCATCTCTCGGGCTTGAATAGATTGCAGAAGTCAAACAAGTTTCTTCCACCAGCATGTACCTGTTAAAATATATATTGAATAGGATCGCTGTCCTCTTTAAGAAAGTTTTTATCAAAACTGTGCTTCTGTGAAATAGCATGAATGAATGAAACTCACACCGACAAATAGTAAACAAAATCTCATGACCCAGCAGCAGTAATCAGTTTAATATCCTTTATACTTTTATCAAGTGTATGTATAATTTCTAACATATTTAGATTGTTTGGGTCTCGTATTTTTACTAACATTTGCTAACTTAAAAGATAAAAGGACTCACACCTCTTAATTATGCAAGCAGACCGGACAGATACTCTAATCTGAGTAACAGCCAGCACTTAGCAAATGTTTAAACAATCTCCTGGTTCCCCAGGACAGATGTCACACAAATTTCTGTGCACAATAGACAAAACTGTTTAACGCCATAGTGATAGAATTTTAATATATGTAAGAACTGTGTATAAAAAGGCTACTATAAAAACTGTACTTCCGGATTCATCACCACCTCGAACTGTGCTACTGCGGATGCTCAATAAAGAGGCTGTTTTCGCCACTCATTGATTTTGGTCGTTGTTTGAAACACAACCCCACAGGGACATGAGTTTGAAATCCACCATGGTTGATGGTGAAATTTAATTCAATTAAAAAAATCTGGAATAAAAAGCTAGCGTGATGGTGAACATGTAACAATGGTTATAAACACCCATCTGGTTCTCTATTATTCTTTAGGGAAGGAAATCTGCCATCCTTACCCAATCTGGCTTACATGTGACTCCACAGTCACAGCAATGTGGTTGACTCTTAACTAGCCATTAGGCAATAAATGTTGGCCTTGCCAATGACACCCACAGCTCATGAGTAAATATCAAAAAATTTTGGCTCATAATCTCCACAGTGTCACATGATATTTCTACAAAGCAGATAATGCCCAATTCTTTTTGACTTCCAGGAAGTCATGTGGTAAACTCTTTACAACTCAAGAGTTATCCAAACCTTACATTTACCATAATTCATCAAATATATGTGTCTAACAGTGCATGTGAAGTGGACACTTCAAGCAGAGTGCATTTGGTGAGTAGTGAATAGTTAAATGTCAATATATTTCTAAAAGTGTGTTCTGTAGGTATCATTTAATTTTTTTTTATGAGGCTTTTATGGGTCACACCAGAGCTTAAGGATGTGTAAGCAGATCAGGAGTGGGTGACTACTAAGCAGTCCAGGAACACCAGGCAGATTATATAAGAAGAAAATAAGTTTCTTTCATCCCAAGACAGAGTAAACACAGGTCTCTGTGCAGCTTGCAAACAGCCAGCAGATTTCAAGCAGAAACAGTTTGGTTTATGATGAATTAGGTCATGTGCGGAGGATGTGTTTTTACCATTTACTTCCTTCACCATCCAGTATTTGGATCTTATTTTGGTGCAGCAGAAGGAGCTATTGGTGAGTAACTGGTAAGATATCCCACTTGTAATAAATAGTCTCTGCAATTAAAATGTGACAGGGAGCTTAGCTGAGTGGAATATGCAGCTTGTGCAGTGTGGGAGGTTTTCTGCAGAAGTTGTCAATGTCAGGACAAGCTTGAGCTTCAGGTTTTAGAACTTACGCGTGAGTAACTATTATGTACCTGCGATCAAAAAGGATGATGTGGATAGCATGTTTATGGAAGTGGTCACACCACAACATGAGGATGTGCAGGCAGATCAGGAATGGGTGACTACCAAGCAGTCCAAGAGCACCAGGCAGATTGTGTAAGAGTTCCCTGCGACAATCTTTCTCACTAATAGTTTTTTTTTGCATTTAACACTGGTGAGTTAATGGCTCTTCAAGGAATGCTGTCACATCCAAGTCAGTGGAACCACAGGTATTTCAATCGTATAGGAGGGGAGAAGAGTAGAAGAGCAGTAGTGTTAGGAGATTCTTCAGTTTGAGGAACAGGCAGACATTTCTGTTATTTTTTTTGTTTTTGCCAAAAGTATTCAAATGTACATATAGCACTGTGAACCTGGCAGTGACTTAGTTTTATGATGTGTGATGGTTGGTTGAAATAGAGCTGTGACCTAACAGTGTATGCTTGGACTTTGTTTAAGAGCATTTAACTCTTGGTGTATACCACTGGTGGCAGACAGTGGTTGAATTAGAATATAAAATATGTTCACCCCTATTTTATGAAAGTGAACTGCATGATCAGTGGAAGAATAACCTAACTCTGTGGACTTTGGTTGCTTCTCTACCAAAAGACTAGCCCTAGCTCTTTCTCTACCTTATGAAAGCAGGATAAGAAACCATTTTTCTTTAGAATTGGAACATGATGAATTTGAACACAGATGAAAGTTTGGACAGATTGTTAACTTTCATGGATAAAACTTATCAAAACAATGATTTACTGACTGCTTATGACGCATGGTCAGGTTTTGACATTTGTTTTTCATTCATTCACGGGATGTGGGCATCACTGGCCAGACTGGCATTTACTGACTATCAACCACACATTCCAGTTGGTCTGGAGTCACATGTAGGCCAATCCAGGTAAAGTTGGTAGTTTTCTTCCCTAGGGACATTTGTGAACCAGATGGGTTTTTCCCAACAATTGACAGTCATCATTAAACTCTTAATTACAGACATTTATTGAATTAAAATTTCACTGTCTGCCATGGTGCGATTTAAACCCAGGTCCCCAGAACATTACCTGGGTCTCTGGATTAATAGTCCAATGATAACGCCACAAAGCCATCGCCTCCCATGTGAGAAAGAGTGAAGATAGTTCCACACAAGAGGACATAATCAAGTTCAATAGATTGAATTCAGAACTGCAGAAATTTCATTTGGAAATTCCCCAATCTGTGCTGGTATTTAAGTTTAAGACATTTAGAACTGTGCCAAAATATCAAGTAAGTACAAATGACCAACAAGATTTCTCACTGATAGATGGATTTAGAGAAACAATTGTAAATATGGACATAACAGCTATGAATACAGCAGCAGAATAGGGAATAGTCCACTCAACAGCCCTTTTAGTGATGGAATGTGTGAAAGAAATCATGAATTAATAGGTGAAATGGTACATAAAATTTCAACAGATCAGCCAAACTGTGAATTATCGTCTGCGCTAATATGCATTGTTCATGTGAAAACTTGCCGCATATGATCAAAGCATGTGTCAATATCAATTAGTTTTCATTGAAATCCTGAAGTTCTTTCACTAACAAGAGATAAGCCCCCAGCTTGGGAAAAGACTACAATTAGTTCAAGTTTCTCAGAGCATTTGATTGTACCAAACGCAGGCAGGAAGACTATCATTAAAGCCAATGTATCAGAATGAATTCAGCAAACCTTCAAATATAACGTAAGCTTGTTGGAAATCAGTTTCAATCAGGGGGATATGCTTCATTACAAGAGATAGGGACTTGAAGAATGGGAAAGTTTGTTGGTTAAGTCAGAAAAAGAATCATTGTACGTTTTGGGAATGATATTGTTCAGGTACATTCTTCAAGATTACAAATTTTGGTTCTAATGGAATTATAGAAAGTAAAGAGGAACCAGGTACCTCTCAAACCCAAATGTTACACAGTTATAAGAATTAAGCAGGTTGTAATTGACAGTTCGCCTGATGATGGACAGATCAATTCTGATTAAAATGAGGCCATTGGTCCCAAAGCACAGTTGCCAAAAGTGGGTGCTAAAGTTAAATGTTTTCCAGAAGGGGCCAGTGAATTGAGAAATACAACTACTTTAACACGAAAAAGGAATGTCACTGGAAAATACAAAACCTGGCTGAAGGTTAAGGATGAGGGGCAGCTAGTAAGGCCAACAGTTTGAAAGAATGAAGAAATGCAGAACAAAAAAATACAGCCAACCAGGTCAGTGGGTTTGGGAGCGAAGATTGCCTGATATAGAGGTCACAAACTGCTGAAAGGAATTAAGAAAGGGGAATCAAATAGTAGCTCTTCAGAAAGAGTGAGAAGGCAAGGTCGCTAGCATAGTTTTACAAGGTCAAGAAATATAGTTCAGATCAGGAATACCACCAGGAGCAGAAACCGATGGATTGAGAAATCTTAATGACTAAACAAATTAGAAGATAAGTTAATAGATATGCTTAATGTCAAGAATTACAACTGGAGAGAAATTAAGGTATACACAGAGGTGCCAGATAAGGGACAGCCAACCCTACTGCATAAAGAGATGTGCACGGAGAAAGTGCTGCTTGATGCAATATATAAGATAAAGCCAGATTAGTGACACAGGGTTTGAAGAAAAACTAGGGGACCAAGGTATATCAGTACAGTTTATACAGCTACAGCACCTAAAGCAACTTTGAAGATTTTTATTGGCTTTGTCAGCCACAAACACTTGGGAATGTAGTATGATTAATTTTTAAAGCTGCATTTTTTCAGGGAGATCAGCTCAAAAGGGAAGTAATTCTTCACCTTCCAAAAGAGACACTAAAAACAGTGAGGCAACCCTGGAAGTTAAATGGACTAAGTGATGCCACTGGAGCTCAGTAACATCCATCCTACTAAAATTGTGTAGTCTCCAATTAAATGCAGCCCCTGCCATGTTTTGTTGGCACCATGGGAAACTTTCAGGCAGATGCTGTACATTGATCGTATTTTGTGGAGTGGGAGAAGGACTCTATAAACATTGTAATTAATGAACTTAAAGCAAAATTAAGAATTGGAAGTCAGGATTTTTTTAATATGTAGCATTGGATATTAAATGGACCAAACAGATCAACAATCTTATGCAAAGCATGTTAATAGGATCCCAATAAATTAGTCTAAATAAAGATTCTACAATTAAAGAGGAAGCAAAAATCAAAAGAACTGCAGATACTGTAAATCAGAGGAAGATACTGAGGAAGGGTCACCGGACCCAAAACGTTAACTCTGATTTTGTCTTCACAAATGCTGCCAGACCTGCTGAGCTTTTCCAGCAACTTCTGTTTTTGTTAAAGAAGAAGCAAACTAGTTGGTAAGTGTAATTGGGAAATTAAGTTGGTTAAGCACACAAACTGGAGTCACTGTATACTACGATGTAGGAGAATTAAGCAGCATGTTGAAATATGCTACTGTTGGAGGAGTATTTAAGGCAAATAAGTCATTAAAAAATTAAAAATTAAGAATATTCAGATTTACAACCTTGGATTGAAGAAAATGAGTCATTTTTCATGATGACCCACATACTAGGCTTCTAATAGTTTTTCAAGTGCAACAAGATGTGTGTTAGCTTGTGGATCGAAAAAAATATACAGTTATTTAAAAAAAGACATCTTATCTACAGAGACACTTGAGCTGGTAGAAGTGGCAGATATGGCTATATCTTTATTTAGTACATAAGGGCCAGCTTGTGGGGGTGGTGGGGATGGAATTGTACCAGAGTTCTATATTGATAATCATTAGCTCTGGGACAATGTCCACTTGATGAAGAGTGTTGCTAAAAGTGATTGTGGATTGGTCCTGTGAGTATAAAACTACTGTTAGAGAGAAAATAAATTTCAAAAATAAAATGGGAAGATGCAGGTCATCAGAGAAATTGGAATGTTTTACAAAAACAAATTCTTGTTCAAAAAACTTGTTGGATGTCTTCAGACTGGGATACCTTGTGTCATAATAAATTTTGAGAATAACAATGTTGTGATCTAGATTTTTTTTACAAGGTGGGTGGCAGATAGATTTTGTTAAATGTTATGAAATAATGCAATATATTCTAACATATAATCATTCTGTATATTTTCTTAGTAATTATATCAACAGGATGTTAAATACTTAGAAGTTAGATGTAACAAGGCAAACATGTGTTGTGAACTATTTAATTATGTTTGAAAGGACGGGAGACACTGGGTCGTCTTATGGAGCAGTGGTAGTGTCCCTGGTCCTGGATTTGACAGCCCAGATTCAAGACCCACCTGCTCTTCTGGTGCAGTGGTAGTGTTACCACCTCTGAGGCAAAAGGCCTGGATTCACCTGCTGCAGAGGTGTGTAAGAACATTTCTGAACAGGTCAATGAGAAAATATCTACTTAAAAGGTCTGAGAAATACTCTGTTATGAATTATAGCACATACTATAAGTCTCTAGCTACAGTGAAACTGCATCTGTTTGAACTGGGTTCAAATAGAGAGCTGAGTTTGAGATTCCTGCCTGTGTGAGCGATGCCCCACACTATTACCCTCCTGGCTAACACAGGATCTGGTGGAATTGGGGCTGAGTCTTTTGTATCCGGGTCCCACCTATTAAATGTGCAGGACTCTCCAGACTTCCAAGATATTCCAGGCCACCGTATCAACAATCTAACTTTGCATGAACAAACCCACACAATGAAACATACTGCCAAAGGAGACATTCACAGCCCCCATCACTTGAAATCTTCAGCATTCATCTTTAGGTTAGCTTTATTTATAGTTTTAATTATCATGACGACCATTCCCGGAGAATGACAAGAATCACACCTGATTGTCAGCTGGGGTTCACAAAATGAATGATTTCAATGAATGAATGATTCCAATGAGTGAATGATTTTATTGTCACCTTTATTTTACAGTGAGACAAACAGTAAAATACAGTGAAAAGCTTTTCCAACTTCACCACAATCTTGCACCATTTGAATAATTTTAAGAATTAAAAAAATAGAAAAATATAGCAAATATTGCACAGAGTATAGCGTGCATGCATGCCCTGGAAGCTACATATTAATAAATGGGGCCCTGTTTTCTCACAGACAGAAAGAGCATGTACTTGCGCTGCACCTGATCCAATTCAACAAAACAGGCAAAGAGATAGTAAGAACTGCCGATGCTGGAGTCAGAGATGACACAGTGTGGAGTTGGAGGAACACAGCAGGCCAGGCAGCATCAGAGGAGCAGGAAAGTTGACATGTTGGGCCGGGACCCTTCTTCAGAAATGGGGGAGGGGGAAGGGAGCTCTGAAATAAATAGAGGGAAGAAAGGTGGGGCTGGGGAAGGTAGGTGGGATGCTGATAGGTGAGTGCAGGTAGGCAGTGGTGGGGATTGGTCAGTGAGGTGGGAGGATCGGATAGGTGGGAGAGAAGATGGACAGGTTGTATCAGGTCAAGGAGGCGAGGATGAGAGGGAGGGTTGGTCATGGGATGAGGCCAGGGGTGGGGAGATTTTGAAGCTAGTAAAGTCCACATTGAGACCATTGGGTTGTAGGCTCCCAAGGCAAAATATGAGGTGCTGCTCCTCCAGTTTCCGGGTGGTGTCATTGTGACACTGGAGGAGGCCCAGGATGGACATGTCACCCAGGGAGTGGGAGGGGGAGTTGAAGTGGTTCGCGACTGGAAGGTGTTGTCGTTTGTCACAAACAGAGCACAGGTGTTCTACAAAAACGGTCTCCGAGTCTCTGCTTGAATATCACCAATGTAGAGGAGGCCACATCGGGAGCAGCGGATGCAGTAGACCACACTGGCAGATGTGCAGGTCTGTCTGATGTGAAAGGTTTTTTTTGATTCCTTGGATGGAGGTGAGGGGGGCAGTGTAGGGGTAGGTGTAGCACTTCCTGCCATGGTGAGGCTAGTGGGGAGTGTGATGCAGACGAGGGAGTCATGGAGAGAACGGTCCCTACGGAAGGCAGATAGGGTTGGGGAGGGAAATATATCTTTGGTTGTGGGGTCAGATTGCAGGTGGCGGAGAATGATACATTGAATCTGGAGGTTAGTGGGGTGATACGTGCGGACAAGGGGGATTCTGTCTTTGTCTTTTGTTGCGGGGAGGGGATACGAGGACAGAGGTACGGGAAATGCAAGAGATGTGGTTGAGAGCATTTTCTACTGCCAAAGTGGGGGAAGTTGCGGTCCTTGAAATACAAGGACATCTGGGATGTTCGGGAGTGGAACACCCCATCTTGGGAGCAGACACGGCGGAGGCAGAGGAATTGGGAGTCAGGGATCGCATTCTTGCAGGAAGGTGGGTGAGAGAAGGTATAGTCTAGGTACATTTCCTGCTTTATTTCTCAACAATGTTTGACATATCAGAGACAACCTATGCAGCTTAAAATTTACAGAAGGTCTGTCAGTGAACTGTCTGCCAGGATTAACTGATGCATTCACATGACAATGCCTCTACCTAGCAGAGTCGACTTGCCAAACAATCACCATGTCTCCTCACAAAGCATAATCATGTTTATTTCTCCCTTGAATTGGAATTATTGTGAATTGTCCTAATGAGTGCAAGATAAAAGGCTTCAACAAAATGTACCTTTTTTCACAATGCTCCAATAAAAATGTTAAGAAGAAACCTATTCCGGAGTCAAATCCTAGTTACTAAAGTAGAAGGAAACCAGCCCAATCTGGAACACACCACAAATACGCGAAGAAAAATGCAAATATTATATGAAGTGGAACCAAACTATGAATCAGTTACAGAATTTAATTAAAATGAAAAGAACTGTGGATGCTGGAAATCTGAAACAAAAACAGAAATTGCTGGAAAATCTCAGCAGGTCTGAGCATCTATGGAGAGAAATCAGAGTTAACATTTCAGGTCCAGTGACCCTTATTCCGCACTCGACCCGAAACCTTAACTTTGATTTTTCTCCACTAATGCTGCCAGATCTGCTGAGATTTTCCAGCAATTTCTGTTTTTGTACAAGATTTAATTCATACTTTTCATAAGATATGGATTACTAATCCAAAACATATACCTACTAGGCTACCATATTCTCACTATGAGATTGTTACTCATCTTCATGTACACAATACTATGCATACAATATGAATACAAGCCAAGATAGGAATCTGCATCTACCAAATGAGTGGCAGGAAGCAGCCTCATACCATTAATATATTCACCTTTCTTCTATATTCTACTTGCCTCATACATGTTCCCCCAGATAATTGCAAGGCTATAACAAGGAAGTTATGATTGTGATTAATGAAATGGTCGAAGCAAACAACGTAAGTGCATTTGGGGACAGCTGTATAAATACATGAGAGGAAAAGGAAAAGAAGGAGATATCGATAGGGATAATGGAGGACATTAGAAAGAGGCTCAGATGGGGTAAAAACACTGTAAATAATGGGGTAATGATCTGTTCCTGTGCTATTTGGAAGTAACTTGTATTATACAGCATGCAAGACGCTGCTGTTTCCTATAGAGGGGAAAGAACTGTTTAAAAAATACAATAAACTGGGAAATGAACATATAGGCCATCCTAGGATTGCATTTCCAGGTATAAAAAAAGAGTCTGACTAGTATACATTATTTCAGGCATCTGAAGGGAAGTGCCAAACAACAGAACAATTGAAACATTTTCTAACAAATTTTCCTGCGGATACCAGAAATTGTTTGATTAGGAGTCTGCCCAGGAAGAAGGAAAGAAAAGATATCTTCAGAAGCTGTCCCAAACGCAGACAACTCCTTCTCAATCTCTTCAAACACTGTTAATCCTTACAGCCCACAAGAGTAATGTTGCGACATTATGACTGGTTACATCGAGGGACCAACAATACAACTTGCTATAGATGAGAAGGCAATATCATAAAATTATAGAAATGGAGTTGGCAATAGGAGGTCACTTTTTTAAATTCATTCGTGGGACATAGGTGTTGCTGGCTGGCCAATATTTATTCCCCATCCCCAGCTGCCTTTGAACTGAGTGACCTGCTAGACCATTTCAGAGGGCAGTTGAGAGTCAGTCACATTGTTGTAGGTCTGGAGTCACATGTAGGCCAGACCAAGTGAGGATTGCAGTTTCCTTCTCTGAAGAAAATTAGAGAGATGTATGGGTTCTTCTGACAATTGGCAATGGTTTTGTGGGTATCAGTGGATTCTTAATTCAAGGATTTTTTAAAAAATGAATTAGCCTGTAATATATATGGTGGTTCTTTGAAAGAATAATCAGACACCCCTGCTTTTCTCCATAACCCATATGTTCCTCATCCTGAGGTACATCCCATCTTCCTTTTCAAATTATTTAAGGTTTTAGTCTCCTCCAACTTTTCAGACAGTGTTCTAGGATACAATAAATCTTTGTGGTAAACAAAATTCTCCTCATCACCCCTCCAGATCTTTCAACAATGATCAGAGGAAAACAGAATTTATAGCTTCCTGGCACCTCAGTCTTGATTGCATATATTGCTGTCTTACTCTGAAAAGTTTGAAAAATTCTCAGTGTGTTTTACACAATGCATTACTTTTCAAAAGAATGATGAGTATGTCTGGATATCTGTTACCAATTCCTTACCTATATTGTTTTATTTAAAACAATGAAATGTCAGCTTGTTCCTCCAGACAACAGAAATAAATGGATAGGAGTTTTGAGGTGGTATCAGTCGGAAGAATGTTTATCAGAGCACCAGGAAATTTCCCAAGTCATATCTCTCAAATATAACTATACAAAGTCAGCTATGGCTCAGTTGAAGGGGTACTGACATAAAGGGGTATGTGGAGAGCATGGGAATCTGGCATTAGGCCAGATGATCAGCTATGATATAAAATGGCAAAGCAGGCTCAAGGGTTGAATGATCTTCTCCAACTCCTATATTCCAAAACCTAGAAGTCATAAACATAAACGAATCATTAATAAATCTAATAAAAAGTATTCAGAAGAAACATCTACACCTAAAAAGTGGTGAGAATGTGGAATTTGCTACAATGAGAAAGAGGGAGGGAAGGTGAATTGGGTTCCTTGTTTTCAAATTCTCAAAGTATCTGCAATGAAAGTCCAAAGTTCTTTTTAACATGTGGCTATACCTTTTCCTGATGTTTCATTTCCATCAGTACTGTCACCAGATACATTTTCTTCTTAAGAGACAAAGAGTGCTCAGCCTGTGTTCAGAGCTGCATTTGTTGTTTCATCTCCTTGCTCTGCCAAAAGCAGCTCCCTGAAACACAAGCTAATTTTTATACTCTGTGTTGCTGACATTTTAAGCTTATTAATTGTAGACAGTTATACCTCCAACTGTGAATATTCTCATAAAGGTGTAAATCAAAGAAAAAAGAGGGCCATTTCACACCTACGCAGGGAGTTTTTTTTGGCTGGTTTCATATTCCTTAGGGAAAATTTTAATTTCAGCACGGATTGTCATTTGCCCAATCTGCATTGGTTTCATAAAACATGGTCAACCCGTATGGTTAGGTAATTGCTCCTGGTAATTTTAAGTCAGTGTATTTAATCTTTTTTAAAATTCAGATCATGAAAGTCTCAGGTATTAGATTAAATAGATTCAATAGAATTTGAAAATGGATAGTCCATATTTTATATTATCATGACATAATAGAAGTGATTTGCATATGTGTGTTTAAGGGGACTCTAGATAAATGCATGGGAAACAACGATATTCTAATACAGAGTTGTAGATCAGTACTGGGGTAGTTAGTCGGACGACTTTCCATAGGTTTACACAAAAATATAGCATGAAATGATCTGTTCAGGGTAGCTATTATCCTGTAAGTTGGTTTTGATGCACCTGATTTCAGCATCATGTTTGTGTGGTGGACAAATATCTCTCACTCTATTTATGAGATTGCCAAAGAAGCTAATCATATGGTGCACGGAACTGTAGGAATCCCATGTGTTTTTTGACCAATGAAGTTAGATAGGAGCAGAGCAGTACAAATGTTGGAAGCTCTCTGAGGTTGCTACCCAAGACAGGAAAAAATGATAACAGAATCAGAAGTTGCTGGAAAAGCTCAGCAGGTCTGGCAGCATCTGTGAAGAAAAAATCAGAGTTAACGTTTCGGGTCTGGTGACCCTTCCTCAGAAATCAGACAAAAGTGATGCTCCCTAACCTGTTCTTCCTCCCACCTATCCCCTCCTCCCACCTCAAGCCGCACCCCCATCTCCTACCTACTAACCTCATCCCCCCCCCTTGACCTGTCCGTCCTCCCTGGTCTGACCTATCTCCTCCCTACCTCCCCACCTACACTCACCTTTACTGGCTCCATCCCCGCCTCTTCCACCTATCTGTTTCCTCTCCACCTATCTTCTCCTCTATCCACCTTCTATCCGCCTCCCCCTCTCTCCCTATTTATTTCAGAACCCCCTTCCCCTCCCCCAATTCTGATGAAGGGTCTAGGCCCGAAACGTCAGCCTTTTTTGCTCCTATGATGCTGCTTGGCCTGCTGTGTTCATCCAGCTCTGCACCTTGTTGTCTCTCTTCCTTTACACCCCATTGTGTTGCCCATCCACATTTACTGTTGAACTGAGTAGCTCTCTAATAAAAACCAAAAGAACTGCAGATGCTGTAAATCTGCTGTAAGAAGGATGAGCAACACATGAGGGTGTAAAGGAACATCACTTTTGTCTGAGTTCTGAGGAAGGGTCATTGGACCAGAAACATTAACTCTGATGTTTTTCTTTACAGATGCTGCCAGACTTGCTGAGCTTTTCCAGCAACTTCTGTTTTTGTTGCTGAGTAGCTCTCTAGCCCATTGCAGAGGGAAGTGAAGAGTCAAACACATCACTGTGGATCTGGAATCACACAAAGATCAGTCAGATTTCTTTCATTTGCCTTAAAGAACTCATTCGTCGAAGAAAAGTCACACCGGACTCAAAACGTTAACGCTGTTTCTCTCTCCACTGATGCTGCCAGACCTGCTGACTTTCTCTAGCATTTACTGTTCTATTTTATTTCCAGACCTCCAGAAGCCGCAGCTCACTGGATTTTTTATTTGGGTGGATCGAGAGGAGACAGGGGAACGAGGGGCCGAACGTTCCCTCTCCCTGCGCTGTGGCCATCGCGCGATTCGTGGGACGGAAAGGCGAGGAGCGCAGCGCAATATTTGGCGGAGGAGTTCGGGCTGGCGATAGAGCCTCCCACCCAGCTCAGCAAAGGAGGGCCGTGGCACTAGGACCCTGCAGGCGCTGCCCTGTTCACAAACGGGAGAGTGGTTTTAGGAGAGAGAGAGAGGAAAAAAAAGTCTTGACTCACTGAGAAGGAGCAGCAAAAAGAAACAACAGGTCGGGTCTCATCCTGCTGCACACAGCCTAGCAACCATCTGAAAAGGCTCTGGCTAAACTCTCTGGGGGGGAACCTCTAGCAGACTGCCTGGAGTTGGGAGTTTGGTAGCTGCTGGTGGAGAGTGTGATAACATGGTGAAAGTTGAAACCTTTGTGTGTTCCTTCATCCTCCTGGAGCTGTGTAAGTACTTGACAAAAGTGCCTTCAAACGTTGTATGCCGCTCCTGCCTAACTTTGGCTCTCTCTGCCACCTCCCCTACCATCACCAGATCCTAACGGTTTCTCTTTGGTTGCTGTTTGGTCACCTTGAATCTGGGGAGTGAGCTGCTTTCTCATTGATTCCTCAGCAGTTTGGCAGCTCTTTGGATCTGCTTTTATTTGGGATTCGTCCCTGTTGTTGTTAATGTCCCCCCTCCCCTTGCAGCTTAGGTCTTGGGGGGAGAGGTGTTTGTAAATTATTCCTGCAGTTTTGTCCAAGAGATTCCCTACACAGGACGTGTTGGTGGAATGGAGGAAACTTTTGTTGAATTATTTGAAGCCCAGACCAGTAATCCGCGGCTGCCAAACTTTGGGGATTTAAAAGGAAGGGAAAATGAAATAGAAAATTCTGGAAACATGGTCAAGAGGATGGTTAACCCTATGTTAGAATATATGCCTGAGTTCAGACACAGAGTCTCCTCACACACAGTCAGGAGAGTGAGTGAGAGGACGATGGTGCTTGAGTTTAATACTCTTCGCCTCAAACAAGTTAATGCCGTGAGTCAATCCTAATGCAAAGGCAGGGATTGCACACCAAGCAAGGCCCCCCTCCCCCAGGTTTAATGTATCAGCAAAGGCTACAGTTTGCTGATCCCAACCAAGACAATGACTCAAGGCTAAAACAAAGAACTGCAGATGCTGAAGGTCTGAAACATGAAACAAACAGCTGGAGGAGGGAGGAACAGTAAAGTTTTGCACCTTCTGCAATTGCGTGGGAAGGTGCCGTGGGGGGTGTGAGGAGGTGTTGGAAATGGAAGAGGAGTGGACCAGGGTGTACCAGAGAAAACGGTCCCTGTAGAAGACTGACAAGGGAAGGGAGGGGAACGTGTGTCTGGTGGTGGCATCTCATCAGAGGTGGCTGAAATGGCGGCTGATGATTCTTTCAATGAGGAAACTGGAAGGGTAGAAAGTGAGGACCGCGGGGTCCCTGTTACTGTTGTGCAAAGGATGGGAAGCAAAGGTTTGAGGGCACGTGCAGGAAAATGGAAATCAGATTTGCGTTTAACAATAAAACAGAAATTTATTCTGTGAAAGAAATGAAGAATAAACCAAACTATTTACAAATTTAAAGATTTCAAAACAGATTAAAATGTAATTCCATTAATCTCAATTGCTTTCTCTTTCATATCTATAGTGGCACATTTTAACTGTGGCTTCAATTTCCTTGTCTTGTAAATCTGATAGGCTCCAGGGAGAGGCTTCATACAACTAAGCTTAGATTTTCTCTGCTTCAAGTAACTCCTTCAGAGTTGTAACCAAATACTTCTGGTTTGGAACTTTCAAAATAAACTTCTTACACTGAGGCAACTTATTTCTTAACAGTTCTAAACTACATATTCTTTTTCATGAGCTTTATATTTTCATGAGTTTTATACATTCAGATTCAGCTAAGACTTATGCAAACTGAAACTAAAAAATCTTTTTTTCCAAGCTATGATTGTTTTCCATAAGCCCAAGAAAACAATTCAGGAATCTTTTATCTGAAAGCCTAAAGCACCATGCTGTTTACCTTGTTCAATGATAAACTCTCCAAATGTAAACAAATTTGCATTAATCTTCAGAACCTGTCTCTCTCATGTTGTGTTTTTTAAAGATATCACAATGGCGTTAGAAAAACTTATAAGTTAACCAGTAAACCCCTTCAGACACTCTGAAAACCCAATGCCACTAGTTCAAAATTGAAAACACCAGAATAAATAAGATTAAAATATTTATAAATCTCATATGTATGTCACGGGTGGTACTTTAGGATCATATTGCATGAATCAGTGCTTCACAAACTTTTTCCCGCAGTGATCCCACTCTGAGGCAATTCCAGCACTTCAGAGAACAAAAATACAGAATGGCAATACATTTTCAAGTTGAGATGTTTCTGTGATTAGGAGGGAGTGTGGAGATGTTCTTCCCAAGTGCCTGCTGCCCTTGTTCTTTCAGGTGGTAGAGATCACGGGTTTCTAAAGTGATCATTATTCATGTGAGTGTTGGCTTTGAGTAATGGTAGGCTTATTAACTGTGGAGAGCATCACAGTTCAGTCTAATGATGTACTGTCCAGCAGAATCAAAACATAGTGATCAAGAGTGAGGATAGTGATCAAGAGTGAGAAGCATGGCTGAATAATCTCAACCGTAAATCCTCTTTTACTATAGCCACTTTACCAATGACTTAGACTCGGGATCTAACGGGGTACCTTCCTAGTCTGTGCTGCTCGGCTACTCACTGATGAAATTTGCCATGGTATTGGTGTTACTTTATCACAGGATTGTAAGTTTGGAAGTCCATTTAGCCTTGTGCTGGCTTATTAAAAGAGTTGTCCAGTTTTTGCTCTAGCCCTACGACTGTTTCCCTTCTAACATGTTTGATTTTCTGAAAAGTTTGGAAAGACATTTTTGTTTTTCTTAAAAACCCTGTTAGCTTGACTCTCTGTCAACCTTGGCACACGCTCAGCCAATGCTCAGCAGTAATGACATTAGTTCTGTACATGGACGGTAACACATTTTATATATGGAGCACCCCCCCCCTCCCCATATTGGCTGTAGTCCATGTTCTGCTTGCAGTCCAATGATCTTCACCCTTCTGAAAGAGAAAAAGGCCAAAAATATCTTACTCGTAAAAAATTCTTGCGGTTATACAGTGATGCATATATTACTTACATTTTGTGCATTAAATAAGAGAAGTCAATATGCTTTAAGCAGAACAATTTTAAAAGCGGTTCAGAAAAGGAGAGACCTGGTGATACTTGTACATAAAATCATTGAAAGTGTTAGGACAAACTGAGAATGTTCCTTAAAATGAACAGAATCTTGGGCATGATACATAGCTGCATAGAACAAAAATCAAGGAATTTACAGTAAATTTTTATACATCAATGTTAGGCCTCATTTGGAGTACAATTCTGAGCATCAAAGTTTGAAAAGGATGCTGAGTTCTTAGAGAGGATGTCAAGCAAAATACCAGAGGTATGGAACATCAGTTATGTGGAAAAACTAGAGATACTGAAGTTATTATCTACAGAGCAGAAATAATTAAGTAAGTAGCTTTAATAAAGGTGGGATGTTGATAGATGAAAGAATGTCTGCTGATTTTCAGGGTCAGTAACCAGATTCAGTGTGAAGGCAACAAAATAGCAAAGAAACATAGAATCCCTGCAGTGCATAAAGAGGCCATCAAATCTGCACTGATCCTCCGAAGAGCATCCCACCCAGACCCACCTCCACACCCTATCGCTGTAACATTGCATTTACCATGGCTAATCCACCTAGCCAACACACTACAAGGCAAACTCACTTAACTTGCACATCTTTGGATGGTTGGAGGAAACCAGAGCACCTGGCATAAACCCACACAGACACAGGGAGAACATGCAAACTCCACACAGACAGCCACCTGAGGGTGGAATTGAACCTGGGTCCGTGGTGCTGTGGGGCAGTGGTGCCACTAATAGAATTTATAGAACAAATTATTTACCATGGCATGTGCTGCCTGAAAGGGTAGTAGGAGTGAGTTCAGTAACGGTTTTTAAAAGGAAATTGGCTAAACCATTTTAAAAAAAGTGAAAATTGCAAGATGGGCAAGGATGATGTAGGATGATAAGCATGGGACTTGATAAATGACTCTGTCAAGGAGTTGGCATGAGGACAAAGGGATGATGGCCTCCTTTCATTCTGTAATATTCTAGGATTCTACTCCTTGCGATGTTTTAATACAACTCTCTTAAATATCTCAAAACGCAACAGCAACAACTTTCAATTGTGTTTTATATTGATTTCATTGAAGTGGAGGAACTGTTCTATGCAGTATCATACAGCTACAACAGTCATTTCCCACATGGCAGCATCCTACAAACTCCAGTGAGAGGACTGACATATTGGGGCTGTTTTTGGTATAGGTCAGGTCTCCTGTTCTTATTCCTAAATAAGTGAATGGGACCTCACTGCAATAATACAGTCACATATCTTAGAACATAAGTTTACAATGTTGGCCCTTATGAGCGCTACCTACCTACACTCATCTTTACTAGTTTCATCCCCGCCTCCATGACCTGTCCGTCTTCTCTCCTACCTATCTGCTCCTCCCACCTCACTGACCAATCCCCACCACTACCTACCTATACTCACCTTTACTAGCCTCATCCCCGCCTCCATGACCTGTCCGTCTCCTCTCCCACCTATCTGCTCCATGATCAACCTGCTATCACCGCCCCCCCTTCTCTCTATTTATTTCAGAGCCCCCTTCCCCTCCCCCATTTCTGAAGAAAGGCCCCAACTCGAAACGTCAGCTTTCCTGCTCCTCTGATCCTGTCTGGCCTGCTGTGTTCCCCCAGCTCCACACTGTGTTTATCTCTATCATGGGCATGTTGTTACAAATTAAGCCATCCTAACTTTGCAGAAGAGCAGGAGAGTGTCTTGAACTATTATTTGATCCTTCACCAATATCTCATGATAGTAATACATCATCTGGTCATTATATCATTGCTTTTTGTGGAATTTTACTGTGCTTAAGTTAGCTGTGTGATTCCTACATTGCAGAAGAGATTACATTCCAGAAATAATTCATTGTGCTCTAGAATATCGTGTCATGTGAAAAATGCAGTATTAATAGAAGCATTTATTCCTTCTAAAGAGGCGAGAGTTAATGTTTTTTCCTGTCAGCAATGCGTCATACTGGAGGTGTGGTTCACATACTATGTGCAAATTGTTATCCTTCAGATGTGGCCTTGGAGAGCAAGTGTTAGCAGAATAATAAACAACACAGGAACACACAGACACCCAGCCTGATTCTGTTTCCTCTGATGTCTTCACATGTGTAGTTGCTGGTAGAAACCTAATCTGTTTTACTTCTTCTCCATCCCAGTAGTGCTGAATCCAATTAAACATTTGACTGAAGCCAGTAAACTTAGTGCTGACATGGGGGTTGGAGGGGGTGGGAGGGGGGTGCGGGGGTAGGTGGTGTGGTGGTGGTGTCGGGGGTGGAGGGTGGTGGGGTGATGGGGAGGTGGGTAGCATGTTGCTGGAATCTCCCGGGTGCCTGTGGCTCAGTGCCACACACAGCACAAAGCTGGAAGCGGAGTAAATCAGACTCTCCTTGACTCTGGAATTCCAATCAGCTGCTCAATTGGAGGGACATGTGTCTTCACAAAGACAGATGGGAATGCAACAAGCCCCCGTTCAGTTCGCTGTCTCCCTGAGAGTTTGGAATTCCTTGGTATGGTGGAGCCTGTCTTGCCAAGTGATCTTCCTTTGCTACCTTTGTTCATAACGCTTTTTGTGTGAGAGTTTTGGGCTCGATAAAGCAAGGGAAGCCAGGGAATCTGATGGTTTTCCTGTTCATTCACAGTTCCATTAGTTATGGTAAAGCTTAGATGCAGAGTAAAGGTAGAGTCACTCAATCTGAATGAATTGCTGAAACCCTGCTGACTGGGTATGAGTGTATTCACACCATGTACTAGCCATCTCCTGGGTAGGTTGCCAAATGGGGCCTCTTTGATTCCACATTCACTTAGACTGCTCTACTGTTCCTCCTTGGTCCAACTGGCTATGCCTCAGGAGGTAGAACTCTCACCTCTGCGTCAGAGGGTTGACAATTCAGAATCCACTGTAGCAGCTTGAGAACAAACTCTGGCTTGGAGTTTCAGTGTCATAACGTGACAATGATTGCAGCTAAATCATTCAGCTTTCTGTATATCTTTCAGAACAGGTGGCCCTGTCTGCTCTCTCACAGTGGACCTGAAGAAGAGCAGAAACTTTGGTCAACATCACGAAAAGCACATCCCCTGGTTATAATCATAATAACAAAGAACAGTACAGCACAGGAACAGGCCCTTCAGTGCCGACATATGGTGCTTTTCTAAACAGAAAACCTTTTTCCTCTATACGGTCCATCTCCCTCTGTTCCCTGCCTATTCATGTATCTGTCAAGATGCATCTTAAACATTTCTATTGTATCTGCCTCCACCACTTCCTCTGGCAGCACATTCCAGGCACTTTCCACCCTCTTTGCAAAAAAACTCGCCTTTCACATCTCCTTTAAACTTAGCCCTTTTACCTTAAACCCATGTCCCCTAGTAATTGGCATTCTATCCTGGGAAAAAGACTCCAACTATCCATTCTATTCCCTGACTGTCATAAATGCCTAAGGTCACCTTTGACATTTAAGTGAAAACAAGCCAGGTTTGTGTAATCTCCCCTCATTGCTAATACCCTCCAAACCAGGCAACATCCTGGTAAACCATTTCTGTACCATCTCCAAAGCCTTCACATCGTTCTGGTAGTGTGGTGACTGGAACTATACCAATAATCCAAATGTGGCTTAACTACACTTCTACACAGCTGCAACATGACTTGCCAATTTTTACACTCTGTGCCCTGACCGATGAAGGCAAGCTTGATCATCTTATCCACTTGAGTTGGTACTTTCAGGGAACTGAGGACCTGTACATCTAGATCCCTCTGTATGTTAATGCTTCTAAGGTTCTGCCGTTTACTGTATATTTCCCTCCTGCATTAGACCTTCCAAACTGCATCAACTCACATTTGTCTAGATTTAATTCCACCTGCCATTTCTCCACCCAAATCTCGAGCCTATATCTATATCCTGCTGTCTCCACTGGCAATCCTGCTCCTTATCCGCAGCACCTCCAATCTTTGTGTCATCTACAAACTTAATTAGGCTACCTACATTCTCCTCTAAATCATTTGTATATATTACAAACAACAGTGGTCTCATAGCGATCCCTGTGGAATACCACTGGTCGCAGATCTCCAGTCAGAAAAATACCCTTCCATTGCTACTCCCTGTCTTCAGTGACTAAGCCAGTTCTATATCCAGCTGACCAGCTCATCACAGATCCCATGTGAGTTCCCTTCTTGTACCTGCCTGCCATCGTTAAAGGCCTTGCTAAAGTCCATGTAGACAACATCCACCATCCTACCCTCATCAATTATCTTTGTCATTTCCTCAAAAAACCAAGTTTGTGAGACAGAACCACCCCATGTGAAGTCATGCTGCCTATCTCCAATAAGTCCATTTATTTTCCAAATGTGAGTAAACCCTGTCCCTAAGAATCTTCCCCAGTAATTTCCCTTCTACTGATGTAAGGCTCACCAGCCTGCAATTTCCTGGATTATCCCTGTTGCCCTTCTTAAAGGAACAACAACGGCTATTCCCCAGTCCTCTATGATGTCTCCTGTGACTAAAGGGGATACGAAGGTTTCATACAAGGCCGCAGCAATCTCCTCAACTGCCCCTCCCTCAGCATTCTGGAATAGATCCCCTCAGGTTCTGGGGTCTTGTCTACCTTAATGCTTTTCAAAACACCCATCACCTTCTTTATGTCAACATATAAGAAAGATGTGGAAGCTTTGGAAAAGGTGCAGAGGAGATTTACCAGGATATTGCCTGGAATGGAGGGAAGGTCTTACAAGGAAAGGTTGAGAGAGCTATGGCTTTTCTCTTTAGAACGGCGAAGAATGAGAGGTGACTTGATAGAGGTGTGCAAAATGATCACAGGTATAGATAGAGTGGACAGCCAGAGACTTTTTCCTAGGGTGAAGGTAGCTACTATGAGGGGACATAGTTTCAAAGTGAGTGGAGGTAGATATAGGGGAGACATCAGAGGTAGGTTCTTTACTCAGAAAGTGGTAGGGGTGCGGAATGCATTGCCGGAGAGGGTAGTGGAGTCGGCCTCATTAGGGGCATTTAAGCGGCTATTAGATAGACATATGAATGATAGTATAAGGTAGGGGTGGAGGTTAGATAGACCTTAGGTTTAGGGTAAAAGGTTGACACAACATTGTGGGCCAAAGGGCCTGTATTGTGCTGTGCAGTTCTATGTTCTATGTTCTATATCATCATCCACCATGTCCTCCTTCTTTGTGAATACCAATGCAAAATGTTCATTGAGGAGCTCACCCACTGCATCCAGCAGCATGCATAAATTCACTCCTTTATCCTTGAGTGGGCCTACCCTTTCTCTAGCTACCCTCTTGTTCCTTATATATGTATAAGATGTTTTAGGAGTTTCCTTCATCCTGTTTGTCAAGGAAATCCCATAGCTCCTTTAACCTTCTGAATTTCTTGTTTAAGTTCTTTCCTACGTTCTTTATATTCTTTGAGGTGTCTGTCTGTCTTCAGTTTCCTTAGTCTTACATATGTCTCCTTTTCCTTTTCGTCTAAGTCCTCAATTTCTCTTTTCATCCAAGGTTCCCAATTCTTGCCATCCATAGCCTTCATTTTCACAGGAACGCGCTGCTCCCGAACCTTAATCAACTGGCCTTTAAAAAATTCCCACTTGCAGATGTGAATTTACCCTCAAACAGCTGTCCCCAATCTACAATCCACAGTTCCTGCCTAATATTCCTAATATTGTCATAGTTAGCCTCCCTCCATTTGAGTACTTTCACCTGAGGATTACTCTTATCCTAAGTAACTTAAAACTTAGAGAATTATGGTCACTGTTCCTGAAATTTTCCCCCACTGAAACTTCAATCACTTGGTTGGGCTCATTCCCCAATACCAGGTCTATTATGGCCCCTTCCCTTGTTGGGCTATTTACATATTGCTTCAAGAAACCCTCCTGGATGCACCTAACAAACTCCTCTGATCCACGCCCCTGACATGAAGAGAGTCTCAGTCAATACAGGGCAAGTTAAAATCACCCACCACAACAATCCTGCTGTTTTAACATTTTTCCATAACCTGCCCACATATCTGTTCCTCTATCTCCAAGTTCTTTAGTTCACTTGCCTTACCTTTGATACTCCTCACATTAAAACAAACGTGCTTCAAACCACCAGTCCTGCTGTATTCAGAAACTTCTCCCTGTCTGTTCTCCCTCTTAGTCTTACTGGCCTTAGCCTCTAACTCCCCTCGGTCATTCCACTTCCTGACCAACTGCTCTGGTTCCAGGCCTCTGCCACACTAGTTTAAACCCTCCTGTGTGGTACTGACATACTTCCCTGCCCAGACATTGGTGTGCCTCCAATTTGGTAGCAACCCGTCTTTCTTGTACAGGTCCCGCCTTCGCTGGAAGAGATCCCAATGATCCCCATATCTGAAGCCCTCCCTCCTACACCAACTGTTTAGCCACGTGTTCAATTGTAATATGTCTCGATTCCTGGCCTCAGTAACATGTGGGACAGGGAGTAATCTGGAGATTACATCCCCCAAAGTCCTGCTTTTCAACATCCTACCCAACTCCCTGAAATTCCTTTGCAGGACCTCGTCATCCTTCCTGCCTAAGTTGTTAGTACCAATATGTACCACAACCTCTGCCTGCTAATACTCCCTTTTGAGAATGCCCTATGCTTGTTCAGAGACATCCTTGACCCTGGCACTGGGGAGGCAATACACCATTGTGAAGTCTCTTTTGTGACCACAGAAACATCTCTGCCCCTGACTATAGAGTTCCCTATTGCTGCTACTGCTACTGCCACTTTGACCCTCTCTGCTGTGTAAAAGAGGCAGTGGTGGTACCACTACTCTGGCTGTTGCCATCGCCATTCCCTGATAGGCCATCACCCCAACAGTATCTAAAACGGTCTACTTGCTAGAGAGGGGAATAGACACAAAGGACCCCTGTACTGTCTGCCTGCCCCTTTCTAGCAGCCAACCATCTATCTCCCTGAACTTTGGATGTGACGATATATCTAACCCCTGTCTATGATGCTTTGTACATCCTGCATACTCCTAAGTGTGTCCACCTGCAGCTCCAACCAATCCAAGTGATCTGACAGGAGCTGCGGTAGGACACATTTCCTGTAGATGTAGGCGTCAAACTGTCTCTGATTTCCCACATTCCATAGGAAAAATATACCACCCCGCTGACTGCCATTTTTACTCTCTAGCAACTGCTTAATTTAAAATAAATTGCTATTAAATTAATTTACAGCTAACTGGATGGGGGTGGTAGTGGCATTGTGGTAATCACCCTGGACTAGTTATCCAGAACCCCCGCCCTGTGCTCTGGGGACATGGGTTTGAAACAAACCAAGGCAGATGGTGAAATTTGAATTGAATTAAAATTCTGGAATGAAAAACAATTGCAGTGGTGACCATGTGACCCATTGTTATAAAGACCCATTTAGTTCATTGATATCCTTTCGGGGAAGGAAATCTGCCTTCCTTACATGGTGTGATCTGCTTGTGAGTCCAGGCACATAGCCATGTTGCTGACTCTTAACTGCCCTCTGGGCAACTGGGAATGGGCAATAAATGCCAGCGATGCCCACGTCCCATGAACAAATTAAAGATAAATCATGTTGCTGCTCATGGGAGATTTTGCAAATTGATTATGTATTTCCTACGTCACACTGCTAAAAATATATTTCAAAGAACTTTGCTCATCCTCAGGTCTGTGAAATGGTGTATAAATTCAAACCTTTTTGTTCCTTTTTCTCCCATTCCATTCTGAACCTTGTGGGAGAGAGTCCATAGCAGCTGATTGCTTCCCTGTGGTTATTTAATCTGCTGCCAATGTTTGTTTTTATCCGTAGCATAGAATAAGTTCAGAAAAATCACTTGGGACACTGTTTATCAAACATCAAGACCACAGTGGTTTAGTGATAGACTACTCTGCAATTTTTGTAACACATTTCTAAGTCACCAGGGACATTGAGAAATTGACATTGGCAAAGCTTGAGAAAGTTCATTCATCTGCAACTGAACACTGCCCAGAAACAGAAAACTGTCCTTTTCTATTCCAGTTCAGATTCCTTCATTTGACAATCTACACACCAAGCTCTGCCATTATTTCCTATCTTAGTGTAAACCTTCATCCAAGATCCACAGGCAAAAAAGTAATAGCATAGTGGCACACTGGTTAGCATTGCTGCCTCGCAGGGCCAGGGACCTGGGTTTAATTCCACCCTCGGCAACTGTCTGTGCGGAGTTTGCACATTCTCCCCGTGTCTGTGTGGGTTTCCTCTGGGTGCTCCGGTTTCCTCCCACAGTCCAAAGATGTGCAGGTTAGGTTGATTGGCCATGCTAAACTGCCCATTGTGTCCAGGGACGTGCAGGCTTAGTGGGAAATACAGGGTTACAGGGAAAGGGTAGGGGGCTGGGTCTAGGTGGAATACTCCTTTAGAGAGTCAGTGTGGCATCAATGGGCCAAATGGCCTGCTTCTACACTGTTGGGATTCTATGAACAGGCAGTGTTAGGAGCAAATTACTGCACTTAATATTGTGTCCCTGGACTTAATGTTGAGTTCAACACCTTCAGATTGTGAACTCACTCCCATTTCTTCTCTTTTAGCTTTACTTGTTGCATTCTTTGTCACTATGTCCTCTACCGCCGCCCCCCGCCCGCTCCCCCCCACCCCCACCCCCCCCCAAAACTCCACTGGGCCATCTGTTCATTCTAGTTGCTGGAAAAGCTTAGCAGGTCCGGTGACCGGGCATGAAACGTTAACTCTGTTTTCTCTTCACAGTTGCTGCCAGACCTGCTGAGCTTTTCCAGCAACTTCTGTTTTTGTTTCTAATTTACAGCATCTGCAATTCTTTCAGTTTTTAATCTGTTCTTTCCAGTTTAGCTGTTAGAGACACCATTGTTGTGCCATTCTCACATTCCGATCTCTTAAATTGCTCTATCAGTACCCTTACTTCCCCATACGCCGCCTCTACACTACTGCATAAATGCTGAGCCCGCCACACTTCATGTCAGCTCTCATGAAGTCATCTAGCCTCGAAACATTAGCTTGCTATTTCTCCATGGATGCTGCGTGACCCGCTGGAATTTCCAGTACTTTTTGTTTTCTAGCAAGAAGTGATGTCTGATATCCATTGTTCCCTGGCTCATTAGGAGGGAGACAGTGGCCTAGTGGTATTATTAGTGGACTGTTAATCCAGTGACCCAGGTAATGTTCTGGTGAGCCTGGGTTCAAATCCCACCAGGGCACATGGTGGAATTTGAATTCAATAATAATCTGGAATTAAGAGTTTAATGATGACCATGAATCCATGTCAATTGTCAGGAATAGGAAACTGCCGTCCTTACCTGGCCTACGTGTGACTCCAGGCCAATGGAAACATGATTGACTCTTAACTGCTTTATAGGCAATAAATGCTGACCTAGCCAGTGATGCCTTCATCCTGTGTAAAAACAAATTCTGATTCTTTGTCAGTCTCGAATCTCAGCTGAGCTTTCTGAACTCCTTGTTCCCAGCTCTCTGCCTTCAAACTAAACAGAAACTTTTTAACTATCTTTCTCTCTGCTGTATTCTTTTGTTCATAAAATATCACTGGTCATGTTTCTGGCTACGTGGCAAAAGCATTCAAGTGAGACTGACTGCATTGCCCTGTGGGGAGCAGCAAGGACCTGATGGGCCTAATGGTCTCTTCCTGTGCTATAGATGTGGCTTATGTTGTGACAGCACATCTATGACAGCAATGCAGGCAAATTGGACGAGTTTAAATTGTGAAAACTAAACAGCATTGGCAAGTTGGGCCGAAGGGCCTGTTTCCATGCTGTAGACCTCTATGAATCTGTGCTGTATCATTCACTATGTGGGGAACAGTAGATAATTGAAGAGTAGGTAGTTTAAAGACATTCATTTCAAAAGAAAAAGATTTTCAAGTGAGCTGTGACATAAGGCCAAAAATAGTTCATCATTAACTGCTCTAGATATCCCTGTGTAAGTTGTACTGACCATTAATGAAACTACATCTGACAGAGCGATTGCAATATAACTATCAAGTAAAGTTTAATTCAGTTGTTGTTTACTAGACTCATCAATGATGAATACAGAGTGGCATTAACTCACATTATTCCATTGAATCTCAATAATCAAATTAAAACCCTGACAAGATTAAATATTGAAAATGTCAATCAAAAGCACAAAATCATCACAAACAATGCTAACTGGGTTTTTGTTTGGGTTTTCAATATCCCCTTGGCGTGTCAATAGTGTTGGAATTGCAAGAATAATTCCCTATCACTGGTTGCCTAGCGCAAAGACTGAATTAGTTTGGGTACGACTGGGTAGCTCATTCCCTTTATTGAAGGACATTAGTGAACTAGTTGGGATTTTTGTGACAATCTGTAAACTTCAATATGAATGTTCTAGTACAAGCTCAGGAATTATTTGATTGATTGAGCATTGTTTCACAATGCATACTGGTAGCATTTGAACGTGGGAGATGGAATTTTATCAGCCCTTGCAGGTAGGTGGGCTGATATCGTTCCCTAGGCAACCTTCACGATGGGACCCCTACACCCCAAGATCACATCCTGACCTGTCTGAAATTTTACAGGACAGGGGAAGCCGAGGGTCACCTCCACCTCCCACCCTTGGTCCAATTATTGGCCACTTAGGGGCATTTCCCACTCGGCTGCAAATTTTTGTTATCAATGAGAGAAAGTTAGGCACAACAGGGTGTGGGAAGCCAGGATACCTCCAGTGGGAAAAGGGAGGACCCCTGTCATTGATAGTAGGAACTGCAGATGCTGGAGAATCTGAGATAACAAGGTGTAGAGCTGGATGAACACAGCAGGCCAAGCAGCATCAGAGGAGCAGGAAGGCTGACGTTTCGGGCCTAGACCGTCTAGGCCCCTGTCATTGGCCTTCTTTTGAGTTTGGGCGCCTCACCGCCATTCTGTCCTGTTTCCCAAAACCTGCCTTGTGGCTTCATAATCACCTGTCCTTGCCATTGTGATCCTTACCTCACTTTCACTGCCTACCCCACCCCCAACCCAATCCCAGGAGTCCAGAACCAGGGATCACAATCTATGGATATGGGGTAGGCCATTTTGAACTAAGCTGAGGAGAAATTTCTTTCCCCAGAGAGTGGTGAGCATGTGGAATTCACAGCCACAGAAAGCGGCTGAGGTCAAAACATTGAATGTTTTCAAGAAGGAGTTAGATATAGTTCTTAGGGCAAAAGGGATCAAAGAGTATGGGGATAAAGCAGGAACAGGGGACTGAGTTGGATGATCAGTCGTGGTCATATTGAATGCGGGAACAGGCTCAAAGGGCTGAATGGCCTACTCCTCCTATTTTCTATATTTCTATGTCTCTCTTCCCACCCCCACAATGAGACCCTCCCAAACCTACTTCTACTCTGAGCTTCTGGAACTTGGAGCTGGATTTTACGATTACCAACATCTTCCTCTCCCGACATGTGACTAAAAAGTCAGTGGGAGCCCTCCCCTCAATCCTGATACCCTGACAGTAATTTGATTGGGGAGCAGCAATTATTGCATTAAGGCAAGGCTACGACCCTACCTCTTGAGGAGGTCCCATCTGAGAGAGCTACCCACCGACTGATCAGCCTTAGCTCCGTATTCCCAGCAGCTACAGTGGGAGTGCTGGAAAGCTCAGAAACCGAACTGGACTTTCCAAATAAATGCAGTGGCTGCAAGAGCAGGTCAGAGGCTCTGAACCCTGCGGTGTGTGACTCCCCAAAGTCTACTCACCATGTACAAAGCACAAGACTGGAGTGGGATGGAATGTTCCCTGCTTGCCCTGGATGAGTGCAGCTTCTGAATCATTGAAGAAATGTTGCTGTCCAGGACAAAGCAATCTGCTTGATTGGCACCATGTCCAATGCCTTTAACATTCGCTTCTTGCACATTGTGGGGTAGGACAAAGCTCCTGAGTGTCCACCAATAAATTGTTTACGGTCCTCAATCAGCCCATGGTCAGGCAGACCACCCAATATCTCCATGCCCCTTCTACCCCAAGGGAGCCCTGGATGACAGATAGAAACAGGAGGGTCAGAGATTCTACTCACTCTGAAAGCTGGCTCTGTGCGAGCTGGATCAGTGTCAAGGACTCTCCACATTTAAATAAAAGGTGACTTGGTGACAGGATACCGGTCTCTGTGGAGTTATTTCAGGGTCAACAAGAGAAAAACCTGCTCCTGAAGAAATTCGCTCGCAAAAGTCATTTTTGAGTTGGGGTAAGCATTTCTGGCATCATGACATTATTTGGGAAGTTTGACTCATTTGATCCTGCTGTCAAAGACTGGGCCCAGTATGTGGAAAGAATGCATTATTTTTTCAGGGTGAATGACATTGGGGCAAATGAAAAACAATGAGTAATTCTCCTGACAGCTTGTAGACCCACAGCTTTTTTGGTTATAAAGAGTCTCACTTTCCCTGGGGCACTAGACACTAAAGATACTATCAAGAGTTGATGAATTTAATTAAGGAATATTACGACCCCAAGCTGCCTCTAATTCTGAGATATTATCGGTTTTACTCAGCAATTCGAGAACCAGGGGAACCCGTCTCGGGATTTTTGATGACTGGCTGAGGCATGTGACTTTGGTTTAACTCTTAATGAGATGTGTAAAGACTGTTTGGTGTGTGGGATTAATGACGTAACCATACAAAAGCACCTACCTGCTGAAGCCCAATTGGACTTCAAACAGGGCAATACAACTGGCTTTATCCTTGGATTAGGCGGCACATTATTCTGGAGAGCAAGAGTGATTGTCCCAAGCAAAGGTTGCCACCAGTTACTGGCTGAACTCCACCAGGGTCATCCAGGGGTTTTTAAAACGAAGATGTTGGTGAAAAGTTATGTCTGGAGGCCAGGATTGGATGCAGACATAACTGTGTTGGTGGGGTAGTGCCCAGAGAGTCAACAAAACTTACTGCCAGCAACTCCCCCGCATTCGTGGGAATGGCCGGGTAAACTATAGATTTGGTTAAATATCAACTATTCGGGTCCTTTCATGGGCTGAACATTCTTAGCCATTGCGGATGCCCACTCAAAGTGCCTGGACGTGCACAGAGTTCATTCATCAAACATGAGGACAACAATAGAAAAACTGTGTGCATCTTTTGCAACACACGGGCTCCCAGAAGTATTGGTCACAGATAACAAGCCATCGTTTATCAGCCAGGAATTTGAGTATTTCCTAAAGTTGAATGGTATTTGTCATATAAGGACAGCTCCACACTATCCATTGTCTAATGGTTTGGCAGAAAGAGCAGTTCAAACTTTGAAGTCAGGCTTAAAGAAAACAGCTTACAGCTTCACTGGATACCAAACTGTCCCAGTTCCTACTTGATTATAGGACCACCCCTCATGCAACTACAGGGATAGCTCCAGTAGAGTTGCTAATGGGGAGAAGACTCAGCACAAGGTTAAGTCTGAACAAGTGGATGTTGGGGGGAGGGTTAGGTATGCCAATGCCAGACACAAAATTTCCACTAAGCTAGAGAGGCAGCTTACTCCAGGAGACAAAGTTTGGTGTAGGGACCACAGGAATGGTCCTGTATGGGTAAGAGGCATGGTTGTTGCAAGGTAGGATCCAGTGGCGTATAGTGTTCGAGTAGGTGCTATAGTCCTGAATAAACACATGGACCATATGAAAGCTGCAAACTTGCAAACTGTGCAGGAGCAAAATGTGCCCAGCTCCTCCAACTGTTCCAGAACCTGTGCGTTCTCCCTCTCCATCAAGCATTGATGATACCTTGGAACCTGAGATGGACACAGCAAATGTCACTGCCTTGATGCCCTTGCTACCAGAAGAAGCGAATGAATTTCTTCCAAGATGCTCCAGGCACAAGAGATGAGTTACTTGTACATTACACACTGCCTGTATCAGAGGCAGAGTTGGAGGAACCTGAATCAGTGCTGAAACACCCCGGGAGGAGCTACAAAAAAAAGAACAGACCTATGTTCATGGACCCGGGGGGGGAGGGATGTAGTGATTGTAATGAGGTTAGCCAGGTGGAGCTCATAGAGTATGAGATCCCTGATTGGGGCTGTTAATCTGATCCAATCAGGGAGCCCTGGCTGACAGCTATAAACAGGAGTGTCAGGGTTTCTGTTCACTCTGAGAGCTGGCTGTGAGGGAGCTGGATCAGTGTTAAGGACTTCCCATGTGTAAATAAAGGGTGACTTGGTGATGGGATACCAGCCTGTGTGGAGTTATTTCATTTCCCTGGAAGTGGCCTTTCAGAGACTGACTTCTCACTTACTGTCTTTTTCCTACTTTTTACTTCCTACTTCTCTTTTTCTCACTTTCTCTCACATGCACACTCTCTCTCGCTCTCTGTCTCTCTTTTGCTCTCTGTTTCTCTCTTTCAGTCTCATACTCTCGCTCTCTCTCATTCTCGCTGCCTCTTTTTCCCCTCTTTATCTCTTAATTTCTCATACTTTCTCTCTTCCTGTCTCTTTTGCCTTCTTTCTGTCTGTCTTTCTCTATGTCTCTTTCACTCTCTCTCTCTGTTTCTTTCAGTGTCTCTCATTTTATCTGAAATAACAGTCTTCATCTCTTTTTCATGTTGAAGGGCCTCTTATTGGCCAGATGGTTCATTATATATCTGTCTAGCTCATTAAATGATAAATGAATATTTCAGATCACAGTAGGATTGATAACAGGTTAATTGACCTGTAGCACCCCTCTCTTCCATTCACATGCATATACTTAACCTTGGGATATTTATTATTGGCACTGGGATGAAGAAAGCAAACAATATATCATGCTCCAGCATTAATTGTAATGAGAATGTTGACTGAATTTCAAGTATGGTCTGCATCCAACCCACTAAAAGATTGACAAACTGAGAGCTACCGGATTTCTGAAACCAGCTGTCCCGCCGACCTCTCCTGTATATCCATCACTCACTTTGTTTGACCTTTGGCAGCTATAAAGTCATGAGGTGCTTACTTTAGAAATTCATCTCTTAGTCTCCTTCAAACCCCCATCTCTAATTTCTCTTCCTTTGGCCTAAAGTTAGTTTTTACGCTGTTTTATTATTTACTTCTTTACTAATTATATCTCTGTGAAGTGTCTTGGCACATTTTCCTGTGTTAAAGCTGTTTTAAAAAGTCAGGTTGCGACTGTGTAATCTATCTCCGGAAAACATTGTGGGATGTTTGGAAGTAGAGAGGAAGTATGAGGAAAGATAGGCAGCCAACTAAAAATGCTTTCCCAAAGCCTTCTATAGCGTCTAAATAGTAAAAGGGTGGTAAAGGGAAGAGTCGGGCTGATAAGGGACAAACAAGATTTCCAGCTGGAGATGAGGCAGAGCTGGGGAGTTAAATGCACACTTTACCTCTGTTTTTAGCAAAAAGGGAGATGCTTGCCAGGCCGTGGTGACTAGGAAGGGTTCAGAATTGATAACAAGAAGTGCTAGATAGACTTGGTGCTTAAAATTGACAACATAGTGGGACCAGATGAGATGTATCCAAGAATTTTAAAGGAAGTGAGAGTGGAAATTGCAGGGATACTGGCCACAGTCTTTCAGTCTTTGTTGAGAGGTACTGAAAGACTGGAAAATGTAAATGTTACAGCTTCATTGAAGATTGTAGGTATAAGCCCAACAATTACAGACCGGTTATTTTAACTTCAGTGATGGTGGAGTTTCGAGAGACAGTTGTTCAGGATATAATTAGTAGTCACATGGGAAAAAGTGGGTTGATTCGGAAGAACCAGCATGGATTTCTAAAGAGAAATCCTGTCCAACTAACTTGCTAGAGTTTTTGAATTAAGAGAATGACTCGATGAGGGTAATGTTTTTGAAATGGTGTACATGAACTTTCAGAAGCATTTGATGCAGTGCCACTCATCAAACTTGTGAGGAAAGTTATAGGTCATGGAACAAAAAGGTCAGTGACAACATGCATACAAAATTGGCTGAGTGATTGGAAACAGAGACTAATGGTCAATGAATATTTTTCAGGCTGGAGGAGTGTTTGTAATGGAGTTCCCCAGTGGTTGATATTGATACCCTTACTTTTCCTGAAATATCTTAGTAAACTGGATCTTGGTGCACAGGGGACAGTTTCAAAGTTTGCACATGTTATGAAACTGAGAAAAATTGTAAACTGCAGGGGTTAGTGTATAACTCCAAAAGGACATTGACAAGTTGATGGAGTGGACAGTTTGGTGGCAGATGAGTCTCAATGCAGGGGGAGGTGATGGTGTAGTGGTATTACCACTTAGACTATTAATCCAGAAACTCAGCTGATGTTCTAGGGGGGTGCAGGTTCGAATCTGACCATGGCAGATGGTGGAATTTGAATTCAGTAAAGAATCTGGAATTAAGAGCCTAACAATGACCATGAATCCATTGCCAATTGTCAGGAAGAACCCCCCATCTGGTTCACTCATATCCTTTAAGGAAGGAAACTGCCATCCTTACCTAGTCTGGCCTGCATGTGACTCCAGACCCACAGCAATATGGTTAACTCCTAAATGCTCTAGGTCAATTAGGGATGGGCAATAAGTGCAGTCTAATCAGTAATGCCCACATCACATGACTGAATTTTAAAAAAAAGTGTGAGGTAATGCAGTTTGGTCAGAGCATAAAATCGAGGATTCAATTCTGAAGGGGGTGCAGTTGCAGAGGGATCTGCGTGTACGTGTGCACAGATCATTGAAAGTATCAGGACAGATGGAGAGCAAAGTAACTGAAGCATAGGGATGTTCTCAGCTTTATTAAGAGGGTCATAAAGTGAGAGCAAAAAGCTGAGGTTGAATTTGTATCAGACACTTGTTGGACTTCATCTGGAGTATTGTGTAGAGTTGTGGGCCCCCCATTATAGGAAAGATGTGAATGTATTGGTGAGGGTGCAGAAGTGATTTACAAGAATGGTTCCAGGAATGAGAAACTTAAATGTTGAGGATAAACTGAAGAAGTTGGGACTGTTCTCCTTGGAGAGAAGAAGGCTGAGAGAAGATTTCTTAGAGGTTTTGAAAGTCATGTGTAGTGTAGATGGGAAGAAACTGTTCCTGCTCATAAAAGAATGAGAGGGCATAGATTAAAAGAGAGGATGAATACGTCAGGGCTATTTTCCCTGGTGCATCAGATGCTGAGGGGTGACTTTATAGAAGTTTATAAAATCATGAGGGACATGGATAGGGTAAATAGTCAAGGTCTTTTCCTCAGTCAAGGGGAGTCTAAAACTAGAGGACGTAAGTTTAAGGTGAGACAGAAAAGATTTAAAAGGGACCTGAGGGGCAATCTTTTCACACAGAGGGTGGAGCCTGTATGGAATGAGCTGCCAGAGGAAGTGATGGAGGCTGGTACAATTACAGCATTTAAAAGGCATCTGGATGGGTAAATGAATAGGAGCAGTACAGAGGGAAATGGGCCAAATGCTGGCAAATGGGACCAGATTAATTTAGGATATCTGGTCGGCATGGATGAGTTAGACTGAAGGGTCTGTTTCCGAGCTGTACATCCCTATGTGCAAAAGAAGCAAGAGTGAGTAGTTAGGATATGGAATGCACTGCCTGAAAGTGTGGTGGAGGCAAGTTCAATTGAGACATTCAAGAGGGGTTTGGGTGTTTATTTGGATAAAACTGACGCGCATGGGTCTGGGGGAAACACAGGAGATTGGCACCACATAATGATACTCATTTAATAAGCTGCTTCAGGCACAAAGGGCTGAATGGCCTCCTTCAGACTTGTAAGACTTCTGTGACTTTTCTTACCCTTCAGAATAAGTTTGTTCTCAACTTTAGCTGCTTTTTAAAAAGAAAAATCTTTGCTTCTGGTTCTTTAGAGACAGCAGGCACAAGGCCCCAGCAGATCCTGTGACTATATGTGGTAGGACTACAGTTCTTCAAACCTTGGATTGTGTGCAGCAAGTGAAGGGTCTGCGGGGGCTGATGCGTTTCTCTGTTGCAGCGAAAGCAGTCATCCAAGAATATTCATACAGTTTCTCAGCCTCTTCACAAGCCAGTTTTACTTTCTGAACACACAGCTTGAAAGCACAACAAAGCCTTGAGGAATTGTATAATTGCCTGCTGAGGGAAAAATGGCATGAGTTCAGTTCTTTTTGTTCTTTATTTCTTTTCAGTTGCCGAAGAGTTTGGACTTTTTTAAAAAAAAAATTCCACACAGGATCTCCTTGAAGTGCTTCGAGTGAAGGCACAGAATTCAATATTGCTTCCCTTTCCTGCACCCCTGCCCCTTCCATTCCCAGCCCTTAAATATAGCAAGCAGCAAGAATGTTTTGGTGTGGAGGAAACTTGTGCAAGGTTTTTGTCTAAAGATTTTCAGATTTTCTCCTTTGCTTACCTGAAGACAGGAAGTAATCCAACTTCATTTTGATAAAACCTTAGCAATAAGACCACAAAAAATAGGAGCAAGGTTAGGTCATTTGGCCCCTCAAGCCTGCTCTACTGTTCAATAGTATCATGGCTGATCCAATGCAGCCCATATCCACTTTCCTGCCTTTTCCCCGTAACCCTTCCTGACTGATCAAGAATCTATCTCTCTCAGCCTTAAATATACCCAAGGACTCTGCCTCCACAGAGGAAGGACTTCCAAAGATTCTAAGTACTCTACGAGAAGAACATCCTCCTTATGCTGTATTAAGTTGTCACTCCTTTATACTAAGATGCTGTGCTTTGTATCAAAATCATAGTCAGGATCCATCTGTTTGGAACAGGCAGCCTTTATCAGCAACAACTTGTATTTACATTGGCACTAAAATAATAATACAGTCCAAAATGTTTCACAGGATTTTTATCAGATGTATTTAGCGCTACAGCCACACGAGATGATTTGAGGTGAGGTGACCAAAAGTTTGGTCAAACTCGAGGAGGTTCTTGTGGGAGGAGAGAGAAGCAGAGAATCCTGAGAGAGAGCGCCCCTGAGCTTGGCGCCACCTATACGGAAATGATTAAAATCGGCAGTGCTTAAGAGGCCAGAATTAGATGAGGCTGAGGGAGATTAGAGATAGCGACAGATGAGTTCATGGAGGGATCTCAAATCGGATTTTCAGAACTTTCAAATGGAGACTCAATGGGGGAACTAGCGAGCAGAGGTTGACGGTCATTCATACAAAGCTTTTCACTGTATTTCGGTACACGTGACAATAAATTAATCATTCAATCATTCGTTTCTGATGCCCATCTGAAACAGGGATTGAGGCCCATGAATCTGATCAGAGTCCTGGTACCTTTTTCAGGATTTCCACTGCTGACTTCAGTGAAAACTGAAGTGAAACATTCAGTGAAACATATGCTGCACTCTGCCCAGCATTAATAAATGAACCCTTCATGTGGGACCAGCGGTAGTTGCAGCACCTGACCTGGCTCCGGCCTGCCTTTAGAAATGGAAGTCACCTCCCCACACCTTGCGTCTAGCCACTACTGAACCAGTGAGCTGTAACAAGGTGCCAGACTGCCCTTCACAATCCGCTAGAATTATGAATGAAGCCAATTCAAGGTGAGACTTGACCCTCTGACCCCCACACAATCAGGAGGGCAAATGGGATGCCACCTTTACATCAAGAGAAAGTGGCCATAAAACTAAGGACGTTATAATGCCTCAGTTATGTAGGGCATTGGTGAGACCAATGATCTCAAATCATATATGCAGGTTCAGTCTCCTTATTTCAGGAATGATGTAACTGCATTAGAGGCAGTTCAGAGAAGACTTACCAGATTAACATCTGGACTGAGTGAGCCTTCTTTAGAGGATACGTTAGACAGGCTGCAGTTCAGCAGAATGAATGGTGAACTGGATTGAAATGTACAAGATCCTGAATGATCCTGACAAGGTGCATGCAGAATGGATGTTTCCTTCTGTGGGTCATCCCACAACTAGAGACCATTGATTTAAAATTAGAGGTCGCCATTTTAAGACACAGTTGAAGGGAATATTTGTTGGATAACTTTGGAACCTTGCCTCAGAAAGTGGTGGAGGTGGGCCATTGAACATTTTCAAGACAGAAATTGATTGATTCTCATGAGGCAGGGGAATCAGAGGTAAATGGGGTTAGATGGGAGTGTGAAATTGGAAACATTAGTAGGTTATTCAATACGTTATTGAGCGACAAAGTAGACTCAAGAGGCCAAATGGTCTCCTTCTGCTCATATTTTGCACATTAGTGTTTGTGTTAACATATGGGGCTATTGGACTTTGAAGCAAAATTAGAAACATTCACCAATACCTTCAAATTATCAGTCATGCATTAAAACAGCACACAAGGAACACATTAAGTCCCAATACACCACATTATTCACACAAGCACAAGACAACAGATATATTTTAATTCCTTTTCCAAAGAACGGCATGGTGGCTCAGTGGTTAGCACTGCTACCTCACAGTGCCAGGGACCTGGGTTTGATTCCACCCTTGGGCGACTGTCTGTGTGGAGTTTGCACATTCTCCCCATGTCTACATGGGTTTCCTCTGGGTGCTCCGGTTTCCTCCCACAGTCCAAGGATGTGCAGGGTAGGTGGATTGGCCATGCTAAATTGCCCATTGGGCTGTTTAGGTTAGGTGTGTTAGATATGGGAAATGCAGCGTTCGGGGAATGGGTCTGGGTGGGATACTCTTCGGAGGGGCAGTGTGGACCTGTTGTGCTGAATGGCCTATTTCCACACTGTAGGGATTCTATGATTCTATTCCATGAAAATAAATCAAATACTTCCACACGCAAAAAGCCATTCCCCATTTCCATGGAATATATTTCATATGCACAAAATGGAACATTTTAACAAAGCAGGTCCCACTCTTTGCATCTCAGCTATCAGTTTCAGATTTAAATTTAATTATGATAGCATCGACTACACTTTTCCCCACAAAAGTAGCTCCTGAACTCAAGCAGTCTTAGACTTGAGCTTCCACTGTCATTCAGAAGCAATTCATTAGTTCATCTTTTCAAGTTTTCCCAATTCCCAGTTAGCTATAGAACACTGTTCTCTCTCCTTTGCAGCCACTCTCTTGTTCTCCACCAGCCTCCTCCTTCTCATCCCTCTCTTGCAGCATCTTTCCCCCCGCCTCCCTTGAACTCTGATCCTTTCCCCCTCCTCTCTTCCGGCCTCCTGTTCCTATCCCATTCTCTCACCAGCAGCTGTTCTTCCCTCCTACTCCCCTCCCCAACCCCCTTCTCATTCACCCTGTGAACCCAGCAGGCAACTGTACCGAGAAAAGCCTGGTCCAAGGCAAAAGGCAACACTAGCTCCCCTGACAACCATCATCATCCACTTCCCCAGTTGCTGTCAGCTTTGCCCCTGCGTCTGCTGCTGTTAGGGGGGCCTATTGAGCTTACCATCAGCATACACAAGGCAGAAGCAAAGTTGTCGGAGCAACTCCCCACATTCTATCCCTTGCACTTGGTGGAGGGGGCAGAAATTTTTTCCAACTGGTTTCCCCAACTCCTCTAAGCTTTGCCTCTAATTTTATCAACTACGCAGTCCTCCAAGGCCTAGCATGGTGGAAACTTCTGGAACCATGGCTATTAACATGTCTGTGATCACTCCATTAATAACATGTACAGTACATACTTAGATCGTTATTGACTAAGTGCTGAGTTTAATCTTCAAAGGCTTGAATGTAGTTTAAGCATTTCAGGAAACTTCAGCTGGGATCTTACTAATATTGCACTGTGCAAAATGGTGAGTATTTAATCATATTTTTGACATTTACTTGATCAAAATGGGTTTCGTGTGTTCATTGTTGCTCCTCTAAGTCACCTCTGATCGGATATACCTCCTGTTCTCCAATGTTCAGAATTCAACACTGCCATTTACTTTTTTCCTTATTCTTAAATTGTTCAAAATGGCACCATTTTATGGCAACAAACGAAAGCTTTTCACTGCATTTTATTGTATTCTTACTGTAAAATACACGTGACAACAAAATTAAAATCAAAATCATTTGAAGCCACTTTTTTTGCCTCCACGAGAGGACTGTACAGTTTCAGCATTCTGATGTTTTGTATTCATTGCAATTGGCAACAAGCTCGATAAGATGTGGTTTGTGCATCAGTCACATTATTGCAGGAAATTGTCAAGGTTTGAAAATTGATACAAGTATCATTTTCCTGTTTCTGTTTTTGAGATATAAACCCAAGAATTCCATTTGATTCTTTTTTTGCGTCATTGATTTTTTTTTTGTATATTCATGGATGTGGCCATCACTGGCTAGGCTAGCATTTGTTGCTCGTTCCTATTTACCCTTGAGAAGGTAATGGTGAGCGTCCATCTTGAATTGCAACAGTCTTTGGAGTGTGGGGACACTGCAGTGCCATTAGGGAGGGATTTCCAGGATTTTAACCCAGTGATGCTGAAGGAAAGGCACTGTATTTCCAAGATAGGATATTGTGTGACTTGGAGGAAAACTTTCACGTTGGGTTGCTCCAAAGCATCTGCTGTTCTTAAAACCCGAAAGAACTGCGAATCAGAAACAAAAACGGAAATTGCTGGAAAAGCTCAGCAGGTCTGGCAGCACCTGTGGAGAAACCCGTTTCGGGTCCAGTGATCTTAATTTAGTAGGACACAAGTATCATTTCCCAGAACTGAAGAAGGGTCACTCAACCGGAAACATTAACTCTGATCTCTCTCCACAGATGCTGCCACACCTGCTGAGCTTTTCTAGCAAAATCTTTTTTAGTATGTGCTGTTCTTCTCTCTTTAAGTTGTGGAGGTTACAGGTTTGAAGGTGCTGTTGATAGATCCTTGCTGAATTTCTGCAGCGAGTCTTGTAGTTGGTACACATTGCTATGAAAGAGTCAGTGGTGGCAGGGAGTGAATGTTGTGATTGTTAGATGGGGTGCCAGTCTGGTGGATTGCTTTGTCCTGGATGGTGTCGAGCTTCTGCAGTGTTGTTGGAGCTGCACTCATCCAGGCAAGTGGGGAGTATTCCATCTCATTCCTGACTTGTGCCTTGATGATGATGGACAGGCTTTGGGGAGTCAGGATGTGAGTTAATTGCCGCAGAGTTCCCAGCCTCTGGCTTGCTCTTACAGCCACTCTATTTATACAGGGGGTAGGCGATGACCGAATGGTATTATCGCTAGACTATTAATCCAGAAACTCAGCTAATATTCTGGGAAACCTAGGTTCAAATCCCTCCAAGGCAAATGGTGGAATTTGAATTTAATAAAATAAAAAATCTGAAATTAAGAATCTACTGATGACCATGAAATCATTGTCAATTGTTGAGGGGAAAAAACCCATATGGTTCACTAATGTCCTTCAGAGAAGGAATCTTCCATCCTCACCTGGTCTGGCCTACACGTGACTCCAGACCCACAGCAGTGTGGTTGACTCTCAATTGCCCTCTGAAATGGTCTAGTAAGCCTCTCTGTTGTACCAATCACTACAAATCTCAAAGAAATGAAACCGCACAGGTCACCTGGCATCAACCTAGGCACCAGAAAAAGCAACGGCAGAAACAGTCCTGTCGACCCTGCAAAGTCCTCCTCACTAACATCTGGGGGCTAGTGCCAAAATTGGGAGAGCTGTCTCACACACTAGTCAAGCAACAACATGACATTCTGTCATACTCACGGATCATATCTTACAGACAATGTCCCAGACACCACCATCACCATCCCTGGATATGTCCTACTAGACTGATTCTGCGGCAGGTGGTGAGGGAACTGACAGGAGGTAAAAATATACTTGACCTTGTCCTTACCAATCTGCCAACTGCAGATGCATTTGTCCATGACAGTATCAGTAAGAGTGATCATCGCACAGTCCTTGTGGAGACAAAGTCCCGCCTTCACATTGAGAACAACCTCCATCATGTTGTTTGGCACTATCACCGCGCTAAATGGGACAGACTTCGCACAGATCTAGCAACTCAAGACTGAGCATCTATGAGGCGCTGTGGGCCATCAACAGCAACAGAATTGTACTCCAGCACAATCTGTAACCTCATGGCCCGGCATATCCCCCACTCAACCATTACCATCAAGCCAGGGGATCAACACTGGTTCAATGGAGAGTGCAGGAGGGCATGCCAGGAGCAGCACCAGGCATACCTGAAGATGAGGTATCAACCTGATGAATCTACCAAACAGGACTACTTGCATGTCAACCAGCACAGCAGCATGTGATAGACAGAGCTAAGTGATGCCACAACCAACGGGGATCAGATCTAAGCTCTGCAGGCCTGCCACATCCAGTCGTGAATGACGGTGGGCAATTAAACAACTCACTGGAGGAGGAGGCTCCACGAATATCCCCATCCTCAATGATGGAAGAACCCAGCACATCAGTGCAAAAGATAAGGCTGAAGGCTGAAGCTTTTGCAGCAATGTTCAGCTAGAATTGCCAAGTGGGTGATCCATCTCGGCCTCCATCAGTGGTCCCCAGCATTACAGATACCAGTCTTCACACAATTCGATTCACTCCATGTGATATCAAGAAACGGTTGGAGACACTGGATACTATGGAGGCTATGGACCCTGACAACATTCCAGCAATAGTACTAAAGACGTGCTCCAGAACTTGCTGCTCCCCGAGCCAAGCTGTTCCAGTATAGTTACAAAACTGGCATCGACCTGTCAATGTGGAAAATCGCCCAGGTATGTCCTGTACACACAAAGCAGGACAAATCCATCCCAGCCAATTACCACCCCATCAGTCTACTCTCAATCATCAGGAAAGTGATGGAAGGTGTCATCAACAGTGCTATCAGGCAGCACCTGCTCAGAAATAACCTGCTCATTGACACCCAGTTTGGGTTCTGCCAGGGCCACTCAGCTCCTGATGTCCTTGCAGCCTTGATCCAAACATGGACAAAAGAGCTGAATTCCAGAGGTGAGGTGAGAGTGACAACTCCAAGTGTGCCATCAAGGAGCTGTGGCAAAACTGAAATCAGTGGGTATCAGGGTGTAAACTCTCCAGTGGGTTGGAGTCATACCTGACACGTAGGAAGTTGGTTGCAGTTGTTGGAGGTCAGTCATCTCAGCTCCAGGATATCTCTGCAGGCCCAACCATCTTCGGCTGCATCATCAATGACCTTCCCTCCATCATAACTTCAGAAGTGGGGATGTTCGCCGATGATTGCACAATGTTCAGCATCATTCACGACTCTTCAGATACTAAAGCAGTCCATGGTCAAATGCAACAAGATCTGGACAATATCCAGGCTTGGGCTGACAAGTGGCAAGTAACATTTGCGCCACACAAATACCAGGCAATGACCGTCACCAATAAGAGACAATCTAACCACTACCCCTTGACATTCAATGGTGTTACCATCACTGAATCGCCCACTATCAACATCCTGGAGTTTACCATTGACCAGAAGCTCAACTGGACTCACCGCATTAACACTGTGGCTACAAGAGCAGGTCAGAAGCTAGGAATACTGCAGCGAGTAACTCACCTCCTGACTCCTCAAAGCCCAGTCCACCATCTACAAGGCACAAGTCAGGAGTGTGATGGAATACTCCCCACTTGCCTGGATGAGTGCAGTCCCAACAACACTTAAGAAGCTTAACACCATCCAGGACAAGGCAGCCCGCTTGATTGGCACTACATCCAGAACACCCACTCCCCCCACCACTGACGCTCAGTAGCAGCAGTGTGTACTGTCTACAAGATGGCACTGCAGAAACTCACAATAGACCCTCAAACAGCACCTTCCAAACTCACGGCAACTTTCATCTAGAAGGACAAGGGCAGCAGACATTTGGGAGCACCAATATCTTCAAATGCCCCTTCAAGCTACTCATCATCCTGACTTGGAAGTATTTCACCATTCCCTCACTGCCACTGGGTCAAAATGCTAGAATTCCCTCCCTAATGGCATTGTGGGTCAACCCACAGTCGGTGGACTGCAGCTGTTTAAAAAGGCAGCTCACCACCACCTTCTCAAAGGCAACTGGGGACTGGCAATAAATGCTGACCCAGCCAGTGATCCCCACATCGCACAAATGAATAATAATACAAAAGAATCCCTGAATGACAACGAACCAATGTTTATTGACATCAACAAAAGAAACTTTCTGGTCTCTTTGCTGTTTTGCACTTGCTGTGTACAAATTGGTTGCCACCTTCCTAATTTTCGGAAGCAGTGTTTATGGTTTTTTATTGTATATCATTGGCTGTAAGGCACATGGGGTCATGCAAGATGCTGAAATGCATGTTCTGTTAATCCTTAAATGTGAGTCATTTATCAACACCGAGAAAGTAGATGTAGCCACAACATAACCTTCTGTGGGACAATCACTCGCTGCACTCTCCAGTCTACACAACCTATTTGCTTCTTGCCACCAAAAAATGTGTATCTGCACTAATCTATTGATATCTGATTCAAAGACTAAAAACGTATGGATTTATCTTAACTGTGATAGTACTGAAGGAGTGCAGGGGTGTAGTGGTTATTTTATTGAACTAGTCATCGAAAGAAAGTGAATTCATAATTCTTGCAATTTGAGAGTTCAGAAATTGAGATCATAAAAGTCATAAGGAAAATTGGAGTAAAGGCACAGTTGGTTCACCGAGGCCCTTTAATTAAGGAAACCCGCAGCCCCTGTCCAGTCTGGCATGCTGTGACTCAATGACAGAGAGTTGTGAACACAGCCCAGTCCATCACACAAGCCAACCCTCCATCCATTGATTCCATCTATACTTCCCGCTGCCTCGGAAAAGCAGTCAACATATTCAAAGAACTCACCCACCCTGGTTATAATCTCTTCAAACCTCTTCTGTCAGGCAGAAGATACAAAAGTTTAAACACATGTACCAACAGGTTCAAGAACAGCTCCTTCCCCGCTGTTATTCGACTTCTGAATGGACTTCTCAAATTTCAAATTTAATACTGACCTCACAATTTTTGCACCTTCTCTGCAGCTGTAACATTGCATTTCTTGCTCTGTTCTATTATCCTAATGCACTTTGTATGGTGTGATCTGCCTGTACTGCACACAAAACAAAACTTTTCACTGCCCCTAGGTACATGTGACAATAATAAATCAACGCAAATCAACACTGATTCTTAGCTATCCTCTGATGCTGAGGAAGTAACAAGGTGCAGAGCTGGATGAACACAGCAGGCCAAGCAGCATCCGAGGAGCAGGAAGGCTGACGTTTCGGGCCTAGACCCTTTTCTGAAGAAGGGTCTAGGCC